>NC_139555.1:62811743-63389489 GCF_965112155.1 Podarcis liolepis | reverse complement strand
GGCTGGTGGCTAAAATGCTGTATTTTAGGCAGGTCATGGCAAAACTAAGCGTGTGTCAATTAGTGCTGAGCAGGGTGAGGATGCATAATGGGGCGTTCAGAATACACCTAAATTGTACTTGTTAGCAAGACCACACAACACCACCCACCTCCCCCTTCACAGCATCTGATTCTAACATAGATGTAACATCGGCATATTGAAACTTCAAGCAGAATTATTTTGGCATGTCGCTTTCCTCCCCCCCACCCCCAATCAACCAGAACTATTGTTATTTCCTTCCATATACAAAACCAAGCCCCTCTCATCTTCCATGTCCCTTTTGCCTTAGATTACTAATTTCTGCTCCAGTACTGAATGTTCTCTTTCCCCACAATTATTGGTCCATCTTTGGCTTGTCTCCTCTCTCTGGAAGCTCCTTGGGGCACAGGCCTTGTGTTCTTGAAGTCTTGCGAAACTCGGCGTATGTGTGCATGTGTATGTGAGTAGAACATTCTTTACCCCAGGCCAAAGGTCCTTTGCAGATATGTTTCCCTTTCCTTTTCCATTCTCTTTTTGGCCCTCTTCCACATCTGAGCATTGGCAGATATACTTTTTCTGAACAAAGGGATATATTTTTCGTTTAGGCATTTAATTGGACACATAAAAATATCTGAAGGGCTGCACATGGTCTGAGAAATGAATCTGCTGCCACTTTTTGGGAGCCTGAAGATCTTGGCTTGAGAGATTAGAATGACTCTGTTTTTAATCTATGAGAAATCCTAAGAAAGTGCTGCACAGGCCTATCTCTGACCCTGTTGCCTTCCTCTCTCTCTCCCTCTTTCTCTCTGTTGTCAGGTTGTTGCTGAAACCCTGGTGAGTGCCTGCCATTTTTGTTGTTTGACACTTTGTTCAGGACTCATGGGGTGGACTCACACAACAGTGCCTTCCAAATCACAGGGAGGTTTTTTAGAGTGACCACTTGTGCACTGTCAAAAATGAGGACGTGACTTCGCACAAAATGTGCATTTGGTAATTTATACGTACATAAAGATGCAAAATTGCTGAAGATTTAAATAGAAGTGCAATACATCTCGCCATAGTGGGAAGACTGTGGCCAAGTGAGCTTTGTGCAGACTCACATTGCTGTCCAGCTGCTAACGGCTGATGGGCAGCTTCAAGGCTCCTCCTGCTTTCCTTTTTTGGGCTCTTTACCTTTTAAAGTAGGCTTGCGTTGGACAGCTCTTAAAACAGCAAACTGTCCTTTGACAGCCCTTCAAAGGGAGGAATGTCTTCTGCTTAGAGTTGGGCACATGACCACTCAGAGGTTTGCCAAACCCATCTTAGCCCATATCTCACTGGCTGTTGGGCCTGCCCTACTGCCTGTATTCATCTGGCTCTCCAACCAAAGATAACCTGAAAACATTCCCTTACAGTAGTGGGGGAGGATAAATTATAAAAAATCTACTGTTGGCTTGTTTAGGCCTGACTTCTCGCCTGCAAAACTGGGAAGGCAAGGGAGGGGGGAATGCTTCTTAAAGTACCTGGAGAGGAGCAGAGAATGTCAAAAGTTTGCATAATAACTAATTAACTGCACAGGGAGGACAATTAAAAGCAATTGGGAAATTGTTAGTGACCTGCTAAGTGTTCCAAATCATGAGAGTGCCATTAGATGTGCTGTACATTTCTCACTACATATGAAGCACATGGGAAGATGAATTGTCATTGCATTGTTGCATGTATTTATTGTCAAAAGGCAGTTTCACGCAACCTTTTTTGGTGCTTGGGAAGAAATGGTTGCTATTTCTGTGTGTTAATGTCCCACAGGTGACGGTGCAAAATATGACCTCCTTTTTTACCTGTTGTGGCAAAATTTTAAAAAACCAGCTGAGTTGTCCGTTTAGGGGTATGAAAAGATGTTAGAGTTACATATAGCCTTGAGGTGTTCATAAGCTTCTCGAGGCTCTTCTGTTATAGACCCATTAGGCCAGGAGTGGGGAACTGGATCTGTCTGGCTTGTCACATCTCCCTCACCACAACAGGCCAAGTTTGACAAGTCAGTTACCTGACATCATTGCCCCATGTGGGCAAAGGCACACAAACCCCCAACAAAAAGTGGATTGTCAAGGCTTGCAAAGTGCCCTGCATGGGACTTTTCAGGTATTCCAATCGACTACAGTCCCCCCTTTAGCCCACCTGCATCTTTTTATCTTCCCCGCACTTGATGTCCTATATGTCTCCTTGTGTAGGACCAATATGTGTCTTAATCAAAACAGCCTTGCAGGCCACATGGAGAGGCCTGTCAGAGCCCTAATGATTAGGGAGTGTCTCTCAGTTATAGTCACATGGAACCTTTTTGAGCCTGATGGTGATCTCTCACTGGATCAGCTCAAATGGCAATATGTTTAGTACACTTGGAGAGAGAATCCTACTTGGGCAGACTTCTACTTGTTGCCAGCCTTCTCATAATAGTCACAGAAGATTTTGCTGAGCTGCTTTCACAATCTTTGCTGCCATATTAATGGAGGAATACACAGCAACCTTCTTACAGGAACGCACTAGTATATAGGCTCTCAGGAATCAAAAGGAAAATATTTCACTAGCCTGTATCCTTTGCTGTTCTTCCCCATGCCTTCAATCTTCTTTGGTTTCGCAGAAATTGTCTGATGTTTCCGGTGATGATTCGACATCTCTGGAGACACGCTTCATGACCGTCTTGTGTACGCAGAGCTACCCCCAGCTCCGGAGAGGTAAATAGGGAGGGAGTGGTGTGTTTGTTGAATGTTGTGGAGCCCGTGCCTAGATGCAGACTCATTGACCTGACCTTTCTCAGGCCGTGTTATTGTAGTTTGGAAAAGGGCAACTATTACCTCCTCAGGGGCTTTGAAGGAAAGAGGCTGCTGATGCAATTGTTGTGCTACAAAAAAGAAAGAAATTCTCCTTTAGCTCAAGAACACCTGCTCCTCTGATGGAATTCAGGGTTAGGAGGTTTGTTTCACTAACTGTACTTTTCTGTAGAACATCTTGATATTTGATACTTCCCTGTGGCAGCACCTAATCGCCCTTGAACATACTTGACCTTGCCTAACACACTGTAGAAGTGGACTAAGGGCATAGCAGTTTTATGACCCTGCTGTTGCCAGTCCCATTCCTCACTGAGGACAGTTGGCATGTTCCCTAGCTTAGCTTTTAGGTCATTCCAAAGCCGTAGAGGGTTCTGATTTCTTATTCTCTACCTTCAATCCTTGTAGTCTTCCAGGAGTTCGTTAAGATGACGAACCATGATGTGGCACATGCCATCAACAAGCGGATGTCTGGAGATGTGCGCGACGTCTTTTTAGCCATTGGTGAGTGTCTCTTGCACGGGCGTAAAAAGAAGAGGCTTGCGCTTTCCTTGCACATTGAGTGTGGACTTCAGCAAACCTTGCCCTGCCGAACTTGCTCTTGCAACTAGTCCACCTCAACAGTCAACCAAATTTTTATAATATTCCTGAGATGAAGAAAGCTGGCCTTAGTTAAATTTCCTGTTGTATTGCACTTGCAAAAAAAAGTGTGGGGTGGTAATTGTAATTTTATGTTGTAAACTGCCCTGAGATCTATAGATATAGGCCGTATACAAATTTAATAAATAAAAATAATAAAAATAAAGTATTTCACAGAATTCAGCTATTCCTGTGAATGGTATTAATGTCTAAGAGAGGCTATATGGCCGACCTATTATGTATCCAGTGGGGGCTTAGCTGTTAGCCTGTTGGGGAAGGAGTGGTAGGTGGAATGCCTCCTAACCAGCTGAAATCTTACGTTGGCGCACTATGCACCTTTCCCAACATTTGTCTGCATGTTTTCAGTCTTTATTTGTACAGCTTTGAGAGCTAGAAACTTGCTCTTGGTGATTGCTGTGCAGATTTCAAACACCTTCAGCTGAGACTTGGCTGTTAGATAGAATCAATGAATAGGATCTCACTGGCACCGTAACCCTTGGCATGGCTCAGCAGTATGTCATATAGGTCTTAGAGGTTTCAAGCACTATCTCTCTTTATCAGTGAGTTTCTGCTTGGTTGCAGTATGTTGATTCCCTCAGACTGGCTGACCTGCCTGCTATCTTGTTCTCCTGAACAGACTTTTAAAAATGTACCTTCACCAAGACTAACAGGAAATGGCTGCCACCCGCTGCGAGCTTTGCCACCACTGAGCTCGAATGTGGCTTCTTCAATGGCTGCTTCTCTAGTCATCTTGTAGCATGTCAGTGGGCCTGTTGAATTCACTGCAGACCCAGAGATCCCCTCCAGTGGTGTCCAGAGAAAGACGCTGGATAGACAGGAAGCCTGGAGAACAGTCATGAGAGAAGCAACACCTGCTGGATGCATTGCCCCTTGCTGCATAGTTAAAACATTTTGCAACATCCTTAAATTTTGCAATTCCCTCACAGAGCAGGAAGTGGCTACCCAACCATCCATATGGTTTTCCTCCTACTGCAAACAACAGAATCATGTGCAGTTTTTCAAAAAATATCTATGGTTTTTTTCTTTAATGGAGATGAGGCAACCACACTATACATTTAGAGCCCTCTGCTTGCAAACCTGGGCTCTAGAAACCTACATCCATCTGTGATTGACCCAGACAGCAAACATGAACCATTTCTCCCACCCTGTCAACCGAATTTGGACATTCAATACAGTAATTGGGGGGGGGGGGTGCTTTCCAAGAGCTGTCTTTTCCTCTCCACTCCTTTCTTTCTACACCCAAACTAAAAATGCAACACCGTAGCTCTTCAAAAACATGGGTGTGGGGGTTGACTGAGATGGGGCTTCCTGTACAATGTTTTCATGTTGCACTGCTCTTTCTTTCAAGTGCGGACTGTCAAGAACAAGCAAGCTTTCTTTGCCGACAAGCTGTACAAGTCCATGAAGGTAAAAACTACACTCCCTTTGCTGTTTTGACTCTCACCAGGGAAGGGAAGGCTAGATCAGTAGCTTTTCAATTATGATAATAATCATCTGATTGCAAAGTAGGAGCTTGGGGTGGTTTCCTGAACAGGTCTGCATTTGAGAAGGCCAGGGATGGCTAATTCCTGCTTGTGATTCACTGAAACAACCAGGAGGCCCCTTCAGCAAATAGTGTGTTGCTTGAGTGAAGGGAGTCAATTTGGAGAATTTGTCAGTGAAACAGATGCAGCAATGAGAGTCACAGTGCTCAAAGCTTGCATCATTCTCCCATTTCAAATATAGAGCTTTGCTCTAAAGAGGTTGAGTGGGGTGGCAGCAACAACTGAGTGAACCAGCTACCTGGTATGTGCCCAGCACCAGCTCATCTCTCAATGCTGATGTGCATTAGCAGAACAGATCATGAAGCTCCCATTCTACCATCTGCCAAGTATCACTGTAAACAAAAGCACTCTACCTCTGGTTGATAGAGCTTGTTGCCACCTTTTCAAAATATTTTGCTGATAGCAATGTGCGGGAAAGTCCCCTCACTTCCTGCCCTTGCTCTCTCTTTAAAAAAATGAATTCATTCTCACTGGTTTTTTGATCTCCCAAGGGTGCTGGCACAGACGACCGAACTCTTATCAGGATTATTGTCTCAAGGAGTGAAATTGATCTGCTCAACATCCGGCGTGAATTTTGGGATATTTATGACAAATCTCTCTATCACATGATCGAGGTAATGAGAGGTTCTGGCTTTTGCCAGCACAAATGTGCCTGTTTGTGTGCAGTGAGCTGTGCTGACCTTTATGATTTGTTTCATGTACATCTTTGACTGGTTGTACTCACAGCAGCCTGTTCATACCAGGTGAATGTTCCACCCAAGCATAGGTGGCAAAAAGAATGTGCAGTCATAGTAAGACTACTTCACACCATTAGAATTTCCTCCATAGAGATGTGTCTTCCTGTAAGAACAACCGTAGACTAAAATTTGACGCGTATGGGCATATGTGCTTTACCACGATAGCATCTAATCAGACAGCTGCTATGAGTAGCAGGTGCCTGATCAATGTACTTGTACACTTCCAAAATTACCTGGGCTTTTTCCTAGACAGAGAATGAGCAAAACTGTAACCTTCAAAAGCAGCCCTTCAGGTTTCTTTGAAGAATAACTCATCAGCAAACGACACTAAGGAGATGCTAAATGAAATATAACATCCACATTAAGAAATGATATCATTTTATGCTATCTTAATAGTTATGGCTTATGCTAAAGAATCCTAGTCGTTTGAGGCTTCTCGGGCACAAAGTAATGATAGTTAAATCCACTTAAAGGCTGCAGTGTAAATACATCAAAAGACACATGTTGGAATTGCCTTAAAAAGATCATTTTTAAGTTTCTGTATCCTCCGATTTACCAGTGAGGCTGATCACTTGTAGGCATTTCTGGTTTTCATTTTGTCTTCCTTTCTTCTTGCAGAAGGACACCTCTGGAGATTACCGCAAAGCCTTGCTAACCATTTGTGGGGAAGAAAAGTAACCAGCAGGTGACTCTTGTGGAAGCTCGTCCTTATGTCTGTGCCGGCGTCACTCACATATGTGTAGCCTAGATATATCACTGTTGCTTTTAGAAGCGTCAGGGGATGTCTTGGATCCACTGAGAAGATTCACATTGGCTGGGAGGGGGGGAAGATATTACAGAAGAGCTTAACACGGCAAACAACAAAGACCATGGGGATTGCTCAGTCCAGTGGGTGGGGGAGTTGTCTAAACTGGTGCAAAACTAAGTAATGTACACAAGTCCAATGAAGTAGCACTGTTGTAGGTATTTTAAACCAAAGAAATAAAATGTTACACGTTGCTGGCCACCGGAAGGCTCTGGTCTGCTTTTTCCCTCTTCTGTTGTAAGAAGAGAACATGTAAACAAGAGACACTGATTCTCAGTAAGGTGCCTTGGCGTGCAAAAAGCTCTCACTCACATAGTTCCTATGTAGCAGTTCACAACTGTGTAGTCACAAGTGGTGACCCTCTCTTGAGTTAGGCAGCTGCCTGACACAACACAAAATGAATGATATTTGGGGTCTAGTTTCCTTACACTGGACTTCAGAGAAACCTGAAGGCAATATGGCTCTTCTCTGCTTTTGAGTCTCCAAAGCTTAGTGTGGCAGAGATGAGACCTGACCTGTCTCCCAAGAAGAGAAGAGCTCCGCCCCCATCAGCTTGCAATGAGCCAGTTTGTATGTTTCAGTTTCTCGTTTTTTCATTCTTTCTCCACATTTCCACATCACTTTTTTTTAAAAAAAAATCACAAAGTCCTCATGAAAATTCATCAGCATCTTTGTGAGAATTAAGAAGACTTGATTATTATTGTTATTTTTAGTGCCTCTCCAGTTAGATTTTGTGTGTCAGGTAGGGCCGGGGAATAATAGTGACAGACCCTCACAGAACTGTCGTCATAAATAAGAACTCTATATTTTACATACCCACATTTAAATGGTTGCTTTTAATGAGGCCGTTCTAAGCACCAGTAAACATATTTTGCTTGTGTGATTTCAGTTCCCTCAAGCAATTAGCTGGCAGGACTCTCATTTACCAACAAGATAAGCATGATATTCAAGTTACTTGATAAAACAGCAAATGTACAGGAGCTTTCCAAAGCTAGGAAGAGTCAACAAAGAGGCTTGTAAGTGGCTTGCTGATTGTTTTATTTGTTCTGGCCTGAGGCCCAGCTGTAGAATCACTCACAACATGACCTCAGTTTCCACCAGAAACCATAAGCTTCAAATATTTGTTCTTGCACATGAGGATTTTCCCCAAGCTGCATGTATAATAATATATTCAGCTCATCCTTATCCATTTCCGGTTTTATTTGGGCAGAAGGCTTTAGAAAAGTTACTTACGACCACGTGAAGGCCCAATGTGGAAGACTTTTGTTTGTGAAGGCCTCTAAATCTGCAAGAACAACGGGGGGGGGGGGATCACAGGCCTCTCACTGAGCTAAGGGGGCTTGAAGCATGGGCCAAGATGGTCTCTCGCTCACTTCTTCCTCAGCTTCCTAGACTAAGGTGGTCCAGAAAGGAGACCATACACCACTCTCCTCCCAAACACCACTCCCTCCCCCATTTTATCCTCACAGCAACTCTTTGAGGTGGGTTACGCTGAAAGACCATGACCGGCTCACAGTCAACAACTTAGCTCCGTGGCAGTGTGGAGATTTGAACCTGGGTCTCCCTAGCCCAAGTTTGATGCACTTAACTTAAGAGACACATGGTGCTGAATTTGTGGGGAGTTAAAAATGTTTAGTCATTTTGATACATCCATCTTGATCGTATCCTGCTGTCAAATAAAAGGTTTGTTCCAATTGTCTGTTCCCACACAGCTTTTCTCCCTCAGCTGAGCTCCGAAATGAGAAGGGTCTTGCGTAGGAGAGAAATAACAGCAAGGGGCTACAGAGGGAAGATAACGAAGGGGAAAGGGTCTGCATTCCTCACCCACATGCCTATTTTGTTGCTAAAATGTGACCACCTCTAAGCCCCTCACCTCTATAATTGGGCCCTTTCTATATTATTTCACATGGATCTGCTGCCGGACCCTTCGCTCTCATTGGAAGCAGTTGTCATTGATGTCAAAAGTGACAACTGGGGTTATTGCTCATGACTTCCCCAAATTGTGATCTGCCCATGGCTTTCTCAGCAGTGGCCCTGTTGCTTTGGAGGTACAGTCTCCAACCCTTGCAAAGTTGAATAGGACTTTTAAGACTACCTCCTTTCAGTGCCTGGGGTTTCCAGGTTGCTCTGTTGCCTTATTAATTAGATTATGCAATGATTTTTATTTTTTAAAAAAATTGTAAAAATTTTAGTTACTGTAGAATTTATTTTGTGGAGAATATTTCTCGGGAAGCAGGGTATACATTTATTAAATAAACTTTTCAAATCCGTTGTTCTCAGAATGGACCGTTTCCTGCAACAAAGGGGCCTCACAGTGATCCATGAGGAATAAAGGCCTCTCCCACTCACTCAGTCAAAGCACGTTTGAATCCAAAGATGTTTAAATATGGAAACTAATTTCTTGCAACATACTGGGAAGGACCACCTAACAGCTGCATATATAACTGCTTTAGGGACCACATCTGAGCTGTAGGTTGCCAGCTGGCCGTCTCTGAGTTAGAAATGGAGCAATATTTTTTTTCTACCCCCATCCCTATCAAATATGAATTGAGGTGTGGTGAAAACATGTTGCTCCTAAGGAATGTTTTGGAAAGGGTTGTGTGTGCAAGAAAAGCAAAGATGACAATCCACATTTTAACATTCAAAGGACCCTGTCCTGAAGAAAATATCAATGCTCCCCTATAGTGAGGTGCCAGTTCCTCTTTCCTGGTTGTACCTCTAGTCCCTTCTTTTCCCCAACTCCTACCTCTGCTAAGGGCTGTGCTGTGTTGAAGTGACACAACAGGAAATAATGTGTTAGTGTTTAGGAGAAATGAGGACAGCAAATAATGCATTTTAAGGAAGGCAAGGGAAAACTGAAGTCATGAGAAAAACAATACCCTAAATAGTTCCCACAGGAAAAACCACCGTTGCTAAAGGTTAGAGGTTCACAATCGCATTCAGCTGCATTGCATGTCCTCATTTCAAATTGGGCAGCCCAGAGAAAACTTCCAGGAAATGCTAAATTATTATTTGTGTGTTGCAACATTTAAAACAAAAGAAAAAACCTCCACCAACTATAATTCTTCTCTTCGTGCTGCATCCAGATGTCTGGAGCATATCCTCCCTGATTCAGCAGGCAACAATATTTCACATCAGTTTTGCCACTAGCAGACTCTAGAATGAATGTTTGCTATGGGGCAGGAATGGGGAAGCTGCCGCCCTCCATATGGTGTTGGACAACAACTCCACCCCACCCCCCGCCACCCATAGGCCAAGTTTGCTGGGATTGGAAACTGATTTACCAGAGGAAGAAATAGCTGGAACCAGTGCTCCCCCCCCCAAAAAAAAATTTAGGGGTACTCTCATTTTCCTACTCATATTGAAATACTGCCCCTCAATGAGGCCAAACTTAGATTCACAAAATGTTTAGGGGTATGAGTCCCTCCAGAAAAAAAAGCACTGGGCCTGGAACATAGGTAACCAGTGACACTCTTGGAACTTGGGTGTTGCAAAAGTACTTCCAAGGTTGCAGGATACGGCATATCCTTCTAAGTATATGCTAGTCATGCCTTCTGGTTTCTCTTCCTCCTCACCTGTCTTGAGTTCTGCCATCATCTGTATCAATCTGTAAATATCAGCTCTGGTGAGAAAAACTTGGGAGTTATCTTAGCATCTTCTTATTTGATGAGAGCAAACGAAACATATAATCCTTACAAGATAACGTCATCTTTGCACAGGAGCCGAAACGTAGCAAAGAGCTGCTGGGTAACATATGCATTGTTTTGGAATCTTACTACAAGAGTTGTCACCTAGTCATGCCGGGGGTGGGAGGGGGGTTTTCAAATGCTATTTTTAAGGTGTTCAAGACACATATCTTGCCTGTAGGGTTTTACTATGTATGAACCTGCTCACCCTGGCAAATGCATTCCAGCCACTGAATATACCTGCTCAGCCCAGAGGGTTTCATCTTTCATGCCTTGATGATACCAAGCATTAGGTCACAAAGAAGCCAGATTCTGAAGGTGTGTGAGCTGAGCCATATTAGCAAGTTGAATTCGATTAGAAAGAAAGAGATTGTCAGGAGGCAGCATGTTCTAGCTAATAAGTATTTAGACGGCATGGGGGAGAAGATAGGGCTCATGTGCCTTTGATGCTTCTGTAGGAGAAAGGGGAACTTCATCTGGGGTTGCTCCCATGACAAATAGCACTGGCTGAAATTCCCTCTCCTGTACAGCTGTTCAAGGTCCTTCTCCATTCCTTTTACCTGGCCCCTCTAATAATGGCTGCTGCATGCACACCCTACATTTAAAGTATCGTGATTCCTCCAAAGAAGCTTGAGATTCACACCGTAAGGCACAAATAAAAATTATAAAAAATCCTTCTGAAAATCTACTTTGGATGCTAAAAATGACTTTTAATTTATCTACAGGGTGGTGCAATACCCAAGCCAATAGACTTTTTGTTACATGGATTAATTTAAGAAGTCCAGAACACACTTTTTTAAAAGAAGAAGATCTGTGTAGGCCCAAACCTTCTTTTCTGGTTAATTTGAATTCTGTCATGTCATGAGCCACATCCCAAGATTCCTAGGTGCATCAGGAAGCACCCATAGAGTCATAGAATAGTTGAGCTGGAAGAGACCACAAGGATCATCTAGTTCAAACCTCTGCAATGCAGGAATCTTTCACCCATTTTGCACACAAAACAGGCATGCTCAATTGTCTTGCCATGCACTGCTTGTGGGTCATCATCTGCAAGCCTTTCAGGCCTATACCATGCAGATTGATAAACATTTTAATAGGCCCTAAATCGGGGGTGTAGAACCTCCCCACATCCTGTCCTAATAAATACAGTAAAAAGAAGGTGAGATGCAAAGGTGAGAGCCAGTGTGGTGTAGTGGTTAAGAGCGGTAGTCACGTAATCTGGGGAACCGGGTTTGTGTCTCCGCTCCTCCACATGCAGCTGCTGGGTGACCTTGGGCCAGTCACACTTCTTTGAAGTCTCTCAGCCCCACTCACCTCGCAGAGTGTTTGTTGTGGGGGAGGAAGGGAAAGGAGAATGTTAGCCGCTTTGAGACTCCTTAAAGGGAGTGAAAGGCGGGATATCAAATCCAAACTCCTCTTCTTCTTCTTCTTCAAAGCCAGTGAGGGATGGGGCCTGGGGACAGAAGGTGTGGCTGGAGGAAGTCATGGTGGGCCAAATCTGACCCCCATCCATTAAGTTCCATAGCCCTTCCTTAAGTTGAGCATGGGGTGTCCTAATCAGTAACTAAACCTGTGCAATTTAAAAAAACAAAAAGCAGCATGATACTATAGGGAGACATTGCAATAGAGAGCTGGCTTATACTGAATCAGGCTATTGCTATCTGCTCCAGTTGGCAATAATTCCATGAGATATTTGGCAGATAGATGCCTTGTCCAGTTCTGCTGTCTGAAACACTTTTACCCGGAAATGTCTGTGGTTGAAATGGGGACCATTTCTGCCACCCAGCTATGTCCCCACGATGTCATGATGGCAACATAAGCCACTATGCCTGACTCTGCAAGTATTGAGCATTTGGGAGCTGATGAATTTTCTCAAGGCCTATGTTTCTCCAGAAAACATGAGTAAGGTTTCCTGCAGAAATGCCCAAATGGAATGGTTCATCTGTGGTAGCCATAAGCTTTTGCATAGATGGTTCCTCTCAAGTGGGTCTGGTAGTGATGTTGCCTTTAGTGCTTTAGGTTCTGATTTCCCCATTCTTGTCCTTCCTTGGACTTCTAATACTGCTTTCTCCCACCTCAGTGGTACTCTTTTCATTCCCCTGGGCCACTAGACCACCTTCTATAAGTTCACAAGAATCAGTTGTATTGGGCCTATTCAGAATGCACTCAGGTTAACCCAAGTACATGATTTGCATATCTCTGTGTTGTGGAAATCCCCTTCTCTTGACCAAAACTTCCTCCCTAGGCTCAGAAGGCGTCATCATTTTGTTTCACTGCTTTCTTTCAGACCAGAGTAACCAAACAGAGCAAACTGAAGGGGTAAACAAAACCCACTCCTGATGTGAACTGGCAGGCAGTGCAAACAGCTTTCTTCTTGACTTTGTGGGTTCAGCCCCTTTTTAGTTACCTAACATCCATCCTGTTGCGCAGAAGACAGCTTTTCTTTCCAAAATCAAACTGATTACGAAGGATGTTAATGCTTCATTCCATGGTGGTGGTGATAGCATTATGGCAAATTTGTGCCACCTTTTGAGTTGTGAATTTCTCCCTATATATAATAAAAATGTAAGAATGTCATCATGCAAGCCCCATTGGAGGATTTCTAGTGCCACATCACAATCCTGGAGTTGCATGAAGTCAGGGCGGGATTGGGGAGCAAATGCGAAGGCAGGTTATACTACAGCAGTGGCCATGGCATGAGATTGAGAAGGGAGAAACACTGAGAGGGGGAAAGTGGTGGTTATAAAAGTTTGAGTAAAGTAGGAATGGACAAAACTCAGAAGAAAATGGCAATTGTAAGCAAAGACATAGGTTTGAAATAAAGTACTTTGGAATACATCAGGGATCTGCATCCTTCATCCTTCACATGAGGCAACTGAGGATGAAAACCTATATTTGTAATGAACTGCACCATTTTGAAGAGAGTAAAATTTTCCTCTTACAATCATATATTTTAATCTTATATTTTATTTAATTCATCATTATATCCTGCATTTTCTTCAAGAAACCCAAGGGGGCAGATATGATTCTCCCTGTCTCCATTTTATCCTTACAACAACGATCCTGTGATGCAGGTTAGGCTAAGAGACAGTGAGCAGCCCTAGGTCACGCAGAAAGCATTGTGCCACTTTGTTTCAGAAGTATGTGCCACCTTGATACGTAAGTGGAATGTGGCGGCGTCTTGACATCCATTCACCTGAAGTGCACACATTGCCCTGTTCTTCCTGCCTGCTCCTTTTACCTCAGAGCTGTTAGGCACAACACTGTCTGACATTGAGAAATAGGAGCCAATGAAAAGGTCAAACAATGTAGCTTTCCCCCACTGCTTTCAGAGACAGAGCTAGACACATGCCTCAGTGCTTCCTTCTAACCTACCAGGAACAGGTCTCGGTTAATTCTGACAGACCAGACAACTGAGAGCTCTGTGCTGGTTACATCCGAGCATTCACCCAATCTGGCCTGCTGTGGTGTGTGTGTGTGTGTGTGTGTGTGTGTGTGCGTGTCCAACAACTGGTGTTTCCCATCTGCCTCTGGCACCATAGAGAAGTTGCAAGGCTGCATTCAGACTGCACTTTATTCCATTTCCCCATTGTTTCCTTATCCGATAATTTTGTGTTTTATGTGATCTTTCCCGCAACGTAAAAGCCGCTTCTGGGAATCTAGTGGAAGTTTAGTGCTCATAATTGCTTCCAGAAAAGAAAATAAAAATAACTGTTTGCCGGGAGTTTTGCTCTGTAATTGCCCCAGTTTCCAAGGATCATGCCATGTGATAAAATTGGGGGCTGTATACCACTGTGTCATGGACACAGAGGAGTGGTGGGTGGAAGCAGCTGGGGAACCACAAAAGAAAGTTCAGAGTCCAAGGAGTGGTGATGGAACAACAATGAAAGAGGGAAGACTGGGAAGAGGTGTCAGAAGCTGAAGGGGTAACAGGGCTCAGTGAGTTAAGGAAAGTCTATGACAGAGAGAAGTCCAGAACCAGAGGCAGGGAAGCTGAAGCAGAAGAGTGGGAGGGGGGAGACCAAGAGGCAGAGATGAGCCAGGCTAGTAAAGAGGCATGGGTGTTATGTACTGAGTTGAATAGGATCCAAAATGCAGCAGTCTGATTGGTCCTAGAACAATAGGATCCAAAATGCAGCAGTCTGATTGGTCCTAGAACAATGCAGCAGTATGATTGGTCTGCAGGAACCACCCAATCCAGCTCCAGATGGAAGTGAATCCACAACCTGATTGGCCCACAGGAGAATTCCAGAAGTAGCCAATCTCGTGCAGCCCATTGTGTAAATAATGTATATAAAGCAGATACTGTGGGGGAACTTCCATTCCTCCTCACCACTATGAGCTGAATAAAGAGCATGAAATCCACTCTCGACTCTGAGTATATTTCAGGTGTCTCCGCCTCCTGTCGCAACAAAGTCCCCTCCCCCTAATTCCCAGGAGCAGGAGAGGAATGAAATGAGTGCACACAGGCACAGTCTCCAGTTCCTTGTAAGAAGCCCTGGAGAGGAGGAGACATGTCCAATGGCATCTGCTGCTGTGCCGTTGGTAGCAAATGAAGTTTAGCAGGACAAGGCACCATATTCATCAAAAAGCCACAATTCCATAATGCGGAGTAGAAGGAATGTTAGCAATCAGGACAGAAGTGCTAGCATTATGACCAGGAAAGCTAATGCAATAATGCCCATGTCTGAATGCATAGTCAGAACTAGAAAAATTAAGGTGTGGGTAGCCAGTGTAGGCCCTCCATATGTTGTAAATCTACATCATCCCTGACCATGATGGGGCTGAATTGTAGTTCTCAGCATTGGGGGGGGGGTACTGCTGGGCTAAAGCAGAGTGGGTGCCACTTCCTTCATGGTTGCCCCCCTGCCAGTCAGGGATACACCATGGCTTCTGCATATGCTGTTTGTCCTGACAATATATTTACACACCACACAATGGATTGGTAAAAGGGCTGGGTGTTGTGAGTGGTGTCCTGTAAACATTGCCCTGTATAGACCATTGCCCTGGTAAAGGCATATGTAAGTAAGGTCGGGCCTAAGGACATTATTCTATATGACACTAAAACCACCTTTAGGTCTCCCTTGTGCTATTTATGTTCCTGTCTGACCTTTCTTAATCTAGGAGAGAAAGCTGAAAAAGCAGACAGGAGGAGGCACCTTTTATCATATGTGGTGGAAATGTAAGGCAGTAAAAGAATTTTGGGAAATGATATATAAGAAGTTGAAATAAATGTTTAAAATAACATTTTCTAAAAAACCTGAAACTTTCCTTTTGGGAATTCTAGGTGCCAAAATCCCAAGAGAGCAGAAAAGACCACAGTTACACAGATGTTACTGGCCCAGAGATGGAAAGAAGATAAAGTCCCTACCAGAGAAGAATGACAGATCAAGTTGATGGATTGTGCTGAAATGGCTAAAATGACTGGAAGAATCAGAAATCAGGAAGACCAAAATTTTAATAAGGAATGGGGGAAATTTATAACATCTTAAAGACCATTGTAAACAGTTAAAATTGTTAGTAGGATTAGAATACCACTTGTAGTTTAATGGTGAATTTTGGATACAATGGAGAGATAAAAGATTTGGATTATTATGAAAGATGCGGGAGGAAATGATTAATAACAGGATGCACAAAGGGGAGAAGAAAAGTCCAAGAGATTCCTTGGGATCTTGTTTTAATGTTGTATGTTGGACATGTGACTGTAAAATTTTAATCTGAAAAACCAAATAAGCAAATTTTTAAAAAAGAAAAGAAGAAAAAGAAGACAGGCATTTGTGGGTAAATCTGTCCAGCTAATAATTTCTCAGAGGCTGGAAGCATCTGTAGCAACGTGGTATACGTGCAAATGTGGGGAGAATGACATGCACACAGAAATACCTCTGCAAGAATATGTTCACTGCTGGAAATAAGTTTACTCTGGATTGTGCATATATAGTGTGGCCTGCTTTGCAGTGTCAAAGAAGGCACACATACCCCAAAATGAGGACAAAAATAGATACAAATCTGTACATGCTACTTCATATGTACACTTGCACATTTAGAAATCATTTCCGTAATTTAAATAGAAAAGTGGCCTATCTGCCTTTTCAATTTGCTGTCCAGGTGCTAGCCATTGATGAGCATCCTCAAGGCTCCTGCACTCCCTTCTTATATGTTTTTTAAAAATAGACTTCAGTAGGACAGCCCTTCAAAGAGAGAATGATTTCAAAGACTGACTTCCTGATAGCCCTTTCAAAGAGAGCAGTGTCATCTGTAAAGGTTGATACACATGGCCACCCTAGCTATAAAGCAATACTGCTGTGTTATCCACCAGCAGACTTTGTGCTGTAAAGCAAAGAGGTGGAACCTCTTGAAGTTGTTGGACCTGACTATTGGCCATGCTGTCTGGGGAGCTGATGGGAGCTGCAGTCCAACCACATCTGGAGGGTCAAGCTTCCCCAGGATCTGAACATACCTGGGTTGCTGTCTACACTCTACCAGCACTCCTCTGAAGCTTAATCTTCAGACACTGGCTGCAAAAGGTAGATCCTGGCTATGTGGGTTGAATGCCGAGCCAATGTCCCTACTTCTCTCACAGAAAACAAAGACTATATTTGCTGTGATTTGACAAAGGCCAAAGACTGTAACAGCAGAAAAATCATTTAATTATGGGAAGCCTCTTCTAAGACTAGAGATGCAAAGGGGTGGGTGACAAATGGGATTTTCCACCCTTCCTAGCACCCATTTTTTATGACTCTTCATTTCATGGATTTCATAGAATCATAGAATCATAGAGTTGGAAGAGACCACAAGGGCCATCGAGTCCAACCCCCTGCCAAGCAGGAAACACCATCAGAGCACTCCTGACATATGGTTGTCAAGCCTCTGCTTAAAGACCTCCAAAGAAGGAGACTCCACCACACTCCTTGGCAGCAAATGCCACTGTCGAACAGCTCTTACTGTCAGGAAGTTCTTCCTAATGTTTAGGTGGAATCTTCTTTCTTGTAGTTTGGATCCATTGCTCCGTGTCCGCTTCTCTGGAGCAGCAGAAAACAACCTTTCTCCCTCCTCTATGTGACATCCTTTTATATATTTGAACATAGCCATCATATCACCCCTTAACCTCCTCTTCTCCAGGCTAAACATGCCCAGCTCCCTTAGCCGTTCCTCATAAGGCATCATTTCCAGGCCTTTGACCATTTTGGTTGCCCTCCTCTGGACACGTTCCAGTTTGTCAGTGTCCTTCTTGAATTGTGGTGCCCAGAACTGGACACAGTACTCCAGGTGAGGTCTGACCAGAGCAGAATACAGTGGCACTATTACTTCCCTTGATCTAGATGCTATACTCCTATTGATGCAGCCCAGAATTGCATTGGCTTTTTTAGCTGCCGCGTCACACTGTTGGCTCATGTCAAGTTTGTGGTCAACCAAGACTCCTAGATCCTTTTCACATGTACTGCTCTCAAGCCAGGTGTCACCCATCTTGTATTTGTGTCTCTCATTTTTTTTTGCCCAAGTGCAATGGATTTCCATTTTTCCCAATTGCCATCTGTCAGCCACATGGAATGACGGCAGAATACAAGTCAGGTGGCAACCCTGGAGCCTCAGGCTCTCAAATGATTGTGGCTTGGACTCATCTGCGACTGGATCTCTGAACTTCTTTTTTAAAGCAGCAACAGGCTTTTGATCAACGGCCCTGAGGAAGGGTTTGATCCTTTCTCTTCCTGCCATTTCCATGACATAAATCCTTCCCCTATTTTCTCCACCGGGAGGCTTGATGGCATTATCCCACACTGTCTCAGGGATTTCCCCATCACTTTCCTTATCACAAAGTCTGGTCTTTGGGGGAAGTGGGGCTTTTTTGTGTGTAAGACCCTCCCTATCAGCTGTAACTGAGAAACCTGGATTTGCTGGTATGTAGCTGAATCTCACCCCTCAAATATTTGCAGTCTGGATGCACCCTCAGTCATGGATCTCCCGTGTCACATTGTAATGTTAACAAAATGAAAATGGTAGTTATTTCTATATTCCAAAGGATTTGGAATACCTGGTTACAGAGGCCTATCAATCATGCAGACGTTCCCCAGGAACAATAAAACAGCTTTGTGGTTAGAATACGTAGCCCTTTAAGGAATGTGGCATGGAATAATAGTCTTTCCAAAACTGAATCACATTTTTCCTCAGTGAATTATTCACTGAATGGTGACGTACTTCAGCATACCCCTCTGGGCTAGAGGGGAGCCCTTTAAATTACTTTTGGATCCTCTTCAAAAACCACCGAAGAAGAGCTGTCTATGGCCTCCGCTGGGGAATTCCCCATCTCCTAAGCTAAAAGTAAGCTTAGGCGTGCCTTCTTCCTCACATTCGATTAAAGCACCCCGAAAGGATCTTTTGGACCCCCCTCTCTTACTTATCTGAGTGAGTAGTCAAAGAGGACATTTTAACTCCTTATTTTGGACATTGTGGGAGTTTGGGAGGGGGTTACATACCTTGTGGTATATAGCTCAGAATTTGATCACAAGAAGCTGAAATCTCTCTCTACTCCCTGCTGGCTCCCCACTCCCAGCTCGTGAGCTAGAAGAACGTATACTGTTGGTTCTGTGCCTCTGACCTAGTATAGGAAACACATCATATGAGAGTCCATGTTTATAGAACAGACTATCTGGAAGGTGGTGAAATGTCCTTCATTTGAGGTTTTAAAGCAAAGGTTAGGTGTCCGTCTCTCATGGATGCTTTAGTTGAGATTCCTGCATTGTAGGATGTTGTAGGTGACCATCAGGGTACCTTCCAACTCTACAGTTCTGTGATTCTGTGATTCTATGAACAAACCAATGTTTATTTGAGCAGCCTTGGTGATGTCGAACTGGCCAGCTGGTCAGCTAAAGAGAAGGGGTTTTTTTGTCTACTTTTCCTATGGCACAAGCATGGGGAATAAAAAGAGAACCTTGATAATCACTGGGTTGGAATAAAAGGAAGAGATGAGAAGAGATTTACTGGTGGGTCTAAAAAACACTCTTGGCTCTGAGAAGTGCAAGAGGAACTCATTAATTCATGTCTCATGGTTGAAGGCTCCCCAAACAGGAGCTTGACCTACCTGCATAGCTTCCAGCCCAAGCTTTTAAGATCTGCCCTCTTCATGCAGCCATTGGTGGAAGGTAGTCTTTCAAAATCCTACATCAAGCTTCTTGGTAATGTCCCTCACCTATAGCACTGTCCTTCCTGACTGAGATTTGGTTGTCTTTTTACATTCGCAATGTTAACGGTGTTCTCAAAGCTACAAACATGAGTCTGACCAAACTGCGGGAGGCAGTAGAAGACAGGAGTGCCTGGCATGTTCTGGTCCATGGGGTCACGAAGAGTCGGACACGACTAAACGACTAAACAACAACAACAAATGTTAACATAAAATATATTCAGCAGTAGTTGCCTACACTTTTCAGTATAATTTATTATCCTCTGAATTGTATTTTAAAGTTTGTTACTGGTCGGAATTTCTGTTACTGTTTTATGATATTTGTATATCGTTTTAAGATTGCTATGATATGTCCTGCACTCTGGCAAGAAGGGAAGGGTAAAAGAATTGTGCAGGGAACCTACCCACACCAGCATCAATCCATCACTGAACATTATTAATGATAAGCAACATCTCCTGCTCTGAGAGGAAAAGAGGATCCAAATGGCAGAGAAGAACTGACAGCAGTTCTTGGCCAAGAGGACCGACTCCTCTTCCTCCTGCTATTTCCATTGACCAGGTTGTGTATGTATGAGAAAAAGCTGCTTGCTATACAGTTCTAAGGTTGATTTTCTAATACAAGTACTGTACTGTTTTTCAAAAACCCAACACGAGAACCACGCCCCATTTCTCACCACCATTTTTCATGACTTCTCTCTCATCCATGCATATAATTTAGAAGCTAGGTGCTCCTCAGGTGACCAGGTGCCATGCAGCAGCAGGGCAGGGCTCCTGCACCTCCAACGGGTTGTGCAAATGAGGAAAGTTCTTTGGACACCACTTTCCCAATCCCTGCAGCACATGATAAAGCAGCATTGCCAAAATTCCTTCTTCTATGCAACTCTTAAAAGTGCAGAAGCTCCCTTCTCTCTGCAGCCAGGCACATATAGGCAGATTTTTTTTTTTTTAAAAAAAAGAGACAATGGCCAGCAGATCTTCTACCCCCCACCCCCAGCTATATCTGGTTGCAATGCTGCTTTTGGACTGGGGCTAGTGACAAAGTTGCTCCAAAGATGAAGTGTGTCTGGGACACTGTTTAGCTGACAGCATGGAAAGGCAGCCCTGCCAAGCCTGTGAGAACCAGTTTATTACACCTGTTATAGGCCTTGCAGCAAGGCTCACCCCACCCCCGAGGGCACCCCCATTTTATTTCATGCTCATTTTAGAAGAGGGATCATGTGGAATCCGGAAGCTTGCTTGATTTCATTTTTAGCCACTAGTGTAGTATAAACACTGACAACTGGGAAACACTGGCCTGCGAGAACAGTCTTTACCAAAGGTGTCATGGGCTTTGAAGACGCTCAAACTCAGGACGCAAGGGAGAAACGTGCTAAGAGCAAGGCACGCTTGGCAAACCCTCACCGTGATCAACTCCCGCCTGGAAACCTATGTCCCCACTGTGGAAGGACGTCAGGATCCAGAACTTATGGACTCACTGTTAAAACTGTGTTTATAGCAGCTTACTCGGCAGCTTACTCGGCTACGAGTGGTGGCCCTCTTGCTCTGCAATTCCTCTAAAAAAAAATCGAAGAAAAATCTCATGGAGACTTCTTTCACTGGGCCAAGGAAAGCTTTGTTTTTAAAAAGGAAACAGACTATTTTATATAGAAAGCTTCCATCGAATCCCCCGCACACCACCTGGGGGAAGGACAGGCAATTGCACAGCTTGCTCATTAATTATTATTATTTATTTCTGCACCGTTTTATATTTTTAAGGAGGGGGGAAATCACAAAGCAGTTTACAACCTGCATTAAAACATCCAAAAATCAAAAATTTAAAAAAATCCAGAAGAAAGTCAAATATAAGAGAAAGCCTGTTCCACTCCTAAGTCAGCAGCCTACGGGATCAGGCTAGAAAGCGACCTGCCTAGCAGTTGCCCTGGTCGGCGATGCCAGCTAAGCTCGCCCGCGCGGGCTTTCCCCTCGCCCCGCCGCTTCCTTTCTTGGGCTGGCGGCTCCCTTCGCTCTCTTGAGGTTTTTCGAGACGCCGTCCTTGCGCGCGGGGGCGGTTGGGAGGAAGCAGCTCGCTGATTAGCCGCTCGGCTTATCAATCACGCGCCGGGGAAATTCCAGAGGGGCGGTCCTTCTGACTCACGCTTCCTTCCTCAGGAGAAAGAGAGAGAGAGGAAGCGGAGCGCGAGTGGGGAGGGCGGGGGGAAAGGGGAGATGCCCGCGGCTCAGAGCCCACTAGATCCGGGAGCTGATTGGGTCCCCGTCGCAGGATCTCCCGCAGGTACGATCAGGGCATCCATTACCCCAAGCCAGCCTCATTTCTCCTTTCCTACGGGGAAAGTAATGCCCCCCCTTCCTTGTCCCTGTGGGGATAGAAGGGATGCTTTACGCTTAAGGTCGGAGGGGATGGATGCTTAGCAACGGGCTTGTGGTGTTTTCTTGGGAGGGGGGCGACCAAATGGTGCGCCTCCTCTTCCACGGTTCCTTGTGCCCCAGAACTCCGGTCCTGGAAAAGCAAATAAAAATAAGGTCAGCCCGCCTTAAGAACGGGGAGGTGTCGGGGTTGAAGTTCTGTAAAAGTTGAGACCCCGTTTCTCCCAGTGCCTGGTGGGTTCTGTGTTCCGTGAGAGGAGTTGTTTGCAACGTTCACAACAGGACGCAGGCACAAGTGGCTCGTGCAAGGTTTCACAAACGCACCTGTGTGCTGTGTGTATCTCCTTTGGAGTTATCAACAGGGAACCTGTCACACACTCCATAGTGCTGGATAACTACTGAAGCTAATGGGGCCCTTTAGAAGTCCAGCTGCCTTTTGTCAGCAACAAATTGTCGCTGTTTTTTGTGTTGAATATATGCTATATATGGTAATTTATGGACCTAATAGGTATCTAAAGCCATTTGCACACAACAAAATATGTATTTTATCGAAGTAATTGTTGAACTGAAATACAATTAAGTAGTATGTTAATAGTGAAATACAATTAAGAAGAAATATATTAATGGTGAAATAATTATTAAGCTCTAACTTAAAATGATTTTTTATTCATAACAAACAATCATGCAAACACATTGGCATTGGGCAATAACAAAAGTTCCTTTAGAAACAAAATTTTCGAAGAATCATAATCTAGTCTCTAGAAACTTGCTTTAATATGAAATAATAGGTGTAAATATATGATGTAAACTACTAATAATTATAAGTAGCAGAATGTAGGCACCCTATATATAGAAATGAGCAAACCAGAGATATTTTAGGGAGCAGGCAGGGCCCATTACTTACATCATAGGAGCCTACACAACACAAAACACTGTTCCTGTATGTAGGTTTTATTTTGTTTGTTTTTTATCTCTTATTTAGGATATGTACATCCAGTTTTTTCCCCTTCAAATTTCTTGGGGTGGGGGTCCAAGAGTGTGGGGCCCTAAGCTATAGCTTGTTTAGCTTATATGCAAATCCAGCACTGGTCATATCTTTTGCTTTAATGAGGCTACAATCTTCTATATGGGGGGTAAGCACCATTGAATTCAGTTGGATTAACCTCTGAGTGATCATGCCTTGGGTTGTGCTGAGAAAAACACGTTCGGGTTTAAAAATTGTTCCAGACTGCGATTCCACATAAATAAGTAAAATTATTTACTGATTTCCTGAGTGTTGCTCGTGGCTGAACATATGCATATGTTATTAACGCATTTTTAGTCTGTCCTTAATGAAGGCATAGGCACATCAATATAAGCACTGGAATACAATGCTATGCAACAAAGACCTGTTATTATAAGATTAAAAAATACCACTGGATAGCTCATGTGGTTAGAGCATAGTGCTGATAACCAGTGGCATGCAGTGACATTTTTCATCAGGGCCAGAGGCGCCAGCTTGCGAGGGCGATGGAGGGGGCAGGGTGACGTGTGCATGTGGCCATCACATCCCCCCCCCCCCCAAGCTGGGCAAAAGCTTCCTGGGCTTTGGGAATGAGGCGACAGGGTTTAATATTTTAATTTACTCGGGACATTTAAGGGACTAACCTAGTTCCCCTAGTCCATTGACCGCATGCTACTGCTGATAACCATGGTTGCAGGTTCAATCCCCACATGGGACAGCTTCATATTCCTGCATTGTAGGGGGTTGGACTAGATTATCCTCACGGTCCCTTCCATTGTAGAATTGAAATCTATGAACACGAAGAAAACATGATTAGGACTACAGTACACATGGGATGCGGGTGGTGCTGTGGGTTAAATCACAGAGCCTAGGGCCCAGCTTGCCGATCAGAAGGTCGGAGGTTTGAATCCCCACGATGGGCTGAGCTCCTATTACTTGGTCCCAGCTCCTGCCAACCTAGCAGTTTGAAAGCATGTCAAACTGCAAGTAGATAAATAGGTACCGCTCCGGCGGGAAGGTAAACGGCGCTTCTGTGCGCTGCTCTGGTTCGCCAGAAGCGGCTTAGTCATGCTGGCCACATGACCCGGAAGCTGTACGCCGGCTCCCTTGGCCAATAAAGTGAGATGAGCGCCGTAACCCCAGAGTCGTCCGCGACTGGGCCTAATGTTCAGGGGTCCCTTTACCTTTACACTATTGCACTACTCGTATAAACCAAATATGTTCTTCATAGAGTTGACTAGCTGTATTACGACTTAGAAACACCAAGACCCTGATCAAACAGATATGTTTTCAATTCTCAAAGGTATGGTGCCAACCATACCTCTAAGGGGGGCATTCCAAGGGGGGGGGGGTCACCATGGCCACATAACTAATAACACCTGATGGGGACACAAGGAAGGACCTCCTTTGAAGATCTCAATGCACGGGGAGGTGCTGATTCAAATGTTTAGGTCCCAGGTTATGACACCTAGGGCCCAATCCTGTTCACGTAGCCTCCGCTGATTGCAGTGGAGCTTACTCACAAATACAGTGGTGCCTCGCAAGACGAAAAGAATCCGTTCTGTGATTCTCTTCGTCTAGCGGTTTTTTCGTCTTGCGAAGCAAGCCCATTGACGGATTAGCGGATTAGCGCTATTAGCGGCTTTTAGCGGCTTATCTGCTGATCGGATCAGCTGATAAGTGGCTTAGCGGCTTAGAAAAAGGGGGGGAAAGGAAAAAAAACCCGCAGGAACTCACAAGGCATTGTCGTCTTGTGAAGCAAGCCCATAGGAAATTCGTTTTGCGAAGCACCTCCAAAATGGAAAACTTTTTCGTCTAGCGAGTTTTCCGTCTTGCGAGGCATTCGTCTTGCGGGGCACCACTGTAAATGTGATTAGGATTGTAGCCTTAACTTCATGTGTTTATTTCTGTCCTACCCTACTCCCCAGGAGCTCTGGCTGATATGCAGAGTGTTGTACAATCTCGTCTTCTCAGCACTTCTATGAGGTAGGCTAGACTGAAAGATAGTGGCTACCTAGTGAGCTTCTTGGGTGAGCAGGGAATTGAAGCCAACACTATAGCTATCACGCTACTCTGGCTTTTTATATCACTTTTGTGTTCTTCAGCTACTTTTCTTTTTCAAAATAGTGCAAGGAGGTATTATCCATGTTTTGCAGTTGGGGAAAATGAAGCCAAGGTTTAGTGGTTTCACTTTGTACGTGATAGTGACTCTAAAGCTGCAGGTCTATGCATGCTTATTTGAGTAAATGCTCCTGTGTGACTTATGTCTGGATAAACATGCATGAAATTGGATTGCAACCTTGCAAGCCCAAATAATGACACATGGTTCATTGTCAGTAACTTTAAATGAAACAGGAATTAAAAGAAAAGGAGTGTTGTTAACGTATGCCTGCTTCCAAACAATATCTTTCTACCCTTGAGAAAGAGTAGGGCAGGCCCTTCTAATTTTTTCCACTATGTACTGGCTAGTTGACTGATGAAAAAATAAAGGATAAATAAAGGATAGAAATTATTCTCACCAGCTATTTGCCCTAATTCCAATAGCTGATGCATGCTGAGGTATTTTGGCCAGCAGAATTTGTAAATGTTAAAAAAGTTAGATGCCCCCATAGTGTCTACTCTCCTTTTCTAATTGCTACTGAAATACATCAAAATGGAATAAAGGTAATTCCACTTAAACTTTTCCAATGAGAAATTTGCTGAAGTGGTCTTCCAGCAGGGCACAAAGCACATTTTGTAAATAACTGCATATTCTGCGCATTGTGAATGGATATTTAGCTGTTTTTTGATAGACCATTAAAAACAAACAAACCCATAGATCAGTTGTGTACCATCATGAAGGTGATACAGAATTGCAGTGTGCAGAAAGTAGCAACTCAGAAAATGCCTTTACAAATATCTGCTAACATTTTGCTTATTAATCTAATATTATTCTGTTTATAAAATAGAAGCTGTTTTTGCGGATGTGTTTGCTTCAGTTCTGGAACATAGAACCAGTTGTTTCTTCCTATAGATCTTTAGCAATATGAGCAATCTCAGGGACACACATTCCCCCAAGCTATCTATGTTCTTGGCACATGTTGTACAGATGACCAAATGCTACCACAGTAATAATGGAATACTATGTTGAAATTCTGGTGATGAGTAAACAATCCCAATGGTGGCATTATTAGATTACATATGTCAATGTTGTTAGTCTCCTCCAGTGATGCTGTTGGTTGTGTGAATTACCTAGCCTTCCCAAACTTGAATGGTTTGGTATTCCTGCATTCTTTTCAGGTAATCAGAATGTTACATGAGTAGTTAACTCTGGTCATGTAGCAAATGGAATTTTGACTATTGAATTGTGTATCTGTACTTTCTTGTAAGGAAAGCTGACTTCATGGTTTCTCCTCTTGCGGATGAAATCATATTGGAAGGCTTCACTTCAAGGTAGCATTCTGATGGAGATATCCTGAGTTTCTAAGCTGTAGCGTTCATGAAGGTAAAACCCAGCTTTGTTACATGCAGTCATGTGCTTAGTGAACCCAAGAGAAGAGGGAAGTGTGTTATTGTTGCTTCTAGGCTCTTGTCAGTAATAGCTATTGTCTTGGAGCCTTTGCCATCAGTTTCTCAATGAATATATGTGTAGAATATATGTGAAGCTCATGTGATTCTAAGTGATGTATATAATATTTAGTGACTTCAGAAAGTCTAATATGGGGGTGGTAGTGTTTAAATGGTTAATTGAAGATTATTTTGCCTGCAGCAAACTTGGAGGATCTATATTGACAATTACCACCAGAATTTGTGTATTGCAAGTTGCATAGAGTTGGAGAGGGGTAAATGTGATGCTTATAAATGTGCAAAGAGAGGTGCTAATTTTAATACCATTATGGTGTGTTTGATAAGTTGATCAGAACTTGTGGTCTTGCTGGCTGTTTCTATTCTGTTTGACACAAAAAGGATTGGGTACCTGACAGGCTCTTTTTCTTTTCCCCATGTGGTTTTCTGTTTGAAGGTGAAGGTTTACCTATGCCCCTCCAGATGTTGCTGAACTGCTACTGCCATCTTCACTGACCATTCGCCATGCTTGCTGGGACTGATGTGGGTTATAGTTCAGGAACATCTGGAGAGCCACAATTTCCGCAGTCTGGTTTAGAATCCATTGCATCGGGACCTAAACTTTGGGAAAGTGCTTAATGCAATTTTGTGTTTCTCTCGCTGTGACATTTTTCTGAACTTCATATTCTATTAGGGATGTCTGATAAACAAAATTCTAAAGCCAAGAAACTGGGATAGAAAAACTAGGAGCCAAATGTCTTTTGGGACATGAGTTGTGGGCGCCAAAACAGAATGTCTAGTCGCCATGGAGGGGGCAGCAACACTTTTTATTTATTATTTTGATAAGCATTAACTAATATACAATTCACATAAATAACACATTGTTGACACATTGTTAATATCACATCTTAGCAGAAATTGTTAATACATGTTTAATTTGGTGTTTGCATTAAAAACATTGGTACCAAACTTTAGTTTTCATAGAATCATAGAATCATAGAAACATAGAGTTGGAAGAGACCACAAGGGCCATCGAGTCCAACCCCCTGCCAAGCAGGAAACACCATCAGAGCACTCCTGACATATGGTTGTCAAGCCTCTGCTTAAAGACCTCCAAAGTAGGAGACTCCACCACACTCCTTGGCAGCAAATTCCACTGTCGAACAGCTCTTACTGTCAGGAAGTTCTTCCTAATGTTTAGGTGGAATCTTCTTTCTTGTAGTTTGGATCCATTGCTCCGTGTCCGCTTCTCTGGAGCAGCAGAAAACAACCTTTCTCCCTCCTCTATGTGACATCCTTTTATATATTTGAACATGGCTATCATATCACCCCTTAACCTCCTCTTCTCCAGGCTAAACATGCCCAGCTCCCTTAGCCGTTCCTCATAAGGCATCGTTTCCAGGCCTTTTACCATTTTGGTTGCCCTCCTCTGGACACGTTCCAGTTTGTCAGTGTCCTTCTTGAATTGTGGTGCCCAGAACTGGACACAGTACTCCAGGTGAGGTCTGACCAGAGCAGAATACAGTGGCACTATTACTTCCCTTGATCTAGATGCTATACTCCTATTGATGCAGCCCAGAATTGCATTGGCTTTTTTAGCTGCCGCGTCACACTGTTGGCTCATGTCAAGTTTGTGGTCAACCAAGACTCCTAGATCCTTTTCACATGTACTGCTCTCAAGCCAGGTGTCACCCATCTTGTATTTGTGCCTCTCATTTTTTTTGCCCAAGTGCAATACTTTACATTTCTCCCTGTTAAAATTCATCTTGTTTGTTTTGGCCCAGTTCTCTAATCTGTCAAGGTCGTTTTGAAGTGTGATCCTGTCCTCTGGGGTGTTAGCCACCCCTCCCAGTTTGGTGTCATCTGCAAATTTGATCAGGATGCCCTTGAGTCCATCATCCAAGTCGTTGATAAAGATGTTGAATAAGACCGGGCCCAAGACAGAACCCTGTGGCACCCCACTAGTCACTCTTCTCCAGGATGAAGAGGAACCATTGATGAGCACCCTTTGGGTTCGGTCAGTCAGCCAGTTACAAATCCACTGAGTGGTAGCATAGTCAAGACCGCATTTTACCAGCTTCTTTACAAGAATATCATGGGGCACCTTGTCAAATGCCTTGCTGAAATCAAGGTAGGCTACATCCACTGCGTTCCCTTCATCTACCAGGCTTGTAATTCTGTCAAAAAACGAGATCAGGTTAGTCTGACATGACTTATTTTTCAGAAATCCATGCTGACTATTGGTGATCACAGCATTCCTTTCTAGGTGCTCACAGACTGTTTGCTTAATGATCTGTTCCAGAATCTTCCCTGCTATTGATGTCAGACTGACTGGGCGGTAATTATTTGGGTCCTCTCTTTTCCCCTTTTTGAAAATAGGGACAACATTTGCCCTCCTCCAGTCTGCCGGGACTTCGCCTGTTCTCCAGGAATTCTCAAAGATGACTGCCAGTGGTTCTGAGATCACATCTGCCAGTTCTTTTAATACTCTTGGATGCAGTTCATCTGGCCCTGGAGACTTGAATACATCTAATCTAGCCAAATATTCTTGTACTATCTCCTTAGTTATTCTGGGCTGTGTTTCCTTTGCTGAATCATTTGCTCCAAATTCTTCAGGTCGGGCATTGTTTTCTTTATCGGAGAAGACTGAGGCAAAGAAGGCATTGAGGAGTTCAGCCCTTTCTGTGTCCCCTGTTTGCATTTCACCATCTTCTCCTCTGAGTGACCCCACTGTTTCTTTGTTCTTCCTTTTGCTACGAACATACCCATAAAAGCCTTTTTTGTTGCTTTTAACCTCTCTAGCAAGCCTGAGTTCATTCTGTGCTTTAGCTTTTCTGACTTTGTGTCTACACATGCTGGCTATTTGTTTGAATTCCTCTTTGGTGGTTTCCCCCCTTTTCCATTTTTTGTACACATCCTTTTTTAATCTTAATTCAGTTAAAAGTTCTTTAGATAGCCACCCTGGTTTCTTTAGGCACCTTCCATGTTTTCGTCTCATTGGTATTGCCTGACGTTGTGCTTTTACTATCTCCCTCTTAACAAACTCCCAGCCATCATGAACTCCCTTTCCTTTTAGTATTACTGTCCATGGGATCTCACCCAGCACTTCCCTAAGTTTTATGAAGTCGGCTTTCTTAAAGTCAAGAAATTGAGTCCTAGTATGCTTGGCTGCTACTTTCCGCTGTATAGTAAACTTCAGGAGAGCATGATCACTCGCGCCTAATGATCCTTCCACATCTACCCCACTAACCAGGTCATCAACATTGGTTAGGACCAGATCTAAAATGGCTGTTCCTCTTGTTGCTTCTCCCACTTTCTGGACAATGAAGTTGTCTGCAAGGCCAGTGAGGAATCTGTTTGACCTTATGCTCTTGGCTGAGTTTGACGTCCAACAAATATCCGGGTAATTGAAGTCCCCCATTACTACTATCTCCCTTCCTTTTGCATGCTTGGCCATCTGTTCCAGGAAGGCAGCATCTATGTCCTCCGTTTGGCTTGGGGATCTATAGTAAACTCCCACAATGAGGTCTCTGTTATTCTTCTCTCCCTTAATTTTGACCCAAATGCTCTCACTTTGGCTTTGAGGTTCTAAATCTTGGATCTCTTCACAGGTATACACATCCCTGACATATAACGCCACTCCTCCTCCTTTCTTGTCTGGTCTGTTTCTCTGAAATAGATTGTATCCCCCCATTATTACATTCCAATCGTGGGACTTATCCCACCAGGTTTCAGTGATGCCTATTATGTCATATTTAGTTTGCTGTACCAAGAGCTCAAGCTCATCTTGTTTATTTCCCATGCTTTGCGCATTAGTGTACAGACATTGAAGTCCATTAATCATTCCCCCGCGTCTCTTATTTAAGGATTTTTTCCTCCCTCCACTAGGTCCGCGTGCTGTTTGCTCCATTTGGTCTATGACATTTGGATGATCATCTTCATTAATTGATAGACTCCTACCTTCAGGAGCACTGTCTCCCTCCCCCACATTAGTCAGTTTAAAGCCCTCCTGATGAGGTTTCTGAGATTTTTGGCAAAAACATTTCTCCCAACCATTGTGAGGTGCAGCCCATCACTTGCCAGAAGACCATCTTCAAGAAACTGCAGTCCGTGATCTAAGAATCCAAACCGTTCCTGTTTACACCATTTGCGAAGCCAGCTGTTCACTTCCACTATTTTCCCCTCTCTCCCTGGGCCACGTCGTTCAACTGGGAGGACAGACGAGATGACAATTTGTGCATTAAGTTGCTTCAATTTCCTGCCGAGAGCCTCGTAGTCTCTTTTGATCTTCTGGAGGCTATTGCTTGCAGTGTCATTGGTTCCCACATGAACCAAGAGGAAGGGGTATTCGTCAGTGGGTTTTATGATTTTTTGCAGTCGTTCAGTTACATCTTGTGTGTGTGTGTTTCTTTGGGTGTGTGTGTGTTTTCTTTCAAAACACTCTACTCTTTATTGTTAAACTCCTTTACATATTGTCTATCCTTAACATATACTCTGAGGCTTCAAAGCACATACATTTCAGTCATCCTTGAGTGTCAGCCAGACACAAAAAATGGCATCCAGACTTTTTGAGGTGCTCCCAAATGGAGAATATTTAGGGGCAAAATGCACCTGGCGCCCTGCTAATTTCGAACCCAGCAGCCAAGGGAAGCTGCTGTTCCTATTGAAAGTTTGTGAATGTGTTTCTCTCGAATTACAATCTCTTTAGTAAAATTATAATTGTTCTCTGAATTGCGTTTTGCTCTCTCTGTGTGTAAATAGAAGAATCGCTTTAGTTTTTTATGATCTATTGTTACCAGATGGAACAGAGATGAGTTGCAAGTTTAATTCTAAAAAGATTTGACAGGTCCTGGCCACATTTGATGCTCTGAAGCACATGGAGTTTTGCTATGCTTGTGTGCGTAGGCATGTGGGTTTTTCAGTGCAAAGGTCAGTGTATAGTGTGCTTTCTTTCAGGTTGAGCAAGGCATGACTTGTGGGAGGAAGGAAGCATGTTGCCAACTGCTGCAGTTGCATCCAAATATCAGCATACTAGATCTTTGCCAGCATAAGTCGGAGCAATGTTGATCCATCTTCCATTATTTTTAACACACACTCAGCCTCATGCACTTTTTAGCCTCATCCTGTGTCATATCCTTTCCGCACTCCCTTCATTGACCCTCTTGTGATTTTGTTTTCTATACCGAAGTGTTAGTATGAATGTCAGAAAACTGCAACCCTGTCGGACTTGCAAAAAAAAATTTAGACCTGCATTTAAGGTTGTTGTTGTTGTTTTAATTGTGAGCTGCTTTGAAAGTCTTCAGATGAATAAAGTGTGAAAACAAAATAATCTTCAAAGCAGCCGCGACACATCTTGAATTTAAAGCAAATAGGGTACTAAAATTAAAAAAAATCTGAAAGAAAATAGTAATAAGACCTGGGCAAATGAAAATACTTAAAGTACATAAGGGTCAACGCTAGGCAAGCCTTATTTGGGAGCGCATTCCACAGCTGAGATGTTGTCATAGAAAGCGTATTCTTAGTTTTATTAAGCATTTTTAATATCCTGCCTTTCCAACAAAATATTGCTGATGGTAACTGAAAAGAAAATTTGTACTAGTGCAAGCAATGTTTTCCTATATATGCCTACTCAGGAATAAGTTCCACAGAGTTTGTTCCCAGGTAAGTATGTGTAGGATAGCAGTCTAAAACACTCCATATAAATTACACACAGAGACAGAGAGAGAGAACTGTACAAATATGTACAATTCTTTAAGTCCCTCTCCTGAAAACCTATTGATTTGATTTTCTACCAGATAGTATTTTGTGCATCTTCTTGCCATTCCACAGATGGCAGGTGTCATCACAGAGGAGATGTTTGTCCACATCTTGTACACACAGGTACATAAAAAGTGTTACCCCCCCCCAAAAAATATAGAGGCTTAGTTACCACATGCAGATTTTATGAAGATTTGGTTGACTGATCTATTCACACTCACACATGAATGAATTGACTAAGGCTGTACACCTGTGCACACATACCTGGGAATAAGTCTCATTAAACAGAGTAAACATGCATAGGGTTGCGTTTCTGTCCGGATTGTGCCCAGAGTTTCTTTATACCAGTTGAAATGCAGTGTTTCATCTGAGGAGTACTGGTTTGTCAACCAGGATTTATTTGGATTTGTGCACTAACACTTCAATCTTGAGTTTTCTCCACACCAGTGTTTTCCAGCCTTTTCAGCTTGGTGATGCATGGGTTCAAATTTACCCATCAACTTATTGTCAGATGAATTTTGGCGCTTAGGTCTCTGGCAGCCAACAGTTTCATTCATTTTAACTGTAGGTTTGCCTGTTCTTGAGACATCCAAGCAAAAATTTACTTAACATGGAATTTGTTAAAATATTTATAGTTATTTACTATTTTGTTTATAGGGATGTAAGAGTTCCAACCACCAATTTGCAGGATATTGCTTCATAAGCTGTTTTTAAAAAAAAAAAAAAAAAAATGAATACAGCTGCACAAGCAGTGTTAGATGTAACAAACTTCAACTCACCCATGGTTTAACTGTTAATTAACTTGGCGGTAGATTCAGTGATGGCTCACCATGGGATCCTTGTGCAGGGAGTGTTACAGCTCGCTTCTGGTGCTCAGGTTCCAAAGGCCGTGGTGATCACTTAGGGCTCCTTCTTGTGTGAGCACTTTGTGGCGGGCCATCACTGCTAGCAGTTCCCAAGTGCTTTTTTGAGCTTTTCCATCATTTTGTTACAGGTGTCAAAGCAGCCTTATGATATACCAACCGAGCAAAAGAGTTGTAAGGGGTATTAATTGTATCAGTTAAGTATTACAAGCCATAGTTATTTTGGGTTTGCTTATAAAGCATGTGACCCATTTGCGCAGGGTTTATGACCTGCAGGTTGGGAAATGCTGTTCTAGATTATACTTGTATATCTAGTTCGTTACCAAAACAGATGCAATTGTTTCAGCCTTGGGGCCTGTAAACACTTCCAGTGGAACAATCCTGTGTAATGATGCTAGGCTCCATCTTACGTCAGTGCCAGCCAGCATAGCCAATTGGGGATGGTGAGTGCTAGAGTTCCTGATGTATGCAAGCAACTTTTTTTTTTTTTGCTACTTAAAGGGAATGTGATGGGAATGTAGAACTCTCTGTATGGAGATTTTCTCCATTCTCTAGCACAGCATCAACAAGTTCTTCTGGTCTACAAAAGCCAGATACTCTCTGTTGCATATGCATGAGTATCACTTACTGGCCCATTCTATGTCAGCATACAACTGACGCCCGAAAAGACAAAGTTCGTGGGAGGACAGATTTAGCAACAGTGGAATCTAGAACAAGAAGGTTGGGTGGCAGGAAAGCATTAAGAAGCCCAGCTCATGCTGTAGCAATGTGTGTGTGCTGTCCATTGGGAACCTGTTGAAAACCTCTCACTCCTTGGTTCGTCTGTGAGTAATGCAATGACTGCAGTAGTTTCTCATGTGTTCAAGGTGTTTCTGCTGTCCACTTCTCATATTCCAAAGATTTTCTGGGATAGCTAATTTAGGATGGAACCTAACCACTAAGAATAAAGACCCCCCCCCAAAAAAAACCACTTCATTTGTGAACAGGATGGACATGTGAATGCTGGCTCCATCACAAATCAGCATAGAGATTGTCTGTACCTGCAGACAAGTGGTTTTTTTTAAAAAAAAGGGAAACCCCGTTTTCTCTCCTGATGTGACTTATTATTAGCCTTCAACAAATTAATCTGGCTCCTGTGGATATTGTGGTCATGGTCATAGCTTATCCTGTCTCCAGAAAGGTAGATTAATGATGTAAATTACATTCTTCTTCAAATGTAGTCACCCAAATGGCCAAATACCTAGAATGAAGTTGACCGTCCTTGTGACTGGGATGCTGTGGACTCTTATTGGTTATTCTGTTTTCTATATTATACTGCCCATTTCCTTGACTAGATTTTCTTTCCTTTATTATTTTAATATAATACGTATAATATATATTAAAGTGTTTAGAAGGCACTGTTCATCTAAATGAAGTGTGAGTGCAAGGATTACCACTAGCACAAGCGGAGTTTCCCCACCTCCCCCTCTGTCATCCCCAAATCCTCTGGAAGGTTGGGGGGGAACTCAGAACAGATTTAAGGGGGGATGGGAGGGAGAGGAGAAGAACATTCCACTGTGTAAAGTGAAGTCCTTGAGTTGATGGAATGTATGTTGAAAACAACCCATGAGCTTCAAAAACCAATATAAAACAAAATACATAATTCCCAATTATGCAACCAGCAGGGGCAAGAATTTATAGGCACCCAGTACACCTCACCCCTCCTCAAAAACCTGGGCAAAGGGTTGTTTGACAGTGGAATGGACTACCTCAAAAGGTGATGGACTCCCCTTCATTGGAGGTCTTTAGACAGAGGGTGGCTGGCCATCTGTCAGGGATTCTGTAGCTGTGATTCCTGCAATCAGCAGGCTGTACTAAATGACCCTTGGGTTCCTTCCAACTCTGCAATTTTGTTTTTCTTCCGCTACTGAAATAGAAGCAATGGCATGGTGAGGTGTTCCAAAAGTGTAAGGCTGCCACAGAGAGAGCCTCCCTGTGGGGCCCCAGACTATGATTCTCATTAGGTGTGGAGATCACCAGCAGAATATCTTCTGCAGATCTTAAAATTCAGGTAGGTTGGTATGGGAGGAGGCGTTTCTTCAGTATTTTGGGCCTGGGTCTTTTAGGGCCTCAAAAGCCAGCATCAGCACCCTAAATTGGGCCCAGAAGGCAATAAGCAGTCAGAACAATTGTCTGAGAATTGACATTGTATGTGAAGACCCCAAGGCAATGCCTAGGGCCCTGCACCAGTTACCAGTTCTGGACTGTTGTCAGGGTCAACCCCATGTGGACTGCTTCTGCCCCCCCCCCGAATTGGCTACAACATACATTCAGATTCGGCAGAGATTAATGTTCCTTGCTACTGGGGGGTGGTGCTTGTGCGTTGTGTGATCAGCACGTTCAGAGACCTACACACACCACTTTTCTCAATCAGCTTCCTGTCAGCTGCTAGTGATTCTCCAGAAATAGACCCTGTACTCATGTGTCACCTGGTGAGCCAGTGACTCTGTCTCACTGCTTTGATAAGCTTTCTGCTTCATTGTCAGCTGGGCCTGAATTGTCAGGCTTTGACCTTGACCTGCTTTCAGAGTGGGTGCCCGGTGGATTAAAAGTGCCGAAAAAATATGTCATGTGCCAATGAGATAAATGCAGAGAGGCAAAGAGAGGGGTGTGTGTTTCTTGTGCCATTAGTTCTTGCCATTTCCTAAAGCATTCAAAACTTCCCAAACTGCAGGAGGGTCACCAGCTGCAAGTATTTTTATTTATTCATTTTCTTTGTTACATTTATATCCTACCTTTCCTCTAAGGAGCTCAAGATGGTGTTCACAGTTCTCCACCTCCACATTTTATGCTCAAAACAACCCAGTGAAGAAGCTTAGGATAAGAGGCAGTGACTGGCCCAAGGTCATCCTGTGAGCTTCGTGGCTCAGTGAGGATTCGAACTCTGGTTCCCAAGTCCTGGTCTGACACTATAACCATTACACCACACTGGCTTGCTGACTAAGGCAAGCATCACAGAGAATTGAATAGGCTTTTCATTTCCAGCCTCTCTTATAAGAGGTTCCCCACCCCTTGGCATTGCTCTACAATATGTTGCCCAAATTGCCTGTAGAGTGTTTAATGCACTGCTTCCAGGGACATGAATTTTTGGGCAAGTTATGAAAGCTACACTTCTTTTAATGAAGTGTAAATCTTCCTGTGGTTGGTCAAGGCTTAAAACACACACACACACCCCAGATACATGCCAGAGCATCTGTGCAGCTGGATGCCAAACACATTTTGCTAACTTCCAAAATAGCTACTTCTTGACATACTTGCATGTAATTTCTTGGTCTGTATTTATGCATAAGATTTGTGTGAGAGTGGGGGGGGGGGGGCAACAAGAGAGAGTGCACTCCAAGGGAGTGAAGCACCAAAGTGAAATTTGTGACAAGGCTCCAAAAATGCAATTATGTCTGGCGTGCTCTGGGATTTCTTCTTTTTGAGTTCTTCATCTTTTGCTTTGCTTATAATTGGTTGTAGCCAACAATAATGTCCCTTTTAGTTTGAGGGATTCGTTTGCGCATTGGAGCTTCCTATCTCTCCCCTTCATATTTGTTCTGGGAGTTCCCATAATCTTCCAGAGCAGATTTGTGGGGATATGCAGAGAAAGGAGAGGGAGGGGAAGTTCTGTTGTGGAGGCGCAAGTCCTAATGCAGAAGTGAGGAAGCTTTGTGACCAGATCTTTATATTCTCCATCCCCATGGGAGTAGCTAGGATTTTCTGACTATTTCTAGTTTTAGTTAAGTAGAAACTACTTAACTAAACTACTCCCGCTATGCCCCTGTCCACCCCTATGGGCCAGTGTTGACAGCAGGAGGGGCCACCATGTATCTGCTTGTCCTCCTGCAAACTGTATGGGCTTCAGTCAAACCTGGACTACCTGTGACCCACTAGGCCAAATGCAGCTGACCAGCCATGTTATGGAGGCTCAATCAACCTGCCGTTGCCCAGGGCTGTAAAAACTGGAAGGTTTGCCATGGATGTGGCAAAGCTGGTGGGCTACCTTACTAGAAGGGCTGTAGCTCAGTAGTAGAGCATCTGCTTTGCATGCAGTTGGTCCCATGTTCAATCCTGGGGCGTTGAGGTAGGACTGGGAGAGAGCCCTGCCTGAAACCCTGGAGAACCACTGCTAGTCATGGAGAAAATACTGAGCTAGATGGATCAATAATCGGACTTGGTATAAGGCAGTTTCCTGTGCCCAGCTTGGTATGTCCCCAGTTATGGGATCCTGGCCTAAAGAGACCTTTGCTCTTTTTCCAAGGACCCTCGTCGTTCTCTTCCTAGTCGCATGTGTCCTCTTTCCCCACCCCATCAAGCTCTGCGCCACCGCAGAGGCAATGGTGCTACATGTGCAAACTAAGGTCAAACATAAGGGAAATGTATTGGAAGAAGGATTTTTCTTCTCCTGTTCCAGTTCTCCGCATTCCTCCGAAACATTCCCTTGGAAGTCTTTCTTGTAAAAGACGTGGTGGTTTCCTTCAGGGGAAACTCCCTACATTAATTCATGGCAAATGAGAAGTTTGGAAACCAAAGGCGTTTAACAGCAGCCTGGAGTCATTCAACCCCCTGTGCACTGCCTTAAATCATCTTGCGTTCTTGTGGCTTTTGTATTGGTGGGGGACACACGTCTGTGTTTTTGTATAGAGGGAAAGAAAGAGATCTTAAATATATCGTTGTGAACATTGCGTGGGGGAAATGCTGTCCCCCGTCCTGGCTTTTGCACAGCTGATAGATAAATATAATTTGTTAATGAGTCGTTGATGACTGAAAAAGTGATTTTGGAATTGGAATGTAGCCTACAAAGACAGAAGTCTGAGCAAGGAGAGGGGTGTGTCCCAGGGACATGTTGTTGCTTTTGTGAAAATTGGGGCATCCCTAAATATGAGTATTGTCTACCCAGGTACTTGTGTGTTTGTAAATCTGCTGATAGCATGAAAAACACCCTCGTTATAAAAAATGGCCCCTACAGAAACTACCTCTGAAGTATTTCCTACCACTTAGTGGAAGGATGAGATAATATATTTGCTCAGAGCTTGTGGGGTGGGGGGTGGGGTGTCGCATGACCTTGAACAGTGCAGGGAGAATGCTTAACAATTGTTGTGTCTCTGCGTTTTCACGTGCAAGCAATTTTCATTGAAAGAACTGGGACTCGTGCGCACATGAGTTTAGAGACAGGCGCAACTCAGTTTTGTAACTGGGTGCCCAGATCATAAATAAATAGGAGTTACTCAGTTTTTACTTGGTGTGTCAGGAAAACTGTTAGTATCATGAGAAATGGGAACTTCCTTGAAAGAGCCATGCTCAGATGGAAAACATTTATGACAATGTTTTCTCACCTAGCTTTTTAAGAACCTTCCTTTGTGGGAAGAAAAACCCCCCATGTTCCTAACCATCAGGCATTTAATTGCTGTTCTGGTCCTGGATTATGCCAGGTTTCAACCCTTGGCTGGAAAATCCCCAGCATTCCTGACAGGCAGGTTATGTAAACTGGGAAACACCTCCAGAGATGAGACCTTGCAGGCTTTTGTTGTGCAGTAGCGGTTGCCTGCTCTGTCGCCTTCTTGCAGCTGGAGGGTGCCATCTGTCTGTCTTTTCTTTGACACAGGTTGTGTGGCAAAGCATTTTCTGCAAGTTGGTTGCCTTTGAAGGACGAAAAGGATGATTTTGTGCTAAGAAGACAGACCTATAGTGATTGAGAACTCTAGACCTAAATACTGGCGTGCTGCCTGAGGAGTTGCTGCTGCTGTTATCACCTTCCCCCCTTCTCCTTTTGCCTCCCTCCCTCCCCCTTTTGCTTTTATCTTCTCTAATTTGGGGTACCTCTGAGACCCCTTCCTGGAGTGAAGCTATGTGACTGAGCTGGCTATGGAGAGAACCTGCATTACTGTCATGTTGCCTGATTGATGGCAAATCACTCTGATACCTCACTCTGTTTAAAAGGACCCCTTCCTCTGAGTGAGGACTGGTGGACTGGGACAACCCTGTTAGGAACAACAAGTTAGCTGAATCCTGCCTCTGGAGGTATTGGCAAATTTGAGTTCCTTGAGTCCTGTCAGGGAAAAAGGCAGGGTATAACTAAATACAGCTGACTCCCCATTTATGTGGGGGTTACGTTCCAGACCTCTGCATGCATCAGTGAAACCGTGTGAAATGGGGAGTCGCTTGTATCAGCTCAGCTAACGCATGGGGGGAAAGCATGCGCAGAAGTACGGCTTGCACAGCTGAGGTCTGGGGAAGCAGCTGCTGCCATGCCACATTCTCTTTGGGCTCCAGGGAGGGGCTCCTTGCATGTCAGGAGGACTCTCCAGGGTGCTCCCTGTTTTTGGGATCCACTTCTGGGTTCCTGGCACAAGGCATGTGTGTGGTTGTACACTCAAAGAGGGTGTGTAAATAGGAAGTCGCCTGCAACTAAATAACAGTAGTACTGTACTGAATTGTAGTCAACTTCATTGTTCACCCCAACTCCGGATAACTTGCAGATAAGTTAGATAGCGCCAGTTTCAAAGTCCTGTGTGGGACCTATCCAATTATTTTTTAACCACTGAATGATCCCTGTGAAAGCATATCACATTGCCCATTTCTGTGAAATCATGAGGGGCTTTTATCAAAAGTTTTTTGGAAGTCCTAATATTGTTCATTGAGGGTGATCTGATATCTAAATATAGTTGTGTTTCAAAGGGTTAAGATGAGTAAACAGATTCTTTCTCAACAAGGCTTATTCTGTTCTGTGTTTTCATTATTCTTGTTTCTAGCAATGCTTTCTACCAATGCAGCCTCCAGGAGGAGCTAAAGTGGTAGAGAACATTGTTAAAATCAAGAAGAAGAGCAGGGCACAACTCGCTTAAGTCAGAGGTGGACCTGCAGTCCTCCAGATCTCCAGATTTTTGATTCCAAATTCCACCATTGGCCACACTGGCTAGGGGTAATGATAGTTGTCATTGTGGCCTGCAAGATGGCCTTCAAGGCCATTGATTAGCCTCCCTCTGCTGCCCTAAATAAGCAAACATATCTTACAGAACTGGTGTTAGTACGTGTAACATGAGGACTGGAAACTTTATTTAAAAAACAAACAAACACCAAAATTCTCTGGAATCCAGGACTCATGGCCTGCACCTGCCACAATTGAGTAATTTGATTATTTCCATAGTCAGAATGCACAAAATTGCTGATATGGGGCAGGGTGACGGGAGTTCTAATGAACTATAGTGTATGGCAGAGGGGTTTATGCAGATCATGAATGGGGGGGAAATAGTACTTTTATATGTATATGGAAATGCTTGCGTCATTGAATTTAAAGTCATGGGTCTGTGAAATCCCTCAGAGCAGTTAACTCCTGACTCCTCCACCCCCACACATCTGATCAGTAGTTTGTTCTTTCTTGTTGACTAGGCAACTCACGGCTTATTCATTGGTTCTAATTGTTTGTATTTCACTTTGAAAAATACAAATCAAGCTGGCTTATGAATGAAATCCATCGCCCCATATTGTGGGAATGAATTTTGTAAGGTGAGTGTGGGTTATGTGAGGAAGAAGTGAATGTTGCTTTCTTCTGAATCTGCTGCCAGCCACATTGGGTGAAACAGGAAAAGAGGAATCTCTTCTGCCAGCAGTATCTGATTTGTGGGTGGGTGGTCACCAATGGATTTCACCCATGGTGCCATGTGTATTCATCTTTCAAGATAGTATACACACACACATATATATTTAAACAGTATACTCCATCAGGATACACGCTGCAAGCATTTTCATTTCTGCACATAGAATTGTAAGGAAACAAACAAAAAACCCCACAAAGCTAAAGCTGAAGGAGATTTGGGGTCTTCCAATTTTTTTAACTGTGTCAGCTTTCTAGAAGCAACCTATATATATACTGAGACGCAACAGGCTGACACCTTTGAAATAGTTCAACAAGTTGACTAACCGTTCTAAAGATACTTTGTAACAAGTCCCTGCAGAGATAGTATTTATGTTTTTATGCCAATACAGTATCTTTAAATCGGGACATTCCCAGTGCAAACGATAGCAATCTGCATTCGGGAGGGACTATTACCATTCTCATTTATCTAGAGACTAGAGATGAAGCATACTAATTCACCTCAAGTCCATAAGCAGAAATGTGATGATTCTTTTAAATAATGAAATGTAGCCTTGCAAATAAATTACGAAGTCCTGTACAGAACCCAGTAGTCAATCACACTATAAAGTTCGTTATTTTGTGAGCTTTTGTTGGGTCTCACAGCAGTATCTTTTTACTCTTTCCCTGAAGCTAAAGAAAAAAAGCTCTAACCTTGAAGCATTGATTTGCAGGAAAAGCCCTTCTCACTTTTAGGAGGAGAGAAGGCATCTTTCTTGAACTAATTTATTGTGCTGTCAACTTGGACGGTTTAAAAGGAGATTAGAGAAGTTCATGGAGTTTTTGGTCATCAATGGCTGCTTGTCATGATGGATATATATTTCCTCCCAGGTAGGCTTCCCAGAGGAATCATTGGCTGCTATAGGGAACAGGCATCTGGTCTAGCACTGCTCTTATTATGTTCTTGTATCTACATACCCTTGAATGTGTTACTGATGAAGACAGTGGCAGGCTTGTAACACTCCTATTAAGGACTGTTTCCTGCCTCCACATTGTGTGTTGCTTTAATTTCTACTTCACCTCCTGTGCTCTGTATTCATGGACTGCAGCAATCCTATCCTCTGATTTGAAAATCAGGAGGTTCTTTGTTCATTGGGTCAAAACAGCACAGGGAAAATAATTTTTTTCCAACAATGGCTTGTCAAAAGTTCAAAATATGCCTTGGCATCTGCAGTGCGTAGAAGCTATGCATTCTGAATTGAGAAATGAATCACAGTTGTCCTAGGAGAAGAGATTTCACAGAATCTTAGCGATGGAAGGGACTTCAGATGTCCTTATCTGTTGCTCTAGCATCTTTGATAGGTGCTCATCCAGCTTCTGCATAAAAACGCCAACAAAAGGGTATGCATTGCTTTCCATGTGGGATGTGATACATAAGTAGCAGTCAAGTACATCATTCCTTGTTTTCCTAGAGTGGACATGCAGGGGAATGTTTGGTCCAGCCAGTTGAAAACTTCCTGTTTTCTCCTGGCTGGGACATACTTCCTTTGCATGTGACTAGAGGTGGGTGTGGCCTTACCTGCCCAGGTAACAAAAGAGACAAGGCACACAGCACACTCTCTCTCTTTGACTTCCTCCGTCGTTGGAGCAGCTTTTTAGCTAGCCAACAGAGGACACTGTGATTATCCCCATATATGGGATAGCTCCAAATGTATATACTTTGTAACTAAGCCTGCCTTCAGGGATCCAACTGTGAACAGAATGCGAGTAAACTACTATTATATAATTTACACAAGATTGTGACAAGTTCATTCTTTTAAGAGGGATATAAGGGAATTTACCAGGAACCTAATAGTGAGAGGCTTACACAAGCCTGCAACCAGCTACCTGCTGTGCGTTTAAAAGGGGAATGAGAAAATCTGCTAAGCAAAGAAACTTGCTAGCACAAGTTAGGAAGGATATTAATAAACATTATATCCTCTCCTGCTTCCCTGAACATTCCCACATTCCAGCCATGTCTAACTTGTCTCAGCGCCCATGGGGCATTTCAAGGAGGATAAAATTCTGGGTGGTAGCCCTATCCATACCTTGAACCAGGGGTAAAGGAGGAGCATAATCACCCAGCAAACTCTAGAAATTCCAGTGACCCTCAGGGATCATAATCCCTGATGCACTAAGCACTGAATCATCTCCTTACTTCCTGAGAGTCTGCAAGACTTAGTGACTTAGTGCATCCATACTGTACATTTAGAGCATTCTTACATTATTCCCCCCAAAGAATCCTGGGAACTATAAAGGTGTTGGGCATTGTTAGGAGACCCTCACAGTGCCACAATTCCCTTTAACTATACTTCCCAGGATTCTTTAGGAGAAGCCATGCCTTTTGAAGTGGCATGAGAGTGCTTTGAATGTATTGTGTGGATGTGACCAGTGTGGCACCAGATGGGGACCCTCCATTTCTGGATGAGGAGTAGGGTGCTGCCTTTCCCTGATTCTGCCTTTATCAGCTTAAAATGATAGTGCATTTGTCAGTGTATTTGTGGATCCTTGAATAGTGTTTTTGTTTTAAGAAATAGTATTTAAATGTACTTACCCCTCCTTTCTGTTCCCATACTGATAATTTAATAGATATGTATATTATTCAGCATCAGCAAGCCTGTTCTAGTTTCAGACACTTTCACTGGTCTGTTATCTATTTATGACACTTTCTTTCACACGGTTTGAACTGAAGTAAGGTTTGTTTCAGCACACTAAATATCCCGGAGCTGTTCCTGCATCATTCAAGAAGAATGTCTGTGCACTTTTTAATGACGCCTGCTGACCTAGTTCTGTTCTCTGTTGATCCAGAGTGCAGTAACCTAGCTGAACTCCCATTAGTTTGGTGCGTGATGAGCATCGTTAAATGATGCAGGATTAAATTTTGCAGCACAAGATGTGCATAGGGAGTTGCACACTCTGTGCATTAGATCTGAATGTTCCATCACTTTGGGCCTTTTTGCTCCCCAACCTAGTCAACTTGAGCTAATGGAGTAGATCTATTCATTTGTTTGTTTGTTCATTTTTGCTTGAAAACTGAGATGTAGGAACCAGAGTAAAATACTGGGTCAAGTGGGCAGGCATATACACCAAGAATCAGTAAGCAGGGTGCCTCTGAGCACATATTCAGACTGGGCATTAGTATTGCAGTACCAGGACCAAGTTTATACATTCTCTCTCACAAAAAACCCAGTCCTGGTTTTCTCCCAAATGTTCTTGTCAGGGAACTGCCATCGAAGCCAGAGGGAGAGAGAGGGCTCCAGAGGGATTCCGGAGAGCGTCCCGGGAGGGAGAGAAGCAGCACATCTTCTGGGGAAGGAAATCAGCGTAACACCAGTGGAGAAGGGGGGCAGATGGGGGAATCGGCGAGGTGGCTCCAAGACTCCTCGCCAGGAACCAGTGGGGAGAGCACGGGTCCTCCGCTGCCCACACCCTCCCTGCGCAGAAGGCTTCCGCGCAGGGAAAGTAGGCGGAGACTAGGCGTCAAAGAGCTTCTTTGCTGGAAGAAGTTCAAGAAACGCCCACTAACAGATTCTGCCAGCGATTGAGACAGCCACAGGCGCGTGGCTGTCCAGACAGAAAGGGTTCATTCAGGCAACCAGCCAAGGGTGGCGTTGATTTACACACAAGCAACCCCTAGAACCATTACAGTTCTTTATCGGCAACCTAATTTGAAAATAAAGGGCCTTTTAGCTGGTTGTTTCTGTCATTAGAAAAGTTAGAAACCCTTAAATCTACTGCAAGGCACCCACAGCCTTACTGGTGGATCTCATTTTACCTCTCTGTGTGTGTTTCATAATGGATTGCTACCTCCTATATTCTTCCTTAACTACACCATCTACACTGTGCCATTCCTCAACAGGCATAGTCTGGTTACAGTGTTCCATAGTCTGGTAATACTTGGGGCTGCCCTTGAAGATTACTCAGAAGTTCAATTAGTTCAGAATTTGGCTGCCAGAATTTTAACTGGTTGTTGTTGTTATTATTATTCCCAAATACTTGCAAGAATGCTTCTTCCACCATACCAGCCTGTGTTGAGATCTTCAACAGGAGTTCATCTTTAAATGGTAGTGTGCTCTGTAATAAGAAATAAGAGGTATTTGAATGCCTTCCCATAAAAGGTACGCCTGGCACCTACTTTGCAATCTTTTCAGCGCTAGGTTAAGACATTCGTATTTACCGAGGCATTTTAATTTGTATACTCACTCAGCTTGCTTTTGTCCTTTTTATCTGCTGCTTAAAAAATATGTTATGGCTGCACAGTGTTAGTGGGTTTTTTATTTGGTTTTAATTTTATTACTCTGGTTTGTTGTACAATGCCCTGAAATCTGTTTTAATTAAGGATGGTATAGAAATATGTTAATTAAATTGTATATCCCAGCTCTTTTTAATTTTTTCTCCTTTTTCTTGTTGCTGAGGTGTTTCCATAAAATCACAGACTCTTAGAGTTGGAAGGGACCCAAGGGTCATCTAGTCCAACCTCCTGCAATGCAGGAATCCTAGCTAAAGCATCCATGAGAGATGGCCATCAAACCTCTGCTTAAAAACCTTTTGTTTTCAGAAATGGAGAAATTTGCTCTGGCAATCAGGGTGCCGGTCCTTTCTCTACAAACACAAGCATAATGAAAGAACAGTGCTCAGCAGAGTATCATAAGGATCATATTTTGCTGTCATCTTATGCATATATTTCAAATCTTGGCTAAGATTGATGTCTCCGTTAGGACTAATTATTGGTTAAAGCCAGTTCAGACAAGGTTCAGGAAGAGCAAGGGAACTGGGGCAAAGGAAGGCAAGAGGATATACACTTGCACCACCTGATCATAATCCCTTAACCAAGGTTAAAAATAATGGGAGCGTTTTATCAGTCATGGAAGTTGTAGCCTCTGACCAAGGCCATCCTATCTGGAAAACCCCTGAAGTCCCAGTAACAGATGAACACTATTATCTCCCCCTTCTGTTAAATCCCTCTGGTTGTTCTAGCGTTCTTATTTACACTGGGGATGCTAACCACCTGTTCCATTGTTTCAGGCACAGCTACCAGGAAACTGGAGTATTAAGCTGCACCCATGGAAGGAAAGGGGCCTTATCGTATCTATGACCCGGGTGGGGGAACGGAAAAGGGAGCATCTGCTGCCTTTGAACGGCTGGTGGAGGAAAATACCCGGCTGAAGGAGAAGATGCAGGGAATTAAGTCTCTAGGTAACGGTGAGGATGACATGGAAGCGGAAAAGCAAAAGTTACTCATTGTTGCTGTTTCCAGAATGCCCAGGTCTGCGACAAACTTCAAAGAAGCCGCTTTCTTGTGTACTTAGCAGGAAACCTCTAAAACCTCTGTGGCACCATAGAGGCATAGTTGTAGCAGCACGTGAGCTTCCATTGGGGATAGCCTACTAGTTTCACTGGTGGTGAGCATTAAAGGCCATGTCTGTGATTTGGACTTGCTGCCCCTTGTGTGCTAAAGTCTTTCTGGGGGTGCTCTCTCTGTTACTGCTGTTGCTCAAAAGGCCTTTGCCTCGTGTCTGCACGTTGTTCAAGAGACGTCCCAGGTGATGACTTACCGGCATTGCTCACACGTGGGCTGTGTGTGGGATATGGACCTTTTAAAATATTGTGACAGCCAGTGGAAGATCTTAAGGGTTTTCAGTAACGCTGAACATCGTAAGTGTGAAAATTGTACACAGGTCCCGGATGTATGTAGTAGCATCACATGAAGAATCTTTTACTGTTTGCCGTCTGAGAACATAATCATTTTCAGAGGCTGAGAAACAGTCCTGAATAGGCAGCCCTGTTCAGGGAAGTTTTTAACGTGTGATTTTACTGTATTTTTGGTTTTATGGAAGCCGCCCAGAGTGGCTGGGGAGGCCCAGCCAGATGGGCGGGGTATAAATAATAAATTATTATTATTATTATTATTATTATTATTATTATTATTAGTCAATGGGTTCCAACTCAGCAGCGTTTCATTCCACAGATGCACCTCTCTGTAGATAGGGTTTTGAATTGGAGGTATATATTAGGAATTTCTTTACTTCTATTAAAGTTTTTAGTTTTTTTAAAGGGGTAGTTCATATTACCTAGCCTAAAGGAGAATTTTTTGTGCCTCCAAAAGCTTTCACCAATGCATATTAAACACCCATTGCTCTTTATTCCAAAGCCTTTTAAAATGAGATCTTGATAGCGATACATTTCTTAGCAAGCCCCAAATACTGGCATAAAATTTGAGCTTTGCACATGTGTGGCTGAGGTGCTCGCCAATAAGTAGACAAGGCAAAACATTGCAGTTCAGCTGACTACTTTTTCCTACAGTTGGGAATATCTCCATGCTCGTGCCTGCTCCCTAATCTATGCAAAAATTTATGTGGCTGCTATATACATCATTCACAGTTCCATCCCCTGCCCCCCATGGCACAGAGATCTTCTCTGTGTAGTAAAAGTACTGTTTATAAAGCAGTCATTTGAACTGAAATGCAGTGGAGTTAGGCTAGAATTGCTAGAGTTTGGCTAGTTCTGATAACTATGCTGAACGTGCTGCTGTAAAGAAAGAACCTGCAAATTCAAAGGAGTGTTAAATTGTGCCCTTGTTGTTTTGCCAGGGGATCTATTGGAAGAGTCTCAGTTAGAAGCCTCCAGGCTGCGTCAGAAAGTGGAGGACCTAGTGAAGGACAACGAAATGCTAAGGTCCACCTCCTCTCTTGATAAACTTGCGGAAATGGCAGGTATGAGCATCAAAGGACCAGCTGTTTAGCATGTCCCAGTAACACCTTCTTTGGCAGACCTAGATTTTCACTGTGTGTGTGTGTGTGTGTGTGTGTGTGTGTGTGTGTGTGTGTGTGTTGCATTTAAGTGAATTACAAGTTGGAAGGAAGAGTAATAAGCCTCCAGTGCTGCTGTCGGCTGTCTTGCATTAAGTGTAAAAATCCCTTTCAAAAAATATACATGCTGATATTACTGGGCCATCTATGCAGCCAACCTGCGTCTTCAGGTCTGCAGCCTGAATCTGTGTCACTTCAGTTCCTAGGGGTGTTCAGCTCGTGCAACAGACTTCACAGTAGAACTTGCACCTCTCCTCTCCTCTGCAGCCCCCGTGCACATTCAAAATCTTCTGCAGCGGGTTGTGGAACCCTCCAGAGCAGATTCTGTGGCTGCTTGGCGAGAGGAGAGGAAGGGGAGGTTCCCTTGTGTGGGTAGAACTCCATTCGCATGGTTTTAGCTACAGCCCAGCCTCCTTGGATTGAATCAGTCCTGTCTTGTTGCATGCTACTTTCTGGGCAGGTTGTGCATATGCAAAAATAAATCGAACAGCCTTTAGACGGTGGAACTTGAGGGAAGTTTTGGCCGTGCTTTTTGCTCATGTTCACTGCTGTTCCCCTCCCTGAGAAAAACATGAAATCAAATGACCAGTAACCAAAGGATTTGAATACATTTTTGCTTCTGCAGCAAAACTCTTCCTTCCACACCCCTGCCCTGAGACACTTTATTCTTCTTTGAAGGTTGTGTGGTTTAGGGGGCAGCTCACTCCCTACACTTTTGCATGCAGAAGGTCCCAGGAATAATCCTTTCCATCTTCAGGCAGGTGATGGGGCAGGACCTCATTCTGTCTGAGACCCTGGAGAAGTACTGCCAGTCAGAATAGACAGTAGAGGGCTAGGTAGACACATATGCCTTGGTTTGAGCCAGCTTCCTAGACACCCCCCTGTCCCGGTGTGCTTTCTTTTTGGGTCTCAAAAAAATCATGATTGCTTCCAGGTGACTGATTTTATCGAGCATTCATTCCTGTTTGTTGGTAGGGAGGTCCATCTTCTGGGGGAGAGTGGGTTTGTTGTGCAAAACCTCCCCTCCAACTGTAATTGCACAACCTGGGTTTACTGGTCTGCGATTGAGTCCCACCTGATACTAGCAAAGTCTGGGTGTAAATATGTGCATGCCACACACATTGCACACATATCCCCAATTCAGGGTGAGGTCAGCTGACTTGGGTGGTAGAATTTTTCATACCAAAGAGCAGCCAATGGTCAATTACTTGATTTATTTGTTTAGACCATTATTGGGGGTGCTACTTAGAGGGAGCTTACTGGTCTTGGACTTAGTGGGAGTCTGGCAGTGTACCTGGGATCACACATTTGATAGATCTGAGTGTGAAAACCCTGAGAGCAGCTTCCTTTAACCTTAGAAAAGGTGACTGTCATTCTGATATGCACCATATCATTCTAATATGGCACATTCTCACCTTCATCAACCTGTTGCTGCCTGGAGCTAATGCAGCTTGTAGTCCAAAACATATGCAGTGTGCCAGGTTGGCAAAGGCTGATGCAGTGCACTTTTAAAAAAGGTGACTGTTCTGTTCTCCCACCTACCACCCCTTTTCAGAACTAGATGGGCTTCAAATGGAAAAGCTGAGGGGTGATTTTTGATCTTTCAGTATTACCGTATGCTGAGCCCAGGAGGAAAGAGGGAAATTCCAGCTGACACTCATCAAAGGCCATTTATACACATTTGCATCGCACACCAAACATTGCCGCCTCTGTGCCCCCAGAGACCAGCTACTGGTTCTTGCCTGGGGAAGGTGGGGCTTGACGTGGGGGGAGTGTGTGTGTAATTTATACATGGGGACTTAAAACAAGATGGAAAAGGGCAAGTACTGTTCCTTGTAGACTCTCTGGTGTGTGTTTTTAAATTTGTCATAAAATGGATTTGTTTTAGGCAGGTAATAGCTGCTACCAGCCCTCCTGCTCTTGAACCTGTTTCCTGTTAATGCAGAATGGGAGATCTCTATCCTGCCTAGCAACCTGTTTTCTCCTTTCCCCAACTTTCCCTTTTCTTCTTTGTACTTTTGCTGCTGTTGTTTCTGTTGGCAGAGTTGGATCTCTGCGGTGAGAAATGTTCACGTGCTTCTTTTCTCTTTTTCCCCCAGGAGGAATCCCAGATCTTTGCTCTTCCTCAGAGGTTCCAGGTGAAGATCAGAAGGAGATGGAAAAACCCACCCAGAAGCCACCCAGCAGTGTAAGAAATCAGACTTTAAATAGCCAAGGCTACATAAAAATAATAATAATAATGATTAAAGCTGCAAGCCCTGCTAGACAGACACAGGAGTAAGTCCCAATGAATTCAGCGGCAAGTATTTCCGAGTATGTATAGAACTAGGCTGTGAGAATGCTAAACACATTGTAAATGCAGTGAGGGTAATGATATCAGAATGACTTTTTCTTCCAATGTACTACTCAGGTTTGAGGACTCTGGCATTTTTAGTCTGTCCATGTAACTGGAAGGAGGTTTCTGAACTAGAAGAATGCTGCATAGCACTTTTAATGAGCCACATGCTCTACAGTAAAGTTGATCATCCCAACTACTTTGGGAGGTGCTTTCTATTTTGCAGAACTGGAGCTGAAAGAGCACTCTCTTTTAAACCGCCCTGTGATAGTCATTGAGGTCCAAGGCTGGTGCTTTTATTCCTGACCCAGGATACAACTATTTAAGTATTGTGAGGCTGCGGGGAGAGTCCATTCCATGGTTCAGTGTCTGATCCCAAACTGCCTGGCTTTGTTGAGTGCCACTTAACTACAAAGAGATGTCTCTTAGATTGTTTCTGAGAGGTAGCTGCCTTATGCCGTTGGCATATCTTATTCACCATGGCCTACACTGATGCCAGCAGCTCTCCAGAGCTTCAGGAAACAACTTTTCTGAGCCCTTCCTGCAGACACCAGGGATTGAACCTGGGATCTTTTGCATGTGAGGCAAATCCTCTGCCGCCAAGCTCCAGCCCTTCACATAAAACTGTTGTAGTTTTGAAGACTGTATTATTTGAGAAAACATGTAGCCCTGTTTCATTCTATATCACGGACAGTTACAGATTGCTGTAGTTTCTAATAGTTATTAGGTAGATTTTGATCTCGCTACGCCTCCAGTTTGGTGTGTAAGATGCTATCTTCCTTTCCCACATGACCTTTTTAGATCAAAGAAATAAGCAACATTTGGAAACAGCTCCATCCAGTGAAAGATGCAGTCCCACTCCCCTCTGACTTTGAATGCATTCCCTCTTGCTAACGGAATTGGAGCCCACAGAGGGTCCCTGAGAAACATTAGAGAGTTATTGGTGCACTCAGAGAAGCACAGAGATTTGCAGAACCACAAACAAAATAAAAAAGCAAACAAAACTGCAAAGGAGCCCAGCAAAGACTAGATTGACCTCCAGGAGCTCAGGAAAGTTGAGGATTAGGTGGGAAAGACTTAACAGAAAAGCAAAGACCTGCTTGAACCCTTGACAGCCTATATTATCATGGAGGAAGGCATAATTGGAACAGTGTATATAAAGGTATATTCAACCTTACCAGACCCAGGACCCACTTTTGACCCAAACATGCATTTGGGGACCCATTTCTTAATCTTTTATTGCATATTTGCATAGTGGTGGTGCTTCCTGTTGCGACTTATCTTGGATCAGGCAGCAACCCACCTTTTGAATACCAGTATGCTGGGAGGTGAGGATTTATGGCAATATTTTGTTGCAGGTTTTTTGCTTTTTTATCCTGTTTCTAAGTAAGCAGGACACCATATATTTGTTTGTTTGTTTTTTAAACACATTCAGTAGACAGCGGGGAAACCCAAATTACTCATTTAATCCCTACTCTGTTTTTTTCCTGTAAGGGGCCCATTGGAATTTGGGGTATATAACTCTACATTCATTCATTTTCTCTACAGGGATCTTCATCTGAGTTTGAAATCGTTGGAGCTGAAGATAAAAGGTCTTCCCAAGGAAGCACCGGGAAATCGGTATGTTAATCCAAACAGCTTGTTTAGATTGAGACGCAAAGGGGGGGGGAATGTTTTATGGGTCGTGTCGTCTTGGAAGTTTCTTTGTTACCTTTTTGTGTGTGCGTTTAGTTCTGATGTATTTTTTTCATACAATCTCCTTGTGTGGTTTGATAGCTCAGAGACTGGGAAATATAGAGGTCTCCAGAAGATGAAAGCTAAACTAGTCAGCAGGTTTTATCGAGCAGTTGAACTATTTTATATTGCATTTCACAGAGTAATTTAAGCAAAAGAAAAGAAACAACAAAGGTATCTGCCGTGAGCTACTCGCAGTCTTCTTTTTTTCACATGGAGAAAACATCAGGAGAAAGAAAGAGATGTGCTGAGGAAGAAACGACAAGGGGTGCTCAGTCACTGGAATATTTCCCCTCCTCATGTCGTGGTCTTGAACTGGAAGCAGCAATGAGTTGCTGTAATCTGTAGCCACGGATCTTGTGGCGCAGAAGGGGTGCTCAGTCCTTTTGCTGTGGACCTTTCCTTTCACAAAACCCTCAGTTTCCTTATGCCCCAGTATGATTATATCCATACCCCTCTTTTTTCCTCCTTCATAGAGCTAAAATCAGCTGGGAAGTTATTGATGCTGGGGAAATTGGTACTGGAAAGAAAGAGAGAGCTGCTCCCTCTTTGTAGAACTTTCTGCTCCAGGTTGCTGCTTCTGCAACTGAGTGCAGTATGTGTAAAAAAGGTAAAGGGACCCCGGACCATTAGGTCCAGTCGTGGCCGACTCTGGGGTTGCGGCGCTCATCTCACTTTATTGGCCGAGGGAGCCAGCGTACAGCTTCCGGGTCATGTGGCCAGCATGACTAAGCCACTTCTGGCGAACCAGAGCAGCGCACGGAAACGCTGTTTACCTTCCCGCCGGAGCAGTACCTATTTATCTACTTGCACTTTGACGTGCTATCAAACTGCTAGGTTGGCAGGAGCAGGGACCAAGCAACAGGAGCTCACCCCGTTGTGGGGATGCAAACCGCTCACCTTCTGATTGGCAAGTCCTAGGCTCTGTGGCTTAACCCACAGTGCCACCCGCATCCCGCAGTCTGTGTAGTTTGCCCCTAAATAGGTGATTGTTTCAGGACCTGACTTGGGCCACCAGCTGAGTTTCCTTGCGCTGGTGCGCTGCCACTCACAAAGGCTGTAACCGCACAAACCAGGCACGTGCCGCAGTTTTTTCATTTGGCCTCTTTCCCAGAACAAGCTGATGGGAACTCTCCTACTGAGAAGTGAGAAGCGTAATCTGAAAGTGCTGCTGTCAAGAGGCTTCTCTCCCTCCCCCCCCCCTTTCTTGCTCACATATGCAAAGCTGTGTGGTGGCCAGCTACTTCCTTCTCCTCAGTGAGATGTGCAGGCTCACAGGCTTGGGCAGCCAGCCAAGAGGATGGCAGAGAACTCCGCTTATATCCAGACAGCACTTCTCAGGAAAGGGGCTGGGAAAAAACCCAAGTGATGAAATGAAACTGACTGGAGCAATCTAGCGAATCCTTCTAGATCACGTGAACCAGTGTAATGTCGGCAGTGGTTTTAGTACCTGCTTTAAATAGCACCCCTGCCTCTCTGAAAGTTTTACAATCTTTTAATGCAGTGAATGAGAGCTCTCACTTCACCTTCATAAGCGAGGAGCTCTGGAGATCTGACAGATATCTCTGGATTTGGCTATCTGTTCGCTTCTCAAGCCTATCTTCTTAAATAGGAATGCTCTCCCCAGGGAAGTTCGCCTGGTGCCTTCATTATACACCTTTAGGCCCCAGGCGAAAACGTTCCTTTTTAACCAGACTTTGGTTGATTCAATTGACATCCTATGCCCTTTTAAAATGGGGATTGGGGTTGGGGTGGTGGGTTTTTTTATCTTGATTATATATATTGTGGTTTTATATTTTGGTTATGTTCTGTGAACCACTCTAAGACCTCCGGGTATAGGGCGGTATATAAATTCAATAAATAAATAAATCGATACATGAAAATATTTTGTTAAAACATTAGCCCGCAAACAATTTGCCTTGTTCATTTGTGGTGGTGAGTTGCCCCCATCCTGTCACATCAACCCAGCTTGAAATCGGATCTGGCCAGTGACAGAACAAGGTATACATTGCTGTCCAAACCAGTGCTAACCATGAGGGAGAAAAGAGACTCTTCCTCCAGAGAAATACTTTTAAATAGCTGTTTCTTAGCAAGAATCGGACCCTCTTTCCCTAGCCAGTTACTTCTGTTCCCAAGCCAAGTGCCTCCTCCTCGATCTTGCCCATGACTTTCCTAGGGCTATTATGCAGAGCGAAGGGGGAATCCTAACTCAATTATTTTAAAGCTGTCGCAGAACAAGTCCCTTCGTGCGTTGCTCTTGAGCCAGCATGGGCGAGGCACAAGAAACAGAAGGTTAAAAGAAACAACTCTTACATAAAAAGTATGTCCTTAAAAAAAAAAAATTTGGAGAAGGTGTGGAACAGGCCTAGTGCTTGAGGAACTAGGTGGGGCAAACAGCCATGCATATTTAAGGCACACACAATGGGGGTTGTTGTTGTAATGTCAACAGCTTGGCTTGCTGTTAGTTGCCTGTAGTAACTGCTTCCCAGGGTTTGCAGTAAGTTAAAGAGCCTTTCCCCCAGATAAGTTGGCATCGTGTCAGCCAATGTGGCTCCTGCCACATCTCCAGGCTGGTGTGGTTAGGCGGCTGTGAGCGGCTCTCTTTCAAGAGGCAGCCATGCTTGGCTGCTGGCAGAAACAGCAGCTGGTGAACTCTGGTACATCACAAAGCTTTATGAATTCTTCTGACAACCGGTAAAAGTTGTGATGCCCCAAAAGGTGCACTGTTTGCCTTAGGCTGCGCAGTTCTGTGCCACTTGTGGTGTTATTACATTGGATCTATAATGTTTAATCTGAGCATAAATTGTGTTATGAATGTCCATTGGACGTTCTCAGGATCTGACTGTCCCAAGGTAAAAGGTATCCCAGGTTTTGTGAGCAGGAAGCACAAGCAGAAACCAGTGCATACAACCGGAAGAGCTGTGACTGCAAAAATGGCACCAAGCTTGTCGTGCAATATGGTATTACTGAAATGAATTCATGGGGAGGTGTAGAAGCAATTGATGGGAAGTATAGAAACTTTAGAGAACTTAAGGGGAAAGCGTCTAGACCTTGAGCAGTCTGGGAGATTGATTCACAAGCAGTTTCTACTACAGTCAAACCTCGGTTCCCGAATGGCTCCGTTTTTTAACATTTCGGCTCCCGAGCACCGAAAACCCAGAAGTAAATGCTCCGGTTTTCGACACGGCTTTTGCTTGTGAGCAGGAAGCCCTTGCAGCCAATTGGAAGCTGCATCTCGGTTGTCGAACGTTTTGGAAGTCAAACGGGCTTCTGGAACGGATTATGTTCAACAACCAAGGTTTGACAGTACTGCTACTGCTCCCAAATGAGACTGAAGCTTTAATATTAACTAGGATACTACAAGTAGCATCTGAAACATTTTCCTAGATATTTGGGATAGCTGTTGCCATCAGAGTAAGATAGTGCAAGGTCTTTTGCTTCTTGAAAAAGGCTTTTGCCAGTACACCCAATGGGCAGGGACGACTGGCCGTGGTGTAGTCAGAGAGCCGTAGTCCAGCAACACCTGCAGGGCTCTGGTTTTCCCCATCCCTGCTTTGGGAGACTGGTTGGAACCTGCCCAGAGTACAGTTGTCTTCCTTGGTGTAACTTCTATTGAACTAGAAACAGATGAGGCAATAAAGATCTGGCACCAAAGACACACTATGATTCCTGTGTGTATTTCCCTTATGAGTCAGCAGCAACAGAGATGGACAAAGTCTCTTGCAAGACTGGGGATTTTCATTTTGTGGACCAAGTTCATAGGGGCATGTTGACGGAGAGGCGGAGAGGATGAGTCAGCTCATGAGTCCTGGGTGAAAGCTGCTCTTTCCCTGCCTTTTACCTTCAAGGATTCCTTTCTGATGGGCTGCCTGCAAGGTGACTCTTTGAGCTGGCATGCAGTCTGATCTGGCCATGCTTGCTACATCTACGCAGGGTGACATCCCTTTCCTGACCTGGATTGCTTGGCTGTGAATGGTGGCTTTCGTCTCCGAGGCAACCGAGTAACTAATCAGCCATAACAACCCAGACCAGGTTAGTGCTCCACTATGCCCGGCTCAACCACGTCAGGGAGGAGGGTGTGGCTCAGCAGCTGCCTGTCAAGGGCAGGTGTGCCATAAACCCAGGACCTCGTATAAAGCGGGTGCATTTCAGTTGTAGAGCTTCTGACAGAGGGACACATGTGCCGCCAGCACTTTGGAATTGAAACCAATTGGAACTGAACAGCAAGAGGTAGGAGTGAGAGAGGTGGGGAAAGGGGGAGCGAAGTTAAGGTGGAAGTGGTGGTCCAAGTTGCAGGAGTGTTTTTCTTCATTAAAGGTAAAGGGACCCCTGACCATTAGGTCCAGTCGTAGCCAACTCTGGGGTTGTGGCGCTCATCTCGCTTTATTGGCTGAGGGAGCCGGCATACAGCTTCCGGGTCATGTGGCCAGCATGACTAAGCCGCTTCTGGCGAACCAGAGCAGCGCACGAAAACGCCGTTTACCTTCACGCCGGAGCAGTACCTATTTATCTACTTGCACTTTGACGTGCTTTCGAACTGCTAGGTGGGCAGGAGCAGAGACCGAGCAACGGGAGCTCACCCCGTCGCGGGGATTCGAACCGCCGACCTTCTGATCAGCAAGTCCTAGGCTCTGTGGTGCCACCCGCGTCCCTATTTTTCTTCATTAGCAGTGTGGAAATTACAGAGAATGGAATGAATAGAATCCTTATTCAGAGGCACTTGCTAGAGAGTAAAGAGTTGTGCTCAGCTTTTTGTTGTTGTTCATTGGTTGTCAGGTTTTTGCCTGCGCTTCTGGAAGGGCCAGAGCATCTGCTTTGCATGCAGAAGGTTCAACCCCTGGCATCTCTGGGTAGGACTGGGAGATAACCCTGCCTAAAATCCTCAGTCGGTCTGTGAGGGCAATGCTCAAGTAAAGGGACCAATGATTTGACTTGGTATAAGGCAGGTCTGATGAGTTGGTTCCTAGGAGTGTCTCTGTTTCCAGTCTCCTTGTGGGAGACAGAACATTTCTGAATGCCAGTTGCTGGAATCCTTAAGAGGGGAGCGTACTCTTTTGCTCAGGCTTCCCACGGGCATCTGGTTGGCTACTGTGAGAACAGGACGCTGGACTAGATGGGCCATTGGCTTGATTCAGCCTCTTCTTATGTAAGCTACCACACTGTCTTCCCAGGAAGCCACATGCCATAATTCCAAGTATACAGACCAAAGACATGCTGCCTTGCTCAGTGGTGAAGGAAAGACACCAAGTACATCATCAGAGACACTTTATTTATCATTCATTCATTCGTCCTTCGTATACTTAGTATGGAAAATGAGCTCTGAAACTGAGTGCTGGGGAGCCCAGCCACAAATCAGGCTCAGAAGATATGCCAGAGTCTCCTGTCCTTAAAGTGCGGGGAGGGGGGGGGACCCCAAGTCTGTAGACTTCTGCTGCAGAGTTCAAGCACCCCTGGAGTTCTCCTACATTACACGCTGGCTGTTTTCTGTGTTGAAGTGTCAAAGGAATTTTTCAGCGCTCCCAAAACGGCTGTCAGGAACTTGGTCCAAATTGGTTTAAAGTCCTTTAGAAGTTAAATTAGTTGCAACCGGAAAAAACTGAGAGGGGATTATTTTTAGGCACTACTTTTAGGTGGCATTAGAAGCTTGGAAGCAAACTAGTTCTGGCAATCCTTTTTTTTTTTTTTCTTTTACTGGCAAGGTCACCTTAAAATATTTAGCAGTCTGAGGTGAAGGGAAAATGGCACATACACAACTGGACTAGCAGTTGAATTTTTCTTCAGTGCCAGCAATGAGGGGGTGTCCTACTCTGCGCCTAAGGGTAGCAGGCACTAAACTATTAAGTGAGACACACAGCTCTGTCCTTCAAAGAGAAGAACAGCCAGGGGGGTCATCCACTTCTGTTCTTAGCATCTGAGGCGGTAATCTTACTTTGCCTTAATAGGAGGGCGGGCTCCATTTGCTGCTTACAGCTAAGGTGCCTTCAGGTGGAATTTTCAGCAATAATAGAGACAGGGCAAAGGTGAAAGGGGCATGGGTAATGCAATGAGTTCTTCTGGAAGTGCAGAATACCACAGACAAGGGCAAGTGCCTGAAAGCCACTGGGTCTCTCTAGAATCATCTCTCATGCAGGGCCTCAAGGACTAAACACTGGCCTTGGTGTTTTAGCCCAACTTATGTTCCTTTTGAGGAACCGGAGTTGGACGTTAAATTATGCTTAGAGTGCTGTTGAACATTTAGACCATAAAATGAGAGCAGTTTTGTACTGTTCACACTCCTGGTCAACCCCCCTTAAAAAAAGAGAGAGGAATTTATTATTATTTTGTAATTGGAAGAGCTGCATACAACGGCAACCCAAAAGACCAAGGGATTGGAGAAGCTGAAGTGTTTGGGGAAGGGCTGTGGCTCAGTGGCAAAGCATTTGGCTTCTATGCAAAAAGTCCCAGGTTCATTCCTGGCATCTTCCAAGTAGGGTTGACAGAGACTCCTGCCTGAAGTCATGGAGAGCCACAGCCAGGGGGCTGACTTGCTATAAGGCAGCTTTCTATGTTTTTTGTTTTAGAAAAAAACACCACTCAAGGTTGCCAGGGCAGTTGAGTGGGACTGTGAGGAGGGGAAGTCTCCTCTTCCCTCCCATGCCATCTTGTCCACCCCCCACTCTGCCATTGAAGCATAGGGGCAGCTTCAGGGTGAGATTTTCAGAGGGAAAATACCTTATCCAGGACTTATCCAACCCCAACACGGGGACTCTATTCGGCCTGCTTACTTTGTGGCTGGTATTTCTTTAAATAAGTCCAGAGTAACTCATCCGGAGACAAAAGTGTTGCCAACTCTAGGCCTCGGATGAAGGAAGGAAAAGATGGCAAGCTGCTTCTCTGAGCCTGCCTAAACTTAGCCCTTATTTGCCCTCCTCCCAGATTACAGTGTTTCTGCGCCTCCGTGTCTTTTGCAGGACATTGAGCCACTTCAGAACGAGGACGGCAACCTGATGCTGCACCTCCAGCGCTTGGAGAACACGCTGAGTCTCTTTGCTGAGGAGTCGGACAAAACGCAGCTCTTTGCCCACCTGGGGCGCATGGCTCTGGAGTTCAACCGGCTGGCCTCCAAGGTGCACAAGAACGAGCAGAGAACATCCATCCTTCAGGTTCGAAGGCTGCTGGTAGATGTGCATAGTTCATTTTGCTTTTCGGTTTTCATGAACAACTGTCTTGGCTTCCTCTCTTCTCTCCCCCCACCCCACCCCAGATCCCAATGAGTGGCCAAAACACATGCGCCTGGCCTTTCTCCCGTGTAAACATTACACTTCCATGTGCCCCATCACTACCTAAATGCACTTACTGTGGCGGGGGGCAGGAATGTGGTGCACCTACCCACAACACTTTCCTCCCGCAAAAATAATTTTTATTTCTGACAGTACGAGCTGTTTGACTCCCTTGGAAGATGGTGAACTGTCCTTCATTGGAGGTTTTAAAGCAGAGGTTGAATGGCCATCTCTCGGGGATTCTTTAGCTATCATTCCGGCATTGCAGGGGGTCCCTTCCAACCCTACAATTCTATGATTCTATTCCATACAATGTACTGCTCCTGGAGCAATACAAGGCACCAGACATGCCCACGCCTTCCACCCATTACACCCATCCATTACAACAAAAGTGCAACTCAGTACAAGTAAGCTCAACATACATTGCAGATTAATAATAATAATAATTTTATTATTTATACCCTGCCCGTCTGGCTGGGTTTCCCCAGCAGATAAAAGCAAAACAGGAGATCAGGATACAAGTAAGCAGAAGAAAGAACTTAAGATCAGCTATTGCACCAACCAAGAAATATTACAAGCCACATAGCTGTTTTGGCCCTGTCATTTTATCACATTTTAATTTCTCCTTCCAGGGCTATTTCTTTGCCTTCCTTTTCACTCACTCCCCCCTTTAAAAACAACAACAACATGTGGCCAGCATTATCACTCCCATGTGATGGATGTTGAACCACGCCTGGGAAATAGCAGCAGCTGTGCAGTGTGTTTGCAGCTGAGCTGAGTCTTTAACTGGGAACTTCTAGATCACAGTTCCACCTTTAACCACTACTATACTGATATAGCAACAATTAAGCCCCATTGAATATGTGTGTTTCCAGTCACATTGCCACCAGACTTTGCGTTCAAGTACTCTCTAAAGCCACCTGTCCTCTGGCACACTGTTGACCTCATAAAGGTTCCTGACCACCGTTCGCAATGTTGTCGATGGGGGAAACACTGGCATTTCTGAATGAAGCTTCGCTTTAGTTTTTCTTCCGTCATCTCTTCTTCCCTTTCCAACTAGGAAGGGAAACTTTGAGGATATGACACACCCTTAGTAAGGCATCAGACACCCCCCACAACCTTTCAGGTCATAAACTCACCACAAAAAGACTTTTCCCTGGGGCAAGCCATTGTGCAATTGGCCATTTAAAGGGTGATTTATACTTTGTGTCAGTAAATTAAACGAGGGAAGTCCTCAAGAGGAAGGAGAATTGCGTTATTTTTTTTTTATTATTCCCTGGCAGTGATGCCCAGAAGTGCGTCCTTCTATGGGCCAAACTGAACAGGATGTTATTCCGTGTCATTTGGCATTGCACAGTTTACAAAACACCATGACAAATAACCAGCATGCTGGGGCGGGGGGGGGGGGGGAGAGAGAGAGAGACTGTCATATGAGGATCTGGAGGACTTTAACCCTTTTGTCCCAGTCAGTCCCAAAGAGGTGCAAATACAGGCTGCCTCTAATCCTGACTAAAGTGGCTGATATTCTTTGCACCTACCGTTTGCGACTTTCACCCCATTGCGAATAGCAGGTGTGGAGGGCAGGGCAACAGGGGCTGCCTCTGATCAGAACCGTGATGGGGCAGAGGTTTAAAGTCTCCTGTGATCCCAAGCCATCTCCCCATACCTGTAGTAACTATTAGTCCCCCCCCCCCAAAAAGTAATGCAAGGTCCACGTGAATAATATCCTGTTTACTTTGGCCCTGCAGTTTTAATAGGCAGATATAATTCCTGCTTTCTTATTCCCATCTTTCCTCAACATTAGAGAGAACCAGAATAGTTACAGTGTCATACCAAGGCTATGTAAGTGCAAATTTTCCTCACTGGATGAGCTTGAACCAGGGGCCATCTCTCAACCTAACCTGGCTCCCAGGGTTGTTGTGAGGATAAAATGGTGGGGGAGACCAAGTCTCTGTCCTGAGTTCCTTAAAGGAAAGGTGGGATATAAATAGCAAGGAAGACGGGGTGGAATATAGCTTTGGCATTCATGTCAAAATCTGAGAAAAGGGTTCATGGGATTGGGGACTAGGAAATTCAAATTTCAGCATCGACAGCTAGCTAAGAGCAGGTGGCCAATTGCCAGAAGCTGCTTAGTGAATTTATGACCAAGAAAATGGCCCTTGGCTAATAAGATATAACTCTTTCCACTGCTGATGCTTCTTGTACCCCTCCCCCATTTTTTTAATACAGGCCTTGTGTGAGGAGCTGCGGAACGAGAATGAGGAGCTGAGGGCAAAGTTGGAGAAGGAACTAGAGCAAAGGAACCAGGTTTCAGAGAAGCTGAGGTGAGGACATGTCAGGTGGGAAAGGAGAATATAGTCATGCTGGGCAGAGCAGTGATCTAGGCGTTTTCATTGTGTGTCTGTGTGTGATGACACTGAAGTTAATATTGGAAGCCTGAAGCTGGTGGAAACTGCCCCTGTCCCTTGCCCTGCTCTGCTCCTAGGGAGTTTTCTTAAGGCCCATCAAACTGTACAGCCACCCTGTGCAAGCATTAAAGAGCCCAAAAGAAACTTCCAGTCCTGGATTTGAGAGGGGAGTGCAGTTATGGCAGAACACCGGTGCTTAGAAAGTTCATTTTAGAAAAGGAATTAATTCTAGTTCATCCCTTGCAAAAAAAACTAATTCCATTCCAGTTCATTTCACAGTTCGCTTGTGATGGTGCTTGGCAGATATTTTTCAGCCTTCAGAATTTTGCAAGCTGTCCTGCTAAAGTATAAAATACACTGCAAGAACAACAGAACATGCAAGCATTTTATTTTTCCCAACAGTTCTGATCTTTAAGCTTTAAACAGCAGCATCACTTTTCAGATAGGTAAAAATGGCAAATGTAGTGGCCACGATTACGGAGTTATGTGCAATGAAACACATGTGCACACACACATATATAATTAAAATGATTTTAAAATCTCCCAAATTTCACTGCAAAGGAAATTTAATTCATGTTCAGTTGACCCAGAACTACTTTCAGGTGTAATTCAGAGATTTATTTTTTAAAAAAATAATTTGGTGAATTAGTTAATCTGAATAGCACTGGGAGTCCAACCCACCTTACAGTAAGGAACAGAAGGAGTGGAGCCACTCCCTGAAAAGTAACAACAATGGTGGGAAATCCCAGAGAAGGATAAGGGGAATTTCCTTGCATTGGGTGGCGCAGGGTGAACCTTGGAAAAGAGACCCTAATACCTTGGTGCTGCCCTTTTTTTCCAATAAGTAATCCCCAAAAACACTCTGCAAGTGTTTGCCTGAGCAAGCCCCATCCTCAAGTTGCCATGTAGTGCAGCCGTCTGAAGTGAATTGGACGGAATGTACTTAGAAGCATTTACATGACTGAGATTCCTGATAAAGTCTGGTTCCCTATTTGCACAGAGGCCTCTAAGTGTCTTCAGTTGAACCTGCATAGCAGCCTCCTTCAAACCATGAAGGTCTAAAAGGAGCAAGTGGACTTGGGAACATGGATGCAGCAGGATTTGCATGCATGCCCCTGCCCCTCCACACACTTTGAACACCCCTGGGCTCAGGCAAACACCTGCAGAGGGCTAAAGATTCAGCCTTTCCCTAGCCTGAAGATCATGAAGTGCTTTGGGCTTCTAAGACCCAACCAGCAGTTCCCTAGAGACAGCAGACACTGGTGTCCTGATTGCTTTGGCTGGGGAAGACCCAAGCTTCTCTGAATAGCTCGGCTTTCACCTTCTTGATATTTCCAGTCAAAAGAGCTTTTTAAAAGTTGTCCCTTGGTCTTCGTAGATAAGATGCTGCCCTCTAGAGGACCTGCCTGATTGTGACTTCCATGTGCTCTGAGCTGTTCTCCATCATGGTCTATAACAGCAGAGCTGGCCCTCAGGAAAGAAATATTGTCCTGAAGTCTTGTTCTGCATCACATTCTGTTGCTGGGGGGGTGCAAGCTTTGGAATGTAAAAGACTTTGACGCCAGGAAAACCTCCCCGTACAATCTAGCCACCATACCAAGCAAAAATTCAGAACAAACATAGAAGTCTTGCATTTCAAACTTGCATGTCCTCTTTTTCAATTTACTTGCAGATCTTAGTAGAAAAGAAACTTTTACCAGGTTCCTAGGGCATGTAGACACTGTATTGATTTGAACACTGCCATTGTTAACATAAAAGTGAACTAAGAGACCCATTTTTTTTCCTTCAAAGGCTATGCTACTTTAGAGTAATGAGATCCTCATTGGCACTGAAAGACCCTTAACTGGCAGTATGTAACCAGGGTCGGCATCCTTAGCAGGATCTGCCTCGCAAGCCAAACAGGACAGGTGGCTGGGGCTGCCCACCTGTCAATCACACGCCATCCTTATGACATCACATGGTTGACAAGTGGGCCTGGCCTTGTGCTCTGATCTCAGAGGCTTAAAAGGGAAGTGGGTGGAGACTCAGAAAGCCTTTTCCAAGTCTCCTCCTGCTTCCCTTTGCAGTCCCTTTAAGATAGGAACCTAGAGTTTTTAAGGCAGGCCTATCATAAGTAACACTGAGCCACTTGTCTTGGGTGGCAGAGGGGCAGCCGAGCAAGCAGCCCCCTGCACATACTCCCACCAGTGTGCCAGAACAAGTGAGCCCTTTTGCCAGACACTCTCATGCCATTTGAGGTTCAGTTGCTGGCAGCTGCATGGCTGGGCACTGTGGCGAACCTTTTCAAGATTTGGGAGCAGCTTCACCGTGGTGTTTACAGTAAGTGGCAGCCCTGGCACACACCATGGGGCAGAGGGGCTCTGCCATGCCTCAGCTGGCAAAATGTCTTTGGTCAGCTCCAGCCAGAAGAATTTCTCTTCCCTGATGCTCGTCTTGCTAATATCATTCCTTCCCAATGTAGGTGTGAGAATCTGGAGCTCAGGAAGATGGTGATGATGGGCAGCAAAGAAGGAGTCAAGGCAGAAGGCGTAGAATGTGCTGGACTGCAACAGGTGGGAGGCTTTTCCCTATGAAACAGAGATGGAGAACCTGAGGCCCTCCAGAAGTTGTTGGATTGCAGCTGCCATCGTCCCTGACCCTTGGCATTTTGCCTGGGGCTGAGGAGAACTGGAGTCCAACAACATCTGGAGATTCCCCAGCCCTGCTATAAAACCAGATAGTCTGTTCATCTTGGCCCACTACCCTGGGCCTGATCTTGCAGGATAACTGTTCAAGAGCACAGAACTGGAGTGGAGTGGCTGTTGGACTTCCTGCTCCAGCCACTTGAAGGCTTAAGAACTGCCTCTCCCCCACCCGCCACCCCCGTATGCATGCATTAAACATGACAATAAAACCACCCTGGTTGTTATTTGCCTTTCCAATGCATATTAGATCATGGTTGTTGTGGGAGAAAAGAGCCCTTACTGTTCAGTGCTTTGGATGCTGGCTTTGGGAGGGAGAAGCATGGGTGCTGCTCTTGAATCGCGAGCTGCTTGCTATGATTGGCTTAGCCGCTTCTCAGGACCTTTTTGTGTGTCAACATTTCAGAAGGGGGTCGCAGAGGAGAAAGCCACAGGGAGAAGCATGTTGGGGTCGAGTGAGAAGAAAGTGAAGATCCTTGAGCACCAACGCAACGAGGTAAGCCGGACATCTGCCCCAAATGACCTAAGGCCAGAGGAGAGCTCAGCACATTTATTATTTTAAGTGTTGCATCTCCTGCCCCTTAATTGCACAGTTTCCTGATGCAACTCACAACTGTAACCAGACGAAGTCACAATACTGCCCCGGCAAGCGGAGAACCCACAAACCACAAGGCAGGGCAGTGTCGGATCACGTTGAAAGTCAGAGCAAAGAGCAGTGCTTTCATTCCCACCCCCCAGGGAAGCCTGGGGAATGAACCAGGGAAGGGCATTCCAAAGGCAAGGCTCTCTAGGGAAGAGCCACAGAGGTGGATCATCTTGCAGGGTTCAAGCCCTGGCATCTCTAGGTAGGGCTGTCTGAAAGCATGGAGGACCAGTCAGTGTAGACCAGGCATAGGCAAACTCGGCCCTCCAGATGTTTTGGGACTACAACTCATCCCTACCTAACAGGACTAGTGGTCAGGGATGATGGGAGTTGTAGTCCCAAAACAGCTGGAGGGCCGAGTTTGCCTATGCCTGGTGTAGACTATACTGAGCTCCATGAACCATTGGTCTGTCTTCCTACATTCTGCCACAACCCAAAAGGCCCTGTTGCCAGTTACTTGCCTCACTTGAGAAGATAGGGCTAGCCTGATGAGGACCTCTGAAGACGGTCTTAAATGTCAGGCCAATTCATGTTGGGAATATACAGTGCTTCCCATATCTCCAGGAACCTGACATCTGCCCCCCCCTCCCACTCTCCTTGGAAACATCGAGATCTGATTCATACCCTCGACATATTGAGTGAGCTGCTGCTCCGTGATGTTGTCATGTGGCCTAAACTGTGATTCCGCAATGGTAGCCTGCATTAGTAGCAGGGTCAGGTGCCTTTTTCTCTTCAGCCCAGGATTGTCTGCTGACAATGGCTCTCTGGGGTCTCCTGCTGAGATCTTCCCTTTTCACATTGCATCACCTTTTTTTAACTGGAGATGCCAGGTGGGATGGAGCTGCAACAGTAGCATCCTGGCAGCAGCATCGCTGCCATGTGTCCAGAAGAGGTGGCAAGGTCGGGGCTGCATTGGTGCAGCAGTGGAGCCAGCCCAGTGCCACTGCTGCTCAACTCCAAATCTCCCACTGTCACTCCACTCCTCCTGCCTCCGATAAGCGGCAGCAGGTCTGCTGCTAGGCATTTATTGTTGCAGGGAAGCTGCTCCTGCTGTTCAAGAGAGGCCCAAGGTCAACCAGCTTTGGGTGCTATCAGGTTTGGCAATCTATGCAGAGCCTGAAGGAGGCTATTCCTGTAAGAGAGTTGCTGGACAGACTAGAAAGCGCTGGCAAGATAGTGCTTTGGCTACATCAGTAGGGAATTGAGATTCTGTCCTTTGATAACTCTGTGCCTTTCCTTCTAGCTGCTGGAGGTAAATAAGCAGTGGGATCATCATTTTCGGTCCATGAAGCAGCAGTATGAGCAGAAGGTAATAGCAGGGTACCAAATGCCTTGCACAAATGAAGTTTTATAGGTGACAGTTATTTCACATAATACGACACCCAGAGAACTTTGTGTTTCTCTCATATGCCTTGTCGGAGGGGAAGAATATTAACAGGCATGTTGCTAGAGGGAAAGCTGGGTCTCTCTATGGCACTGACTTTTTCTCTCTGGCTTTAATGCTTTTTATGATAAATGTTTGTCTGCCATCTTACTGGCCTGCATCGACGCACCAAACTCAACATACGGTTGACAGTCAGCCAGCACAATCAGGTAGTTGTTGTTGTCTGCCATCTCTTAATCTCATTACTTCGGTTAGCTTGGCTTGTGCTATATGCCAGATTTTATTTACCCATTCCTTACGTGTTGTGATCCTAGAACTTTTCCCATTTTTAGCTATAACAATCTGAGCAGCTGTTAATAAACCAAAGATCATTACCTATTGAGTGGGCATGTTTTCATGATAGATTTCCAGTTGAACTGGTTTTAATTCTAATAAAAATTCATAACCAGTTGTCCTCTCAATATCTCTTTTAATTTTACTTCAAAACATTGGAATACCAGGGCAAGGCCTCTAGAGGGTGTGTGTGTGTGTGTGTGTGTGTGTGTGTGTTGTCTGAGATGTCCCATTTTATCAGCATTTTTATTCTCATTGCTGTATAGTATTCTCATACAGTCAGACAAGAGATACTGCATATTTTTAAATGTTTGCAGTATTTCTAGCTGTGTTCTGCGGTTTGTTTCATGTTTCATGTCATCTTCCCCCCCTGGCAGATAACAGATCTACGGCAGAAGCTTGCTGACTCCCAGAAAGCCCTGGGGGAGCTGGAGGCAGAACGAGAGCAGAAGCAGAGGGATTTTGACCGTAAGCTCCTGCTGGCTAAATCCAAGATTGAAGAGGAGGAGGTGAGTCTGATAAGAGGTCCAACACTCCCTGGAAATGCATCAGCACCCACCATGGCCAATAGTCAGGGATGATGTGAGTTGTAGTCCCACTCACAAGTTCTGCATCACTGTTATAAAGGATGAGACTAAAGATACTAAGCATGGGATACTGAGCCTGTCTAGTGTGAAGGTAGATGAGCTAGATAGTATATTTGACCAGAGAGGATAGGACATGGGTTAGAGGGATGGACAGGCAGTTTGAATTATGATGGCAAAGCTATAGCCACTTGCATTTGTTGAGATTTCAGCAGGCTACCCAGTTATAGACAATTAGTCAGTGGCAGGTGTGGGGAACTTTTGGCCCTCCAGATGTTGCTGAACTACAACACCCATAATCCCTTGGCCATTGACCATGCTTTCTGGGGCTGATGGGAGTTGTAGTATAGCAACACCTGGTCTGTGACAGTATGTTCTCAAGAAGGTAAAGGAATCTGCAAGGCAGGAGCCTGAAATTTATTTTTAAAATCTTCCCCCAATTCTCATTCATTTCATTTCATTTCCAGTTCTTCTACTTCTGGTTTTGAGGCACGTAGGGAGGGTGGTAGAATGTGGATCTGTAGTCCTAAGGTATACGGCTGTCTTGACTTTTATGACTTTGTCTTTCTCAGGCAGAAAAGGAGAGACTTGCCGGTGAGGTGAAAGACCTAAAACAGAGGGTGAAATTCCTTCAGGATCAGTTGGCTCCAGTCACCAGGCAAAGGGAGTACCAGGAGAAGGAGATTTTACGGCTTAATAAGGTGGGCAATATACTTCTGCTTCTCTGTAGCCATGCCAGTTTTTCCTACCCCAGGTTATGAGCTTTCCTGGACAGTAAAATAGCCTTAAATCTCTTACAATATCTGCAAACATATTGTTTACTGATGCCAAGCTGCTGTGGAGAAAAGACCATTTTAACAGTCCTCTCTGTTCCTGACTCCTCTCAGGCCTTAGAAGAGGCCCTGAACGTTCAAGCCTCTGCTCCTTCCCCTTCGGCCTTCAACAGCCCCATTGAACCTGGAGCATCTGTCCGGCATCAGGAGGTGGTGACCCAGAATGAGCTCCTAAAGCAACAGGTATGGCAGGCTTCCATGAAACTAGGACTCCCCTTGGCTTGACACCATTTGTGAACACAAAAGTTATTTCCAGAAAACACAGTGTTCCTTTTGCTTCCTAAGCTTGTGCCTCCTAGGCTGGGGCAACCCAGTCAGATGGGCAGGGTACAATGTAGTTGTTGCTGCTGTTGTTATTGTTAACGTCTTTGAAGCTGGGCTCAAAACACGGTTGTGCGCATTGCCTTTTCCTGACATCAGCGTTGGGACACTTGGCGCTTGCCATACATTGGGGTTGTATCTCTGTGAACCAAGGACTTCACTGCCTCTTGTTCCCTGCCAGGTGAAGATTTTTGAGGAGGACTTTCAGCGGGAGCGGAGCGACAGAGAAAGGATGAACGAGGAGAAGGAGGAGCTGAAGCAGCAGCTGGATAAGCTTCAGAAGCAGTTGGTGCTCACCAACAGCCAGGTAGGAACCCAGAAAGCACATTCTGGTTTCAAAAAGGAAGCTGTGCAATGAAGGGGATGACAATTAGGCCACTCTGAAATCCCAGCCTGCTGACTGATCCAGCTGCCCTGTGCTTTCCAAAATCCAAAAGACTGCTACATAGCCTTTCTATCCACCATTAGTTTCATCTCCCATGTTCCCTCCCCCCACATCAGTGTCCTTTTGGGGCACTTCCACTTCTCTCTCCCCCCTGTCTTTATCAGCCTGCTTCCCGTTGCCTTCTCCTAGGCCTAGCCGTGATCTTCAGGGGATCCCTTCTATATCCTGCATTGCTGCACTAAGTCTGTCCGCCTTCTCCCAGAGGGTAGCCAGGAGAACAAAGAGGCAAAATCTCACAAAGCGAAGGCATCTTCTGGAAGTTCTTCAGAATCGGGATGCAGTTCACAAGCCACAGTTCAGTCACTTCACTCCTATAGCAGGGCTGGGGAACCTGTGGCCCTCCAGGTGTTGCTGAGCCACAGCACCCGTCATCCCTACCCATTGATCATGCTGGCAGGGGCTGATGGGAGTCCAGCGGTGTCATGGAGAGCCACAGGTTCCCCATCCCTGCTCCACAGGTTGCTCACATCTGCTGCCTGTTTTATCCTTAAGGGAAAAGAGATAATTGTGTCATTTGTTTTGGAAGGAGAGGGGGAAGAGGCATGCCAGTAAGCAAAGACAAGGTGTGTTCAAGTAAGATTGGGTAGTTGCTCTCTCAGCCAGAAGTGGTTCTTGCTGTCTAGCTTGTCCGTCGAAATCTTGTATGGCCTCTTACTTCCCTCAGTCATGTGACCTCACTGGACCTTTGTAAGAGTAAGCTGGGGCAACCTCTCCTTATATCCACGCAGAGGCCTAGAGCCAAAGAACTGTGTTATGTGCTGCCTTTTGTGCTCCACGAGGGCACCCAGATTTGGAGGGAGCTCAGCAGCTCTAGCAGATTTGAGCAGAATGTTTGCATTTAATTTGCCTGGCCTCCTTCCCAGCGTGCAGTTGACAGGGAATCCTTTAGCTCCCCGCTTACCTGTGGCCTTCTCTCTCCCTGCCAGATGCAGATTTTTAAAGAGGACTATCGTAAAGAGAAGGAAGAGAAGGACAAGTTCAAGAAGCTGCTCAAGCAGCACAAACAGGTACAGAATGCCATGCTAGGAAAAGCAGTGTGCTGAAAGATATGACTGCTCAGGCAATACCAAATTTAGGTCACAGCCAGTTGAACTGCTAGGTGGACTGTTCAGAGGAGCTGGGAGCTGGGGGCACTGTTTACAGTGGTTCTACTCCTTTCTCCTGGGCTGTGTTCAGAAAGTGGTGTTGGGGGATGAGTGTTCAGACCCCTGTGCTCTCACTTGTGGGGTGCCTCAGGGTTCCGTCCTCTCCCCCATGCTTTTTAATATCTATATGAAGCCGCTAGAAGAGATCATTGGGGTTTGGGCTGGGTGTTCATCAGTATGCAGATGACACCCAGCTCTACCTCTCTTTTAAATTAGAACCAGTGAAGGCGGTGTATGTCCTGTGTGAGTGCCTGGAGGTGGTTGGAGGATGGATGGTGGCTAACAGATTGTGGCTGAATCCTGACAAGACAGAAGTACTGTTTTGGGGGGACAGGGGGCGGGCGGGTGTGGGGGACTCCCTGGTCTTGAATGGGGTAACTGTGCCCCTGAAGGACCAGGTGCATAGCCTGGGAATCATTTTGGACTCACAGGTATCCATGGAGGCGCAGGTTAATTCTGTGTCCAGGGCGGCTGTCTACCAGCTCCATCTGGTACGCAGGCTGAGACTCTACCTGCCCACAGACTGTCTCATCAGAGTGGTGCATGCTCTAGTTATCTCCCGCTTGAACTACTGCAATTCGCTCTACGTGGGGCTACCTTTGAAGGTGACCCGGAAACTGCAATTAATCCAGAATGCGGCAGCTAGACTGGTGACTGGGAGTGGCCGCTGGGACCATTTAACACCGGTCCTGAGAGATCTGCATTGGCTCCCAGTACGTTTCCAAGCACAATTCAAAGTGTTGATGCTGACCTTTAAAGTCCTAAATGGCCTCGGTCCTGTATACCTGAAGGAGCATCTCCACCCCTATTGTTCAGCCCGGACACTGAAATCCAGCGCCGAGGGCCTTCTGGCGGTTCCCTCATTGCGAGAAGTGAGGTTACAGGGAACCAGACAGAGGGCCTGTCAGTAGTTGTGCCCGCCCTGTGGAACACCCTCCCATCAGATGTCAAGGAAATAAGCAGCTATCCTATTTTTAAAAGACATATGAAGGCAGCCCTGTTTAGGGAGGTTTTTAATATTTAATGCTGAATTGTTTTTACCAATAATAATAAATTCTTCTTCTTCTTCTTCTTCTTCTTCTTCTTCTTCTTCTTCTTCTTCTTCTTCTTCTGGCTCAGATTCCAATCACTTGTATAATTTTTTGGTAGCTTCCTTAGGGCCAGTTCATATTAGGGATCAATGAATGAATCGGGTCACTTTTGCATGTGTTCACCCACAAGTCCATTCTGTCCCAAGTTAATCTGAATAACCAACTTGGATGACCTAAAAAGAGGATTAAACAAATTCATGGAGAATTAAGCTTTCAGTGGCTACTAGCCACGATGGCTATGCTCTGCTTTCATGGTTGGAAGCAGTAATGTTTCCAGTTTCTGGGAGCTGCCAGAGGGGAGACTGCTCTTGTGTTGGGGTCCTGCTTCCTGGTTTCCAACAAGCATTGGCTTGGCCACTGTGAGAGCAGGATGCTGGACCAGATGGCCAAGTGGCCTCTTCTTAAGATATTCTCTTTGCCATGACGCACCCATAAATTATTTCCATACATTGTGGATGTTTTCCAGTCAAATTGAACCCTAATTGGGCGAAAGGTATGAAACTTCTAGCCCCAAACTGGATATTACCTATTTTTTTACATAATAATGTGTTTTTCTTTCAGGGAAAGCAACCAATTACCAATGCCATTGTGGCTGATAATTTTACCAGGGTCCTAGGTCTCTCTCTCTCTCTCTCTCTCTCTCTCTCTCTCTCTCTCTCACACACACACACACAGAGAGAGAGAGAGAGAGGGAGGGAGGAGGGGAGGGGAGGGGAGGGAGAGAGATCTATCTCTTTAATCCACCCCAGCTGGTAAGGACTGGTTCTGCCCCACAGACTATAGGGCATGATATCCCATTAAACTGACAGTGTCAGAGTTGTCTGTAGATGGCTTTCTGTTTACCTATCCAGGGAGATCAAAACTGCTTCTACATGTAGATCCAGATTAGATCTGAGTCATTTTTCTCTTACTATCCACTGCTTTTATTTAAAAGGTAACTCCTTTTTCTCAGCCTACGCTTACTTTTTCCTCCTGGCAACAGTGAGATCAAAATACAGTGAAGGGGGCATAGTGTTCCTTCAGTCAGCCCAGGATGAAATGTCCCTGGATGAAAAGTACAGGATAACCAAAAACAATAATGCTTCCTCCTATTGATGCCCAAGTATTCCAGTAGTAAATCATTAGCCTTGTGTATGGCTTATCTGTGTTTGCATCATTCTCAGCCTCCTGCTTTCTCACTTACAGCATTCTGGTGACAGGCTTCATCCAGAGCCACAGCCAGGACCGGTGGCCCCAGTCTGCCCCATGTACCAGTTCCAGTGCCCCACTCCAGTCCAGCCCCACATGTATCTTGGTTATGAGGAGTGGCAGCAGATCCGTTACCCACCAGCGGCAATGCCAAATGAGCGTCCTCCGGTTCAAAACTACCACCGATTCCCTCCTGTGAGTTAACTAAATCAGAAGGCATCAGGGCTGTGAAAAAAGGCAGCTGGGAACTGGAGGCTATAAGTATAAAGCCATCCATTGCCTCATTAAAAAATAAATGAAGATCAGAGTCTCAGGATTGTGCCAGATTCTGTGCAAAACTCCAGGTGTAAGCGAATGCCCAGAATGAGCAGCTCTGCTTCTCCTGTTTTCCAAAATCTGAAATTGTTGGCTTTGCCTACCAGAATCCGTGCTCAAAATTTTGTTGCATGGCCTGATTCTTTCTTTAGTTATAGAATTCATATTAAGTTCTTCCTCTCGAAGGAATCCAGGGCATGTTCACCCCAGAATGAACGGTTCTGCTTAGCCTATTGTCAGTGCCTCCTCCTACTTGCACAGTGGGGCCATTCAGTTTGGAGAAGCAAAGTTTCCATTTTGAAGCACGCATTAGCTGTGTGCCATGTTTATGCTTGTTTATTTATGTCTTGCTCACTTTAGCCTGAATATACCTGGTATCCACCATGTGTTATTTCACAAAGTCAGAACGCACAAGCGCCAGATGGTGGGAAACAACTCCCCAAGGAATCGGGTAAGAAAGAGCTTCAAACTTCTTTGGTCAAATTCCCGAGAGCTATTGTGAATGCTGCTTTTCCTCCTCTCCTCGAAGGGTCTTCTTATCTGCTATGATAACAGTTCAGAAATGTTTGGCTGCTCCACATGGTAGATCATTTCCATTGCATGGGGCGCCTTCATGCCATCACTGGCTTTGTGGTGACATGCCAATTTGCCACACAAAACTGGGGAGGTTCACTCTACGGCAGCCACACCCTGTGTGCTGTGAGGGCACTGTTTCAAGCTGCCTTCGCCTGCCTATCTTAACACACAAACGGGCCCTGAACAAATAGGAGGAAAGGAGGTGCAAATCTTTGCTTGAAGGTGCAAATCTTTTTCATGCCTGAAAGGTCACATGAGTTTCTGATGTATGCGATTCACAGAGATCTAACTGGTCTTCAGGTTCATGGAAAACTTGCGCCTCAGTGTTTCAAGGAGCCAGAGGTGTGTGTCTTTGGGCCTCCCTAGCTCTCCCTTCACCTAGCCCTCAACATTTTGTAACTGTGCTGATGACCCGCCAAAAACTGGTGGCCCCTGTACTAAACCACAGTTTAGTGTGTTGTGCAGATGCGGCTGAAATATACTAAATGTCATCGGCCAGATTTTAAATATCCGCCGGGCATTTGGCTATGGAGTTGTCAGCAGATGCTGTTGGTGAGGATTGGGATGGTGGATTCAGTTCAGCACAAATCTCTGTGAGCTGAACATAATAGTATATTGTTGACCAAAGACCTGTCTGCCACTTTTTGTAATATTTGTGTGTTTTTGTCTTTCAGACCCTACAGGCCTTGGGTTACCTAAAAACCAAAGGCCCGCCTAACTCTATGGCCATGTGCAAGAGCATAAGAAATGGAGTTGTGATATACGCATGTGAGTCTGCATGTACAGATAAAAGCCTCCTTGTGCTCCTGGACACTATTCACATTTATCTGTGTACATGGAATACATGTACACTTGGATGCTTGAGCTGACAGCAGCTTTAGCAGGAATTTCTGAAGACGTATGGAAGATACTGCCAAGGAGTGACAGTGGCCCAGTGTTACGGGAGAAACCACTGGAAATAACTACCTGGGTCTCCCTTTCACTCACACTCAGCATTTGGATGAATAACTCTTTCTGACCTCAAGGATTCAACAGCCATGGATCTGCTATCAGATTCCAGTGGCAAACACTGGCAGCCCTGTGTCAACAGAACCTATATCTAGCTGATTCCCCCTGTCATGTGACAGCTTTACATTTACGGCATCTGAATTTGGTGGCAGCAGAAACATTCTATGTGCAAAAAGGCTTTTGCAGAGCAGCTGTTGTGGCCAATGCCTGGACAGGTTACAGACACTGAATTTTTGCAAGGGGGTAGGGAGAAGGAGAAATCCAATCCCTGTATAGTGTATAGGAAGTAAAATATACTTTTCCCATCCTGAATATATATTTTTTAATTTGCGTGTCGAGTCCAGTGGTTTAGCCCAAGGAAACATTATGCTTCCACTGAGTTGTGCTGTTCAGCGTGGTTAAAACTAGTATTTGTTTGTGTATTGCGCCACATACCCAGTTTATACATATACCTTAACTTACCCTCCTCTTAGTATTGGCAGCTTCCTGCATTGTTTTCCTGAGCCTGAAACTCTGTTCCTGTCTCTTTTCGATCTCACAGTATGAAATCGAACCCATTAGTCTCAATGTAAATGTGGTCTGCAAACAGGCTAGCAGGTGTTGCTGCACAACTTCTCTCTCTCAACCCTTGAAGACAGCTTGCTGGACTAGATGGACTTCCAGTCTGATCTAGCAAGGCAGTTTTTAAATGATTCCTGATGGACTGGGTGTGCTAACGAGAATAGCTAATCTTTGGTTGCAATCCACTTTCCTTGGCGTAAGTCCACTTGAGGCCAGTGAGATTCACTCCAGAATAAGGTTGTGCTGTAAATGTGGTAGTTTAGTGGAAAAAAACAACGAAGAAGGGTTGCACTCCTGGTGCAGGGCAGTAGTGACCAGCAAAGGCTTTTGAGGAATATGTGTTGCATAAAATCAAAGTTTAAAAACTCTGCTATAAGTGGTACTGCTGATGTTACCACTGTTTTACATGAGTCGGAAGGAATCACAGCTGTGTGACCACCGATTGCATGTGTTGTGGTCAGCTGTGTTACTCTTAAAAGAGCATTGATGGTATAATGAAACAGCTTGGATGCAATGGGGGTTCAGCTTTCTATAGGCATTCTGCACACTGGCTCGATAATACTGTTTCTTCCCCGATCTCCTCCTCGCACAGAGGCTGGTTTCTCCAACAAAGCAGCAGCATGCTTGTGGAAGTGGAGAGGCTTCATTTTAAGATGGGAGGGACCTTAGAATGTGCATGGATGAAAGATGAAATACAGGGAAGTGATGGCTGTTGCTTTTTAAGAGACAAATTAATTATGAGGGTGCACCATACGGTGAATAGGTAGGATGAAAAAGAAAATAAGTGCATATAGAAAGTGGCTGAGTCAGAGTCTGCAAAGACTTTGGTCAGTAAGGTTTCCACTGTTCACTGTTCCTCAGCATGATAATCCCTAAGGAAACAAAGGTGCCCTTTATTTTGACATTTCTGTAAAACCTACACTTGTTTCAACCACAGATTGCTTTAAAAAAACTGTTTTGAAATGCTAATCCAGCTAACCTAATTGTCATAAACATTTCTTTCAAAGTGTGCTATGCAAGAGGTGGTACAAATGGCTTGTTACATGCTGCTGTAATAACTGGAATACTCCAATGTAGGGGTGTACCAGGGGTTGGCTCTCGCCAAGGGTGCCGGCCCAGGGTGGCACCAAAATCGTGCCCCTCCACTCTGGCTCTCTGCCCATCGGCACACTCCCTGGGCCGCCACTCCACTGCTTTGGGTGGCTGGACAAGGTGCACAGACTGCTCTGGGCACCTCGGCAGGCCCCCGGTATGAGCTTAGTGGGAAGAAAGACATGAATTGCAAGAGGAGCGAAAAGGAAGGAAGCAGAAGAGGAAGCAGTGAGTGGAGGGTGGAAGAAAGGCAGGTAGGCAAAGAGAGAGATCAGTGGAGGAGGTGGTGGTAGGGAGGCTGAGCAAAGCGGACTCGACCCTGATGGCCGCAAAGGAAGTCAACAGTGGAGCGTGAAAGGCAAACTCTTTGAGTTTCTGGTCCATGGTATCTCCTGGCTTCAGAGGTGCCAATAGAGTTCCTTGCCAAGGGCGTCCGGGAACTTATGTCTGCCTCTGCTCAAATGGTTAATGCCTGGGCTCATTTGAAACTAGAATTGGATGTTTACAAATAGTCAGCCATCAAACTCTACAGGGAAAACTCTTTCCTTGGGAAGTAACCATAAAGGGTGGTCCTTTTTTCTTGTCCTCACAGAGGGAAAGAATAACAATTTACAAAATGTTACATTACAAGATCAATGCATACCACCCCAAACATAGATGTTATGGCGGGGGCACTTGTAACCCCCCTTTTCTTTCTGTCATAGGAAAGAAAAAGGTGAAGGAAAGCCTGATTAGAATTTACTGTACACATCACTCTAAATAGTAACACCTAGTATTTTTGCTTGCCGATCTTCCTGTTGTATAAATGTTAGAGACATTTTGTTTTGGCAAAATGATATTAATTATATATATTAATTTTATTCTATTCCTAATAAAGTGTGATTTTCCCCCCTGTGATCTACAGTCCCTGGAGTGTTATGTCGAAGTGAAATGTGTCTTTGTGCTATCTGGTGCTATTTATTAGATGCCTTTTGGATTGCCATAAATGAAAAGAGGATGAGTGTCAGGGCGTTGGGTATTTCCTTTCATCATCTGTAAGAAATAATTCCCTGCACAGCATAGATGGGGAGCCAGTAGTCCTCTGGATGTTGGACCCATTAGCACCAACCAATATGGGCTATGGGATCAGGGATGATGGGAGTTGTAGTTTAGCCACTGGTTAGCTACCCCTGATCCACAGTGCAAAAAGTGAAAGAGAAGATCCAAGGTGTGTGTGTGTGGGGGGTGCTTGTGTACTTTATCTTCTCTTTGAATCTATATTTGCATGAAGTGAACACCAAGAGGAAACTGCCTGAACCAGGGCAACTGGATACAGAATGGATTCAGGATGTCAGATTCTAATGCTATCACACAGTTTTGCAGTGGGAAAACTGGTTTCTTTTCTTTAACAGGGGCAGTTTTTAGTATGATAACACAGAACAAAAAAGGATGAGCTCTAACCAGAAACCCCTTCTGTTCCATTTTCACCTAAATAGCAAACTCATTAGGTTGCCTTAAGCAAGCCTCTCTCTATATATGAGAAGAAGATTACTGACTCAACTTAGGGTTGTCATAAAGGATCATTGTGTGAATGGCTTTCGTACCCTCTAAAGGCACTCTATAAATTGGGGTGCCTAACCTGTATCCCTCCAAATGCTGCTGAACCACAGTTCCCATAATCCCTGAGCACTGTCAGTGCTGCCTGGGATGGATGTGGAGGGTCTTGGCTTAGTGAGAATGCTAGTGGCAGTATAGACAAGCTCTCATTTTGTTGAGACTGTAACCTAGCTAGAGGATCCAAATTCTCCAAGGAACACACATCTTGTATTGCCACCAGATCTGCACCCTTGCTTAAAGGAGAGTCTCTCACAAGTTGCATTGAGTGCTTGCTGTTTTTTTAATTATTATTATTAGGGAGTTTTTCATACACAGGGTGGGTGTGGAAGCAAAAGAGGCTAGGATCATGGGGCTGATCAGAAGGACTGCATCTCTGCAAAGGTGAGTTGTGGGGCAGCACGAATGCACTAGAAGAGCTGCTCCACTGTCCCTTCGCAGCCTTGGGCTAGGTCCACCCTTTGGGAGCTTTCAGACCCAACCTTCATACTGATGCATCATCTTGTCCCCAGATCCCTCTCTCCTGTCATCCACACTCGGAGGAGGCAATGCCATCTTTGAGAAACTTCAGTCAACATAACCTCTCGGCCTGGGAGGGTCTGTTCAGTTTGCTGTGGAAGGGAGGAGGGCTGTGCCTTATCCAGAGCTGTCCAAAATGTGGATCCCATCTGTTAGCAAAAGATCTTCCCATCCCTAACAGGAGCAGTGTGAGTTGGGTTCTTATAGCAAAGGGTTGCAAATAAAGATCTCTGAGACCTGATAGTGATGTGAACCAGAGGCAACCAATATGGTGTTTTCTAGATCTTGTTGGGATATGACTCCTATCATTCTTGACCATTAGCCATGCCTGATGGGACAGATGGAAGTTTTAGTCCCAACAAGAGCTGGAGAGCACTGCGTTGGCTGCCCTGGTGGAAGCACTAGTCTGTGAAAGCTTATGCAATCATAAATTGGCATAATTGAGTTCTATAGATAGAAGTGAGTGTGGTTTGACTTACAAAGCCTGATGGCTAAAGACTGCTGAATATATATTTGCATATAAATATGTTAACAAAGAGGGGGGGGAAGAGGTCCCTCCCATACTTTTAATGTCGTAGTATCAAAACCAAAAGACTACTTTGTGTGTTGTAATATACAGTGGTACCTTGGTTCTTAAATGCCTTGGTTCTCAAACGCCGAAAACCCGGAAGTAAGTGTTCTGGTTTTCGAACAATTTTTGGAAGCCGAACATCCGATGCGGCTGTCGGCTATTGTTTCCAGGGCACCTGCACCAATCAGAAGCAGAGCCTTTCTTTTCGAACATTTCGGAAGTCAAACAGACTTCTGGAATGGATTAAGTTTGGCGCTTTGTTTTTGCTATTTATTTTGCGTTTTTGTTTTTGAGGCTTTTTTTGTTTATTTGGTTTGTGACTGTGTGGAACCCAGTTCAGCTATTGATTGATTGATTGATTGATTGATTGTGTGACTACGGAAATGGATAAAAGCCCCCCATCCAAACAATGACTAGCATCAGTGCAGGTAAAATAATAATAATAATAATATTTTTTATCACCTACAATACTGTCTTACTTATTTTATAGTACAGTAATTGATTATTGCTTTCATTTTATGGATCAGTGGTCTCGTTAGATAGTAAAATTCACATTAAATTGCTGTTTTAGGGGTTGTTTTTAAAAGTCTGGAACGGATTAATCCATCTTGCATTACTTTCTATGGGAAAGCGCACCTTTGGAATGGACTTCCGGAACAGATTAAGTTTGAGAACCAAGGTGCCGGAAGACTGGAGTAAATTTACGGACTATTTGAAAAGTATCTGTGAAGACCAGACGACGTTTGTAGGTTTGCAAGAAGTTCTGTGAGGAGTATTATTGGAAGTATTACAAAAAATAGATAAGGGAAAGGATAATTTGTTAAGAGACTTAAAGGCAATATAAAGTTAAGAAATATATAAGAAGTGAACAAAACGGTGGATTATCAGAGGTGCTGATGGAAGTCAAAAAAGATGGTATAAGTGATAAGTTTTGTGGTACATTTTATAATTTATATGTTAAAATCAATAAAAATTATTATTAAAAAAAGCGAACCAAGGTACCACTGTACTCAGCTTTGATCACAGAATTGTAGAGTTGGAAGGGACCCCAAGGGTCATCTTCGTCAACCTCCCTGCAATGCTACCAATGTGCTATGGTGGGCTCAAAGTTGGAGTGATGGCAGGGAGAGATCCCACTTACAACATGGTGGGAGCGAAGCCTAGAGAGGGACTGGAAAGCTGAGGCCCACTTCCTCTTCCAAAGTGTGTTTGGAAAAACAGGTCAGTCGAGGAAGGGTTGCAGTCTGATTTTGAATAAACTAGTCCATATTTAACATTATATCTTAACCTTTGGCTTTTGGTCAAAGGAAGTTCAGTTCCTTTTTCTGTGATTTGAGGATAAAATGTCTGGTTCTGGATAAAGCAACAGGTCTCCCCACCCCCACCCCTCCCATCTTATTTCTCTACATCTACATGACCTCTAGCCCATTGACAGGTTCTGCTGCTCTCTCATGTATTTCAGGATGTCGCTCTTCACAGTGCCAATGTTGGTCCTGTGTGCCCACCTCATCACAGGCTTCCCGTCCGGACCAACCAAAAACTTCTCAAAGTTCCACTTGATATCATGGACCTTCAGCGGTTCCCAAAAAAGTTTCTTGGGGTCACCAAAGCTTTCTAAAGGAGGCGGGCAGGAGTTCTACCAGAGAGAGAAAGAAAAGCATTATTTACTTTTCTGTGGTTAGAAATGGAGGCAATTTGAGAGAAGGTGCTTTAAGAAGTACAAAAACAAGCTTTTTGTCATTGGTCTAGTGGTGTAGGGGAGATGTAGACAGCTGTGAACAGGAAGAGAGGAGTCTGAAATGTACTTCCTGACAGCGACATTTGAGCCTAATAAAGGGCCAGACTACCCTATCCACAAGTGGATAATGATGCTGCAACCTGTTTTGTTCTTAAATGAATACCAGTCAGGCGGGAAGAAGGTGCTTAACCCCTCCTCACCAGCTGCTTTTCTGCTTAAAATTTCTCCCCCTCCCCAGCTGCTTTTTTCTCTCTGCCACAATAAAAAAATTTCTTCCAGTAGCACCTTAAAGACCAACTAAGTTGGTCTCTCTGCCACGTTCCACATAGGTGCTTGCCTATCTAAAAACTTGTAATTTTCATGGCAGCCTCACCCCTGACATTTGCTTAAAGAGAACTTACTTTCTTGGATCCCGAGTTATATTTCCATTAGTGGGATTGCCATGATCTATTTATGGGAGGGAACTGTGTCCATTGGAGACCCACACTGGCAGAAGAGGGAGAGAAAGGGAGGCACTTCTCTCTGATTTCCCCTTATGGACCCCTGCTCCATCTCTTAAGGTCTTTTATAGGAGACCCCAGTCCTGATTATAAGAACCCTGCTGAATCAGGCCAAAGGCAATTCAGCATCCTTGTTCTCACAGTGGTCAACCGTTGGAGCAGATTTAGTGGGGGCACAAGGGGAAAGGAATAAATTGGTTAGAAATGCCCCCCTGTCTCTCAGTGAGAGCACCATCGGAGCGTAGTTCTGTTTGGGGAATCCTTGGCTCCAAGCTATTTCCCTTAACATCTTCATGAGCCAGAATGAGAGGTGGTAGAGGTTCAAAGGAGCCGATACAAACCTTCAAGAAGGTGTAGATTCTCTGTTCTTTATCCCCATTCACATCTCCTTTCTGAAAGAGCTGGAAATTTGGGACAAAACCTCCTCCAGGCCTGACGTATCTGGAACAGAAGGAGCAAGTTTAACCAGCTCTTTCGCAGAGAGGCTGCAACAAGAAAAAGTTTCTACACTGTTCAGAGGACAGCCTCCTGGCCCCTGCTCAGAATCTATTAGGCACAGTCCCTCCTGCCCAGCCGTAAATATCCTTTCCATTCCCTGCTCTCACGCAATCACTATTTCCAGGGAAGTGTAGGTAAGTTCCCTAGAGATTAAAGAGTCTGTTGCCTGCCCCTACCTTCTTGCCAGAAGGAGAAGAGAAGTGAAAATTAGCAATACATGCATGTGAGTCTGCTCTGGGGTACATGGTAGAGCCACAGGAGAAGGAGATAGTGAGCAACTGTAAGCACTAAAGACAAGAGGCTTTCTAAATTAGCCTGTTGTGCAGTGTAGAGTTACCTGGCATAACCATCAGGTCATGCAGTAGGTGTACTCACCTCAGTCCTGGAAGGATTTCTGCGTTCGTGCCAGGTTCTTGTTTTCCAAATTGATTGCATGGGAAACCTAGGACAACCAGTCCATGATTTCGCAGCTCATTCTGTAGTGCATTCAGTTCTGCAACATAATCACCAACAGAGCAAAATCCCAATTCAGACTCTAATTGAATTGCCACAGTCCTTGCAATCCGCTGCAATTTCAGCTACAACCTGTACTCAAATACCTGCCATTTGAGGATCACACTTCTGATGGTGACAGCTTATGCCACAATAAAAAATGGTTACCATTTAAGGTGTCAAAAGAATTAATACAATCGGCTATCCCTCTAGAAGTCACCTGCAGGACTTAGCTCAACAAAAAACTTGGCTCAAAGCATACTTATATGACGGAGCCAACCTGAAGTCAACAAGAGGCAGCGTGGCATCTCTGAACATTGTGTTGTGCAGATGAACCTCCAGGAATGGTCCATTTGGTCCACCATGCTGTTCTCACAGTCGCCGACCAGATGCCCATGAGAACTGGGCAAGCAGGACCAATGCACAATAACACTCTCCCCTCCTGATGCTTCTGGCGGCTAGTATTCAGAAGGCAGTATTGCTGCTGACCATCAAGACAGAACACCGCCATCATGACTAGTAGCTACTGATAGCCTTCTCCTCCATCAATTTGCCCGATCCTCTTTTAAAGCATCCAGGTTGGTGGCAATCGCTGCATAAATTAACAATGCGCTGCCTGGAGGAGTAATGTATCTGTCCTGAATCTCCCAAGGGAAAGGCAAATCTGCCTAAGTGTAGATATGCCTGGACTGAGGCTCGGAACCTGTGCTTAGGCCAGATCTCATCTGCTGCACGTGACGCAATAATAAAGAGGAAAGTATCACAGAACAGAGATGATCCCTACCAAATAATGTTAGCTAATCTTCATGCTTCTGGGCTTAAGAGGTTTTCTCAGTTTCTGACATTGCTGGAAGTCTAGTGCCTCCCATCAAAGGTATCCACTACTAGGGCATGTGCTGCTAGCTAGGCTTCTCTTCCTAGCTGAGAATCTTACCAAGGTACTGCATTGTGAGTCCTCAGTAGGTGGCCACATTGACAAAGAGGACCATCCTCCCCGAGTACTGCTGGAAAGGGATGTACTCATCGCCGTTTATGGTGAGAGCCCCATAGTCGTAGATTGTTCCTGCTTTCGTGTTGTAGCAGTCCACCTGGAGGGAAACAAGAGAGACTCTACCTGAAGAAGGATAAGGAGGTGAAAGAAGGTACTCTGGAATGCAGATCTGCACCAGGGCTTTTCTAAGAGCTGCTTTGACATTTCCACAAGTGTACCTGGATGCCCATACCATGGAAGGAGATCGGACCACAACAGGGGAGGGGGACCTCAGGCCAAATGTTCCATGCAGGTCTTTTTACCAGGCCTTCGGGACTCTACTGGCCTTGCTTGCCTGGCTAAACTGTGCCCCAGAATTCTGAAAACAACTCTCGATTGCCTGGCTAGAGAGGGATGTGTGAGCATGTGCAGAACGCAGCCTACTGTGCAAAGATTATATTCGTTGCTCCTCCCACTTTTGGCTCTTGCCCTGCTCTCCTCTGGCATGTGGCCTCTGTCAAATTGCCCAGAAGAGAATGCAGCCTGAGGTGGCCAAAGATTCTCTACCTCTAGAGTAGTATGAGAACCAGTCGTCCCACACAGTCTAAATGGGTGGCAGTGAGCTCTTCAGTGACTTCCAGCTTTACAATACAAAATACTGCAGGGCTGACAACAGCACCTCTGTCTGCAGGGACTTGGGAACATCAGGGCTAGCCCAGATTTCCCCTGTGCATGGAGGAGAGTCTGCCTGTGTCTGCCCCTTCCCAAGCTCAGCAAATGCACGGTGGCAGGGTGCATGGCTCGGGTGCAAATGCCCAGTGTGTCTGGATGCTCCTGATGTAGTGATAAGAGAAGCCATCCCTGCTGAACTCCCTTCTTCTTCAGAGCTGGCAAAAAGGCACAGGGGCATCTTCCAAGCAGAGGTGTTGACAAACCTATGAATGTATTTAGAGGAAGTGTATAATGAAAGCTGAAATAAATACAGTAGGGTGGGCACACCCTTCTGGTGCTGGGTGCTGAAAATATATCCCATCCTCAGTGGTGAGGAAGGGAAGAGCTAAAGTTATTGGTAGAACACCTGTTTTGCAGGTCCTGGGCTCACTTCCTGGCATCTCTGAGTAGGGCTGGGTAAACTCCTGGCCTGAAACTCTTGAGAGCTGTGTTGCCAGTCATACCTGCCAACTCCCTGGGTGCCCGAGCACCCACAAAATTTCCCATGAAGGGGCCAGGCACCCACAAATTTCAGTGCCAGGGCCATGCACGCTGCATGACAGCCACGGCTCTGGGCACCCAAGCTGGCACTCCTGCTGCCAGTCAGTACTGGTCTGGACCGATATAAAGCAACATCCTATGGCAGAGCAGTTTATAATTGGTGACTGAAGAACTGCCCCCACCACTTAGCTCTTGATGGTCACCTAGAAACACATGGTTACTAGGCTCTGATCGGTACACTTCATCATTTGCTCTGAACTTCTGGTTCACTGCAGGAGAGAGGAAATCTATTTGCGTCAGAAGCCACAGATCAACCACTGCTAAAGCTGTTTTGCTTTTCCAGTTTGCAGGGACAGCTGCTGGATGACAGAGATGGGTCCCCTTTACTGTAAGCCAACCCAGATTTGTTCCTGTTCGAAGTTTTGTTCCAAGTCAAATCCTGGATTACAGCCGTGGAATAGGAAGGGGAATGTTAACTGTGGAGGGGGATTAACACTTGTGTACGTCTTTTGGCTCTAAACAAACCAAAGGCACGCCGCACAAAAAATACTAATCGAAGACACAGAACAAGAGGAGTCAGTTTCTGAGACCAGTTATTAAGCAGCGGTAGAAGGTACAAGGGTAAAAATAGCATTGGCCAGCGAACCCACAAAAGATGGACAAACATTTCAACCATTGTAAACAGCTGAAATACAGAGCACAGGAATGAAAAGCTTGGAGAAGCACTGTCATTTCCTTGGCTTTTAAAGACAGCCAAGCTGTTTCTCCATCAAATGCTGGGGATTGCAACTCCCATCAATCAGCACAGTAGATTGCTGTACAGTGGTACCTCGGGTTACATACCCTTCAGGTTACATACGCTTCAGTTTACAGACTCCGCTAACCCAGAAATAGTACCTCGGGTTAAGAACTTTGCTTCAGGATGAGAACAGAAATCGTGCTCCGGTGGCACGGCAGCAGTGGGAGGCCCCATGAGCTAAAGTGGCGCTTCAGGTTAAGAAGACTTTCAGGTTAAGAACGGACCTCCAGAACGAATTAAGTTCTTAACCCGAGGTACCACTGTAATGGGAACAGGACAGGAACAGTCTACTTAGGCTAGATGTATTTGTGACTGGGAGCAACAGGTTTGGAAGCCCTTCTCTTTCCTTCCCATAAGAAAAGTGACGGTATCTTTGTACCTCTGCAGCACCATCCAATGTGTTTGCTCTGCCGGAAGCCCCACTGAATCCAATGCCGTCTCCTAGCAAGTATGCTTGGCATGTGCCCCAGTGGGCATCTTGTACAGCAGGCATGAGGCAACTTTGGCCCTGCAGTTGCTAATGGACTGCAACTTCCATTGGCCTTGATACTGGCCGTTGATGGGAGATGCAGTCCAGCAACATCTGGAGGGCCAAAGTCTCCCCATCCCGCCTCACAGCTGCTGTTCTGGAGAGAAATGGAAACATACAATTGTGGAGTTGGAAGGCACCCCGAGGGTCATCTAGTCCAACCCCCTGCAATGCTGGAATATTTTGCTTACAGGGTTTGAACCCACAACCCTGAGATTAAGAGTCTCGTGCTCTACCAGCTGAGCTAGGAATGGTGATTTAATATTTCCACACCACTTGTTTTTGCACTTAGGTAATGCTTCCCCGCCATCTTTCTGTGACCCACACAAGTTGGTCTTGTGCATTGGTGCAGGTATGAGCAGAAACTGCTTTAAATGGACCAGCAACAAAGTGGCAATTGTGCTTCCCTTTTTTTAGGCAGATTATATGTGGCTTTCTTATTAATAATTAGATGTCACTGAGGTTTCTCTCACATCTCTGCCACACTATCTGCCTGTGCAGATAGCCCTGGGAGTAAACAAGTCACATGGGACCTATCCTATCTTGCCTAACCTTGTCCTTTGGACTGATGACATTGGTGCACGAGTTGCATCCATCTCCCGTGCTTTAGACAGCAGCTCCCCCTTTCCCTGCTCGAGATTAAAGTTCCGTGCTACAGAGGATCTGCCTGACCTGAAGCACTATATCTCCGGGTTCCTCTCCTGCCCTAGGAGGGATTCAGACATCAGTTAGGAGATAGGGGGTGAGATTCGCACTGGGTCCTTTGCAACCATAGTATCATTTATCATAGCAGCTATCCTGTGAGGTTGATCTTTTGAGTTTCACAATAAGGCAAATGGGTATTTATAGCATTCCAGGCAAGAACCTAAGGATGTAAGAAGGACCCTGCTGGATTGGACAAAGGACCATGGCTCCGTGGCAGGACACCTGCTGTACCATGAAGAAGGTCTCTGGTTCAATCCCCGGCATCTCCAGGTGGAATAAAATAATTTTATTATTTGTACCCCACCCATCTGACCGGGTTGGGAATACACACACACACACACAACCGCATCTGAAATTCTGGAGATCTGCTGCCAGTCAAAGTAGACAATACTGAACTAGATGGACCAGTGGTCGAACTCAGTATTAGGCAGGCCCCTAGGTTTATGCTCCTCTGGCCCATCTAGTCCAGAATTCTGTTTTCGTGGTGGGCAGCCTGCTGCCTTTGGGAATGCCACAACCGGACCGTGAACCTCCATAGCCCTCTCCTGTTCATGTCCCTCAGCGACTAACATTCAGACACATGCTGCCTCTGATACTGGACATCAGATATAGCCGCCGCAACTAGTAGTCGCTGATAGGGTCAGCCTCTGTGGAGGTGTCTTATCGTTTAAAGCGCTTGCCCAGCAGCATCCAGGTCAAAATTCACAAGATCATCCTGATATAATCATCCTGGAAAATGTGAAATTTCTGTTCAGAAACTAGCTTAGCGAGACAGAGAAACAGCCTGCCAGCTCCCATGCCTGGGAAGAAGGGGGACAGCGCAGGGACAGGCTGATCATAAAATGCGCGCCATTCCTTTCACCACTTGATAAGAAGCCGCGAGTTTACACGGCTAAAAGAAGCACTCCTTTTGTCCTCTGACAATGCCCACAACAATACTGTATAGGCTCAAATACATACCCTGATCTAGAGACACAGTTTCAAAGGCATTGTGGGAGAGGAGCTGAATATAAACTGGGACCTGCCATTCTGCCCATAATTTTGTGGTATGGAATCTCTGGTCCCTACGCAGGCCAGATCAGGTTGGTTCCCACTGGCTGAAGATTCATAAGGGGTGCTTGATTGTGCAGAGAGTATTATGTTATATAAATCACTAGGCAGCTGTTGCTCGTCCTCACCAAACCCTGCTGTCTGATACTGCATGGTTTCAAACCAGAATACAAGAGCTGTCAGATCCCAAGTTATCTTCCTGTTTGAGCCCCACTGAATGGTACTGCAATATCTTACCTTCTGTTGCTCCTGTCCCAGATTTGGCTGAATTAAGCCAGCCAAGAGCAAGGGCAAAATCCACGTGTCCTTATGTCTGCCCCTCATGGTTGTGGCAGCCACGGGGACAAGGGGGGGGGGTAAGCACCCTCCCTTTGCTTCCCCAGAGGGCTACTGCTTGCCGCAGGTGTCTCTCTCTGTCTCCGCCACTCAAACACTTTAGCACCTTCCAGCAAAAATGCTGCGATAAATAGGGTGAAGCAGAAAGCTTCTGGCCAATCCTGGAACAGCAAGGACTTGTGGGCTGCTCCTGCAAATATTAACCGTGTAGGCTCTGAACTCGAGAATTCCTCGCAGATTGGTGTGCCATGTGCTGTCTTAGGGGTGAGCTCACGTAAAATCCATCTTAGAGAGAATGTCAGTGACCAGAATTTGGACTAGAGAGAAGATTCAAGAATATAACATGTCCCCTGTTATCTGCTGGGAATTGTAGCTCTGTGACACACAAACCGCAGCTCCCGGGATGATTTGGGATGCACATAAATAAAGCTCTTAGGCTAAAATTCTATCTCCACTTATCTGGAAGTAGCCTTGAACTCAGTAGAATTTACTTATGAGTAGGTATGCACAGGCCAGTTAATATCTCTGTATGTTCTTTTCTGCATTTAATGTCATTCTGGCTGACCTCCCTGCTCACAATTCATCTAATGATTTTGAAGGTTCTCTTCCTAATGTTGCTATGTGCAATATGATTGATTCAAAATGGTATGAATGAAGATGAATGAATAGATTTTGTGTATCGCTGTGAGCTCCTTGCAAAGGTTACCAAATAGAAAAGCCCGTGGATGACTATCTTAAATAAACATGAACTTAAAAGTGTGAGATGTGAAAGCAACATTTCTTGGAAGAAGACAGGGCAGTTGTGCCCTTTTGCCCAGAAGCAGCCTGAGGTGGGACTGGAACACGATGGAAAAGGCCTTGCAATCTTGGTAAAGCTCAGTTGGTTAGAGCTTGGTGCTGATAACGCCAAGGTTACAGGTTCAATCCCCGTATGGGACAGCTGCATATTCCTGCCTTGCAGGGGGCTGGATTCGATGATCTTCAGGGTCCCTTCCAACTCTGCAATTCTATGACTCTATGAATTGAAAGCAGTCTCTACAGCTGACACAGCTGAGCAGAGAGAATAGGAACTTGGGCTTGGGAGCGTGCAGGCAGCCAATGTTACTGGAATAGAATTGGTGTGATATGATCTTTTCACCTCGGTCCTGCCACCAGCTGGGCAGCCAAGTTCCACACTAATTGAAGCTTGACATAATAGTCTTGTCTGGAAAATACAGCTCAGATTGCTGCAGCCAAGATATCCCTGTTCAAATAATTAATATGTTCGGATTACATAGTAGTTGGGCCACCCAGCAACATAAGCTGGTTGAAGGCACACTGTTCTACTGAGTCAACCTGTATCTTAAGCAATGTGAATGGCTTACCCTCTAGCAGTCCCTATAGGGCTGGGGCAACCCCAGAAGCAGTCACAGCTTCTGTCTTGATCCAGGGGCGCCCCAATTTCTCCTGGCCAGCAGATGGGGGCTGCGAAAGCAACTCCTGGGGTGAGAGTAGCAGCAGCATTAGGAAGGAGGCATGAGGGCTCCTTCTCAAAGCCTACTTAGCATTTACTAGGCTTTTGGGAAGTAATGGCAGTCTGCTATCTCTCTCTCTCTCTCTCTCTCTCTCTCTCTCTCTCTTTCTCTCTTTCTCTCTTTCTCTCTTTCTCTCTTTCTCTCTTTCTCTCTTTCTCTCTCTCACACACACTCAGTGCACAGGAAAAGCGAGACCTTAACCTGTGGTGGCATATTATCAATATCAGTGCTTTTTTTCTGGGGGGGGAGACGCAGGGGGCGCATACTCCTAAACATTTTGTGAATCTAAGTTTGGCCTCATTGAGGGGTAGTATTTCAATATGAGTAGGAAAATGAGAGTACCCCTAAACATTTAAAGAAAAAAAGCACTGATCAGTATGGTGTGTTTCTTTGTTTTTTTCTCTCCCCCCCCCCCCCATATTATTAGCCAGAAAAAAACAGATACAGTGGTACCTCGGGTTAAGTACTTAATTCATTCCGGAGGTCCGTACTTAACCTGAAACTGTTCTTAACCTGAAGCACCACTTTAGCTAATGGGGCCTCCCGCTGCTGTTGCGCCACCAGAGCACAATTTCTGTTCTCATCCTGAAGCAAAGTTCTTAACCTGAAGCACTATTTCTGGGTTAGCGGAGAATGTAACCTGAAGCGTATGTAACCCGAGGTACCACTGTACTGCCTTGGCCTGTGGATCAATGGAAGAGAGGTGGATCGCAGAGTAAATGGACACAGCAGATGGACTAGATTTCAGCAAAGTGTAATTTGGTGGGGCAACTCAACCAGTAGCTTTTGATAAGAGAATATCATATCAAAAGGTTATAAGTTTGCTGTGTTGGGGCTTAACCTTTAAAGTCCTGAACACAAGCTTGGCATCCAAATACATAAAGGAGTGTCTCTTTCCAGATCCCTTTCCTGGTGACTTAAGGTGTTGTCAAGTGTTTCCATGGGTTGTGGTGGTGCTTTTCTAGTAGAATGGAAGGAGAAACCGGTGATAGTAGTCTGGTGACTGAGAGGGAGATACACAATTCCACATCGGATGTTTTGTTCTCTTGAATAGAGAGGGGGCAATTTTGAGCTTGCCAACTTTGGTGGTGAACTTGAGACGTCATATGTGCATCTTAAATCCTGCATACAATTGCATAATGTACATACCGCTCAACCGTCCTGGTTTAAGCGAGACATCCCGGAATTACAGAAGCCATTCCGGGTTCTGATTGGATCCCAGAATGTCCTGTTTTTTGGTCAAGCACTCTGGCATGAGTCACCTGGCTTGTGCCAGAGACCAGGACAAAAAGGAGCCTGTTTTTTGGTCTCAGTTTCTGGTGCAAGTCAGCTGGCTCTTTCAAGAGCTTGGGACCAAAAAGACTAGCAATCTGATTTGCCTCATCTGGATGCTGGAGGGTATGAATGTGTTCCATGGTGTGCCAAGTGGTGGTGTGTGTGTGGTCTCCATAAGAATTTTTCAAGTTTCCAAATGCAGTGGTACCTCGGGTTAAGAACTTAATTCGTTCTGGAGGTCCATTCTTAACCTGAGACTGTTCTTAACCTGAAGCACCACTTTAGTTAATGGGGCCTCCAGCTGCTGCCGCATCACCGGAGCACAATTTCTGTTCTCATCCTGAAGCAAAGTTCTTAAGCCGAGGTACTATTTCTGGATTAGCGGAGTCTGTAACCTGAAGCATGTGTAACCCGAGGTACCACTGTATGCCAAAATTTCAGATTAATTCATTACAGATTGCCACTGATCACAGCTAGTTAACAGGTGTTGAAAATTGACACAGTGATCCTTTTTATTCCAATTTTCAACAGGCATATCATATATTTCTTTCCACCTTTTGTGAAAACTACCAAGACACTTCAGGGTGTGTTTTTCAAGGAAGGCAATCGTGCCTTAGTTTGGTGGAGTTCTGAGCAGTGATTCAGATGCTCTTCAGGTTTTCATACCCAATTGAAGTCAACTAACAGTGACAGCATATACATAGATCAAATGGTGAAGCAAGAATTTTGATAAGGTCCACAATGTTAGCAGAGAACCACCTTGTAGATGCTGTGAGCAATGCTGAAATATAACCATGTCGTGCAGAGCCTCAATGAATTTGAAGACATGCAAAACTCATTTAGTCCAATGGGGCATAATTCTAGATTTATCTTCATCCTCCCCACCCCCCACCCCCCTCTGAGTTCTTTGCAAGTAACACTAAGACTAAGGAGGAGGAGGAAGAACCTGATTGGCTGTACCACCCCCTGAACTGGTTGTAAATAAAAAGTCAGGCAGATGGGGCTTGCTGGGGGCAGACTGAGGTGGGCAGGGCAGGGCCCCATTTGCAGGAAAGTGTTAGCCTCCCCTGCTCTCTACGCAGATGTTTTCTAGATCAGTGACACAGGCACTGTGGAACCAGAGAGCATTTCAGGAACAAAGTGTACGTTTCAAAGGGTTCATAGTTTAATCCTACTGTAGTCCTGCCAAATCTTTTCAGCAAATTGATTAATGATTTTCAGGTCAAACAGCCTGCCCATTTATGAGACTTCACCCATTCCCTGCTTTGTCTTTGAGTCATCTTCATCTCAAGAATATCAGTTTTTAATTGAGGTTTCTCAAGCAATCACCTTGGCTATTACAAAAAGATAAGCATATGCTAGAGCTGAACTACTGAAATCAAAATTTTCTCTTGAGAAAACCATCTTCTCAAGATATATATTTTATTTTAGTAGTTCTTCTAGTTAGGTAACGTGAAGAATGTCAACTGAGAGCCAAGGAAGTTTAAAAATTACAGAACAGGGGGAGAAATATAAAAATCTGCTGGAAAGGAAAACACCTTTATGGCTATCTCCTTTACGGCTATTACAATTAAGAGAATCAATATGGATAGACAGTGAGCAACTAACAGGGAATTGCTGCACTTTACAGAGGGGGAACCTAAACTGAAATCAATGGAAAGTGTAAGGAGCCATGTTACGGACTGGTTACAATATCATCAGTTACATGAAATGTTTAAAATAGACAGGAAAAATGGTACTTCGGATCAAAGTTCTCAATTCGAAAAAGAACTAACTTCTACAAAACAAAGAAAAACTTTTATCTAAAATGTACATTCTGTTATTAGATTGGGAAACAAAGATGAGCTTGTCAAAACTTCTATGGCACATAGGGCAATAGATATAGGACATAATATAGATTTTAATCTCTGGGGAAACTCTTTGGAAAAGCTATATGAAATTTACAGCATGTTATTATTTGAAGGAGAACTACCTGAAAATGATTGACAGATGGTAATTAACTCTATGTAGGCTTGCTAAGATGTTTAAAACGGAATCAGATAAGTGCAGGAGATGTAATGAGGTTGAGGGAATGTTTTTTCATATGTGGTGGGCCTGTAAAAGGGTAAAAGAGTATTGGAAAATACTCCATAATGAATTGAAAAAAATGTCCCGTCCCATCCCCGTCCCCCCCAAAAAAACCCAGAGTCCTTTTTCTTGGGGATAATTCAGATGGAAATTTCCAGGTGTCAAGAAAGGTTATTTATGTATGCAACTACTGCGGCCCATGTTTTGTTTGCCCAAAAATGGAAACCGAGTGAGGTCCCAACTAAAGAAGAATGGCAACTTAAGCTGAGAGAATATGCGCCGCTTGCAGACTTAACATATAGAATAAGATGAAGAACATATGTTTAGAGAAGACTGGGGAAAAATTGTGTACACTTGAAAAAGTTGGCAGCCTTAAGATAAATTCAACAGTGTAAATAAGTTTTGATGGATGTAATAATGGAATACTGAACAGTTTAGTTTATGTAAAATATGCCGGGATTAATGATATGTAAAATGAACCGTGGAAAGAGAAGAAGGGAAGTCATTCCCAAGCCAGGCAAGCACTACCTGACTTAGGGGAGGAGGCAGGAGGGTTGCAGGATCCTGTCAGAGCTTCACGCCTCCTTCCCAAACCCCAGGAAGCCAAATGCAGAGGAACAGAAGGCAACTTCATGTGCTGGAAAGAGGCAGAGAGGGCGATTTGGAGGTTGCCAAGTGGGGTGAACCCTTTGTTCCTGTTTTCTGTGCCAGATTCTGCTCCTCTTGAAAAGGCCTGAGATGCTCCTCCCAGACTCAAGGGCAGCTTCAAAGGACATGGGAAGACATCATGGTGCCCATTTGGGGGAGGTCGGCAGGAGCAGCGCAGGGCTGGGATCAGCCTGTCCAGAACGTCCTCAGGACGTTCCTTGTTGCTTCTACCCACAGGAAGGAGTTTTTTGCAAAATCTCTCCACAGTTAAAACCCCGCCCAAGGCGGCGTACAGCAGGAAAGGATTTGTGTAATTTCAAAAGTATAGCAAAAGCAGGCCTAAGCAAGAAATAAAAATGCACCAGAACATACGGTACATGACAAAATTAAATCACCCGCACATAAGTCATAATGAGATCTAAAAATAAAGATACAAAACAACCAAGAGCAATAAAAGCAAAATTAATGTCTCCATGGTGGACATAAAAAAAAAGCACTGGGCATGCTAGTGTCTTAAATTTATCATGCAGATGGGGCCTCTGACTGTCCTTGGCTCTGGCTCCACCTATTGCTGGCCTCCCTGCCTTCCACTATACGAGTTTTAATGGGCAGGCACCAGCTACCACTAGCAGAGAGGCAGCAGACAGTCAGAGGGGCAGAACTTCTTGATCTATATATGGCAACCTGAGCATTTTTAGGCAAGGCTTAGGCAGGGACAGAGGGAGGGAGGGAGGGGCTGCTTATATCCAATTAGACATATACATAATCTTCTTCTTTGGCGATCACTTGTACTGAGTAAGATTGTCTTCCATAAACACGGTTTTAACAATGAGTCTGTAAGTGACTGTGGAGGCCAATTCTGGATCGACACTCCTTCCACAGTGGTTCCTGGGTGGGAGTTGATCACAGTGTGGATTTGAGAAGCGAGCCTTCCTCTTAGCATGTGTCAGAGCTGCTTGAAGATCCTAGCTCACGGAGGATCACGCTAGCCAGCGATCATTAAGTAAAAGTCTTTATTGAATTACAGTTTCCATTCTCACGCTGCTGCGCGCAACTCTACGCCTAGTAGCTAGGTCGGCGAAGCTCCGTCTGAGTCTCCGCCCCGTGTGCACCAACTTAATATCCTAGCCTTGCTCCACCTTTTCCGCCTGACTGTCCTCCTCTGGGTCCCTCTACCCCCCGGGGTTTCTTCCTTCCGGGATTCTTCTGACGCTGACCCGGACCCTCCTGTCTCCTTGCGCCGGGCTTTAGGACCTGGCTCTCTTTCGGGGCTGCTTACTGCGCCGCCTTCCTCTGCATTTGAACTTGGCGCGCGCGCCCAACCTTCCACTTTCCTCTTAACCGTTTCTTCGCTCCCCGATGGAGGTGTGGCCACTCCTGACTCATGCCCTCCCTCCTGTGGTGAGCTGCCAGCGCTTCCCCCCTGGCTCCCTTCCTCTTCCCTGCTTCCTGGCGGTGACGCTGGTCCCGATTTCCAGCTGCTCTCCCCTGAGTCCCCTCTGGCTCTATCTTCCTGGGGTGCCCCCCTAGACTCCCCCCTTGCCCTGGCCACTGGTGCTCCTTTCTGTGAATCCTCTGATTCACTGGAAAGACTAGGAGATCTCGGGTCGTCGTCATCACTCATCTTTTCTTCTGCCTCCTCCCCTTCGCTCTCTGTTTCCTCCCTTGCCCGTGCCTCTGCTCCTAAACCCCTGACATCCATCCCCCCCTCGAAGCCCCCCATTCCCCCCTCCCCTCCTTCCGGTGCTGGAGCTGGGGGCTGCTGTTGCAAAGGGACGAACGTCGGATATCGGTCGCTTCCCGTGGCGGGCCTCCATCTGAAGTCTCGCGGGTCTTCCTCCCTGCTCTCGTCGACAACGGTCACCTCCGCTTCCATCTCTGTGCCGCCGTGCTCGAAACCAGGGTCGTCCCCGAAAACGTCCATGTCCGTCTCTCCCTCACTTCCTCCTGGCGGTGTTGCTCGTCCTGGGCCTTCCAGCCACCGTCTGCGGAACTGCTCCTCTGGTCTATCGTCCCACCAATACGAGGGTTCTGATGCAGATCCCGAGGGTGACCCCTCCGGGGAACGGACGTCTTGTGTCGGGTCCTCGTCCGAGTCGAACCCCCGGAAAGTGCTGGCCGAAAGCGTGGGCGTGAAAAGCCAGTCGTCGAAAAAGTCTGCTGGCATAGGTCTATGGGGAAAGAGGGCATGAAACTCGTCTTTGAGGAGAGGTTCGTCCAAGGCGTAGCCCGGCACCCAGCTGTTCGCACTGGCCGGGGTGCCCTCCTTGGCGAGAAAGTATTCTACCCCCTCTTCCCCCCATCTGGAGTCCAAAATCTCCGTGACTTCGTTGATGCGCTCCTTCTGTGCCACTCCCGCGTGCCCTGTTCTGTCTCTGACCGGACTCGGCGCTGTTCCGGGCTCCTGGAACCTGTGTGGTGCCTTGTAGGGAGTGAGCACCGATCTGTGGAATACCGGATGCATTCTGGAACCCTCCGGAAGTGCCAGTCTGAAAGCTACCGGGTTGACCTGCTCTTCGACTTGGTAGGGCCCCAGTTGTTTATGCCCTAGTTTCTTCTTGGCCAACGACCTGGCCGGCACTGCGTGGGCTGCTAACCAAACCCAGTCTCCCACGTGGAGCTCTTCGCCAACCCTTCTGTGCTTGTCCGCTTGTACCTTGTATGCGTGTTTGGCCAGCTCCAGGTGGCGCCTCAGCTGATCGTGGACTTCCTGCAGCTCCGACGCGAACGCATCTGCTGTCTGCGGCTCCCCCTCCCCCCTTCTTTCCAGTCCCGGGAAGGTTCTGGGGTGCCTCCCGTTGTTGGCGAAGAACGGCGTGACCCCCGTGGACACGTGCTTCGTGTTGTTGTAGGCGAACTCGGCAAGCGGCAGGTAATCCACCCACGTCGCAGGCTGTTGATTTGCATAACATCTCAGGTACTGCTGCATGATGGCATTGACCCGCTCTGCTTGCCCGTTGGTCTGCGGGTGTCTCGCCGACGCCAGGTTGATCTTGACGTTCAGGAAGCCCATCAGCTTCTGCCAGAAATTCGAGATGAACTGCCGCCCCCGGTCGGACAGAATAGACCGTGGCAGACCGTGAACCTTGAACACGTGGTCTATGAACAGTTTGGCGGTTTGCTCCGCCGTGGCCACCTTAGCACACGGAATGAAATGCGCCATCTTGGAAAACAGGTCCACCACCAGCAGCACTGCCGTCTTGCCCCTTGAGCTGGGCAGATCCGTGACAAAGTCCAGGGCCACCCTTTCCCAAGGTTCGACCGGAGTTTGCAGCGGTTCCAACAGTCCGGCCGGCGGTTTGTGCACTGGTTTGGCCCTCTGGCAGGTGTCACACCTCGCCACGTAGTCTGCGACCTCCCCTCTCATTCCAGGCCACCAGAAATCCCTGGCTACTAATTCCACCGTCTTCTCCTTGCCAAAGTGCCCGGCCGTGGGCGCGTCGTGCAGCTGCTGCAGCACCTTGGCTCGAAGTTCGTCTCCCGGCACGTAGATGGCCCCTTTACGGATGAGCAATCCATCTCTTAGCTGGAAACCGTCGGCCGCTGCCTTGCCCCTTTGCACCTCTGCCATCTTTGCTTGTGCGAAGGAGTCCCCCTGCAACGCTCGTCGCACCGCCTCTAGGTCCACGGTCGCCGCGGCGCACGCCCACACTGTTGGTGCGAAGATGTGCATGGCGGCCGCTGGTGTTGCGTCCTCCAGATACTGTGGCTTACGGGAGAGAGCGTCTGCCATGATGTTGGTGTCCCCCGGGACATACTCTATTCGGAAGTCGAAGTTCGCAAAGAACGCAGCCCAACGTATCTGCCTCTGGTTCAGGAACTGTGCCGTGCGCCAGTGCTCTAGATTCTTGTGGTCCGTGCAAACCTGCACCGTGTGCTTGGCGCCGATCAGAAAGTGCCTCCACGCCTTGAACGCTGCGTGAATGGCCAGCAACTCCCTGTCCCATATGGTGTAGTTCTGCTCGGACTTGCTGAGCTTCCTGGAGTAAAACGCTCCCGGTCGCCACACCCCCTGCGGGTCTTTCTGCAGCAGGACCGCCCCCACGGCTCTGTCCGAGGCGTCTGTCTCCACCCTCATCGGCTTGCTGGGGTTGACATGAAGCAGCTGCTCTTCCGACGCGAAGAGACGCTTGAGTGCCTGAAAGGACTGCTCCGCCTGCTCTGTCCAAATGAACTTCTTTTTCTTGGAGCTAAGCGTGTCAGTGATGGCCGCCGTCTGCATCGCGAAGCCCTTGATAAACTTGCGATAGAAGTTCGCAAAGCCGACAAACCGTTGGACCTCCTTCCGGTTGCGCGGGCTCTTCCAATCCAACACCGCTCGAACCTTGGCGCTGTCCATGGCGAGCCCCTTGTCAGACAGCTTGTAGCCCAGAAAATCCACCTCCGGCACGTCAAATTGGCACTTCTCCAGCTTGGCGTAGAGCCTATGTTGCTTTAGCCTGCTCAGCACTTCCTTGACGTGTTTGTCATGCTCCTGCTGCGACTCCGAAAAGATCAGGATGTCATCTAAGAAACAGACGCACGTCTTGTAGAGAAGTCCCGCCAACACGTGATGCATAAATGCTTGAAAAACGTGGGAGCCATTTTGCAATCCAAAAGGCATAACTCTATATTCGTAGGTCCCCAGTGGCGTGAACATGGCTGTCTTCCACTCATCACCCTCCCGCATGCGAATGAGGTTGTACGCCCCCCGCAGGTCCAACTTGGTGAACACTCTGCCCTTCCGTACCTTTGCGAGGAGGTCGTCAATTCGGGGCATGGGGAAGTCCGATGGCCTAGTCACACTGTTCAAAATCCTGTAATCCACTACGAGTCTCTTTTGGGGCGTGTCCCGCTTCTTAACAAAGAATACGGGACTGCCCCCCACTGCCCTGGACTCCCGGATGAAGCCGCGCTGCAAATTATGATCAATGAACTCCTTGAGTTCTTGCAGTTCGTCCTCTGACATGGAATACAGTTTCCCTTTAGGCAGCGCCGCCCCCGGCAGCAGATCAATTTTGCAGTCATATGGTCTGTGAGGGGGTAGCCTGTCTGCCTCCTTCTCGCAGAAAACTTCCAAAAATTCAGCGTACTTGTGGGGAATCGCTTGCAGCGTGCCTAGCAGCAGCTGTGACTCCTCTTCCTCTCCTTCCTGCCTGGGCACGATGCAGTGTTCAGCACAAAAGGAAGAGCCGAAGGTCAGCTGCCTCTGGTACCAAGCCATCGTTGGGCTGTGCTTGTCCAGCCAACTCATGCCCAATACAATGGGCGTGTCAGATAGTTGAGTGACGTTGAAGCTGATGATTTCTCTGTGATTCCCAAGTCGCATCACCATTGGTGGCGTCTGCTTCACCACTTGCCCCCCGAGCAGCTCCCTGCCATCCACCGTGACAACCTGCAGGGGCAGTGTGGCCGGCAGCAACTGCACAGCGTGCCTGTCGACAAAGTCCTGCCCTATAAAGTCCGCATTGCTGCCTGAGTCAATGGTGATTGGCACGTCCATGGTGATTCCATTGGGCAGCTGGAGAGATGCTGTGAGCCTCACTACTGGTTTGGGCGGGAGGGGGTTCACGGGCTGTAAAATCTCTGGGGACTGCGTCACTAACACGTCTGGCTGGGCCCCAGTGCCTCTTCCTCCAGCCAGACAGCGTCGTTTCCCTGCTGTGGTCCTCCTTGCTGCGTTGCTGCAGTCACCATTGCTGAGGCTGCAGTGAGCTTGTGGGGCCTCTGGGGACACTCTTTTGCCATATGCCCTGGCTCCTCACAGACGTAACACTTCCTGTTCCCTCTAGGAGGCTTCGCTTTCACTGCTGCCGGTGCTAGGGCTCTGGTTGCTGACTGAGCCCTTGCACCTCCAACCTCCATAGGTTCGGCTCCTCCTCCTGGCGGAGGCGTGGATTGCGCCCGCGCTGCTTCTCTGGGAAGGAAGGAGGGGCCCCCGGCTGGTTCGCGCCCTCCACGCCCTTCGTCCCTGCTCCACGGACGTCCTTCCAGCCTCACCCCCACTGCCAGTGCCCTCTGAACGACCTCCTGGGTGGTTCGGGGTCTCTCCCCCCTCGCAATCTCATCTTTAATCGAGTTGTGCAGCCCCTCCCAAAAGAGGTCTCTTACAGGAGCCGAATCTCTGTCCCATTCCAGGGCACTGACCAAGGCGAAAAAGCGGGCATGATACTGCCTGACGCTGGCCCTCCCTTGTCTCAGCCCATGCACCTCCTTCCGTGCAAGATCCACGTCAATACTTGATAAAAAACACCCATCCATCGCTTTAATAAAGGCATCTGCATTCTGGAGCGCCGGATCCTTATCTCTCCATAAATTGCGTAGCCATGCTTTCGCATCCCCATGCAAATGGGACATGATGAACCCCACTCTCTCTTGTTCATCTCTAAAGTCTTTATGCAGCAGTTGCAGTGCGCACAGTACGTCGGCTCTAAAGTTGGGATACTGTTGCAGGTTCCCATCGAAGTGAGAGACCAGCCCGCCTGTCCGTCTCGCCAACCCAATTCCCTCCTGCCGGGGTGTCTGCTTTGTCAGCACGTCTAACCTGACCTGGAGATCCCTGCAGGCGGCGGCTGCCTCCTCCTCTCTCTTCCTGGATGCGAGAGCCTCGGCGTTCAGTTGTGCCACTGCGTTTCTGAGTTCCTCTATCTGCTGCTCAGCCGTCATGTCGTCTGCCGTTCGTGAGCTCGCTAGTAGGCACCTGTTTCTCTCCCCTCCTCGAGGCTGTAGATGCCCACAAGAGGGAGACGGAGCTTACTGTCAGAGCTGCTTGAAGATCCTAGCTCACGGAGGATCACGCTAGCCAGCGATCATTAAGTAAAAGTCTTTATTGAATTACAGTTTCCATTCTCATGCTGCTGCGCGCAACTCTACGCCTAGTAGCTAGGTCGGCGAAGCTCCGTCTGAGTCTCCGCCCCGTGTGCACCAACTTAATATCCTAGCCTTGCTCCACCTTTTCCGCCTGACTGTCCTCCTCTGGGTCCCTCTACCCCCCGGGGTTTCTTCCTTCCGGGATTCTTCTGACGCTGACCCGGACCCTCCTGTCTCCTTGCGCCGGGCTTTAGGACCTGGCTCTCTTTCGGGGCTGCTTACTGCGCCGCCTTCCTCTGCATTTGAACTTGGCGCGCGCGCCCAACCTTCCACTTTCCTCTTAACCGTTTCTTCGCTCCCCGATGGAGGTGTGGCCACTCCTGACTCATGCCCTCCCTCCTGTGGTGAGCTGCCAGCGCTTCCCCCCTGGCTCCCTTCCTCTTCCCTGCTTCCTGGCGGTGACGCTGGTCCCGATTTCCAGCTGCTCTCCCCTGAGTCCCCTCTGGCTCTATCTTCCTGGGGTGCCCCCCTAGACTCCCCCCTTGCCCTGGCCACTGGTGCTCCTTTCTGTGAATCCTCTGATTCACTGGAAAGACTAGGAGATCTCGGGTCGTCGTCATCACTCATCTTTTCTTCTGCCTCCTCCCCTTCGCTCTCTGTTTCCTCCCTTGCCCGTGCCTCTGCTCCTAAACCCCTGACAGCATGTTTCTCCCTTACGTCCTGAGTGTGTCTTCAAAGCCCATGAGACCTTTAGTAAAGGCTGTTCCCCAACTGGAGCGCTCGCAGGCCAGTGTTTCCCAGTTGTTGATGTTTATACTACATTTTAAAAGATTTGCCTTGAGACAGTCTTTAAACCTCTTTTGTTGACCACCAGCATTATGCTTTCCATTTTTAAGTTCGGAATAGAGTAGTTGCTTTGGAAGACAATAATCAGGCATCCGCACAACATGACCAGTCCAACGAAGTTGATGTTGAAGAAACATTGCTTCAACACTGGAGATCTTTGCTTCATCCAGTACACTGATATTAGTTCGCCAGTCTTCCCAAGTGATGTGTAAGATTTTTCGGAGACACCGTTGATGGAATCTTTCGAGAAGTTGGAGATGGCGTTTGTAAGTGGTCCATGTTTCACAAGCATACAGTAAGGTTGGTAGTACAATAGCTTTGTAAACAAACATTTTGGTTTCCCAGCGAATATCCTGGTCCTCAAACACTCTGCACTTCAATCAGGAGAAAGCCGCACTCACAGAGCTCAGGCGATGCTGGATTTCGGCATCAGTGTGGAAAGATAACTGCCTAGGTAGGAGAAGTGATCAACATTTTCCAATTTTAGGCAAGGCTTAGGCAGGGAGAGAGGGAGGGGCTGCTTATATCCAATTAGATATATACATAATACAGCATAGCAGCTTAGATTATTAGGGCTTCTCTATGCTCTGTTGATGAAAAAGATCACTTTCCATTTTTCAATAGTATTTAATCACTGCTGCATTCCCCTGAGGACTGGCTGCTTTGTGAGAAATGTGAGAAATGTTCATCAGAAACAAATTAGAAGTCTGTTTCGTCGGCCAGTCGTGCATGTGGGTGTATATACTCTTTGTATATACAGTACATTGTTTCCCAGTTTTATCCAATTATTGTCTTATGGAGAACTGTCGTGACAGTTCCATTGGCATGGAAATCTGTTCCTTCTACACAGGGGGTTCATGTGGGTGAACAGGCCCTCATAGGGATGCAGGTGGCGCTGTGGTCTAATCCACTGAGCCTCTTGGGCTTGCTGATCAGAAGGTTGGCGGTTCTAATCCCCACGATGGAGTGAGCTCCTGTTGCTCGGTCTCAGCTCCTGCCAACCTAGCAGTTCGAAAGCACAACAGTGCAAGTAGATAAATGGGTACCACTCCGGCTGGAAGGTAAACTGCATTTCCGTGCGCTCTGGTTTCCATCACTGTGTCCTGTTGCAGCAGAAGCAATTTAGTCATGCTGGCCACATCACCTGGAAAGCTGTCTGTGGACAAACACTGGCTCCCTCGGCCTGAAAGCAAGAAGAGCACTGCAACCCCATAGTCGCCTTTGACTGGACTTAACCGTCCTGGGGTCCTTTACCTTTTTTTTTAACCTTAATATGGAATGCCTCGTAAATTAAGGAATCTGAAGGATTTGGTAACCACTACAACCACACTCAACAACAAAAGCCACCCAGAAATAGATCGGATGTGATTCCGGATAACTCAAGAATAGTTGCACTGTAGCCAAGGGCTTTGGATGCTCAGGACATATTTGGAATAATAATATAATAATAATTTATTATTTATACCCCACCCATCTGGCTGGGTTTCCCCAGCCACTCTGGGTGGCTTCCAACAGAATATTAAAATACAATAGTCTATTAAACAGTAAAAGCTTCCCTAAACAGGGCTGCCTTAAAATCTTCTAAAAGTCTTGCTTTCAGTCTACTTGGAAGTTGACAAACATTTGTGAAGGAAGAAGAAGGCGTGTAGATCTGTCTTTGCAGTAATGTGAATTAGGAAGGAACAGAAGTAGGCCTTGATCACAACGATGCTTTGTGAGAGGGATGTTAATCTGGAGCCTGGTCACGGCTTTGTAGGGAATTAAGAAGGAAGGCTGTTCCTCCTTTCCCATTTGGACTAATCTTTCTCTGGTTGCATAGTGAGGGAGATTAAACTGATGTCCTGTTTTGATGAAACGCACTACTATCTGGGTTGTTGTTCTATGTGCATCAGGAGATTAGTATTAAAAACAACAAAGAGATTTATTCTAGTTATCTCTCTTGTTATCAGCTAGCAAGCCCCACTCCCTGATCCACTTTGCATGCAAAGACAAGCACATTAATCTGAATTTTCATTTTAAGCATCCAGTGAGCCTGGCTAAATTCCACTAAATCCAATAAAAATCCCATTTTCTGGGGTTCTGGAATAAAACTCTAGGAACAAATCTTTAGTTATCTGAAGGAACAATCTATTCGAAGGCAGAGAGTCATGATGGGTAGACAGTAGGTGAAGAACAAATTTAAAATATGCAGTTAACATTTCAATTAAAAGCAGCAAAAAAGCAACCTCCCACCCCACTGTTTTTACCAGCAATATTGAGAGCAAGGACAAATTAAATATGCAGAGAGCTTTACAGATTTCAGATATGCTAACATGTAAACAGAAATTAGAACCGATATCTGCAGGGTTGGTAAATATCTTCACTTCTGGAAAAGTTAGCAACACAGTGAACATAACCTGCAAAATGTACTGGATTCTGCAGTTAGGTTTGTAAGAGTCATACATTCATTCTAAAGCTATGGATGTGCCCTTTTTAAAAGGTAGCATAAAAGGCCTTTCTCCAGCATTTGTCTTTCAATTATGGGTTTTGTGCCAAAGCACACAGAGCAATTAGCACTATCATGTTCTCTCCATATGGATTATAGACAAGTAAGACAAGTTAGCCCACACAATCATTTAGCGTGAAACAGAAAACTCCATTTGCATTAACTTCCAGCAAGTTTTAAGTTACTCAGATAGAAATGTGATATACTGTACTGTTGTGTGATGTGCGTGACGAACCAGGCTCTAAGTGGCTTTGCTAGGTGAACTGTTGTGATAACAAAAGCAAGCTGGCATCCCAGAATATGTAATCTCTCAAAGGAGAGTTTAATCTGCTGAACAGCACCTGGTATAAGATCCTAGCTGTGTTCTTGGCAGCTACCATATATGCTGGCAGTAGTAAGCTCTATTTTATAAGTGGGCTTGCTCCTATAACCTTTTCTTCCCCAATAACTCCTGTTGAGAAAGAAGGATTATAGGAGGTGTGCTTTGCTGGCAGGAGGGCTGGCCCTGCCATTAGACACAGTGAGGCAATCGGCTCAGGTGGCAGATACTGAGGGCTGTGGTGGGAGATCCCCTGGCTATTGCTCTGAAGCTTCCTGCCCATTCTCCTCTGTTTGATATCAGGGCTGTGTCGGTCACACTGCCAGTCATGCAGACCCTCCAAAGTGGAATTTGCACCCATATAAAAAAATGCTGTGAAAATGCATTTTGAATTTATTTATTTTTTTGAAAAATACATTGAATTTGGCATAGCTCGCTATCACCACCTAGTGTCGCATTTGCACTTTACAACACATTTAAAATGTTTTATTTGCAGCTGTGTAGCTGTCCCTATTTTCCAGGGACAGTCCCGGATTTACAGAAGCTGTTCCAGTTTCTGATTTTATCCCAGAATGTCTCGCTTTTCCTTAGAACACCCCTATTTTCATTGGAGAAATGCTGGAGGGTGTGGTAAGACACCCCTATTTTCATTGGAGGGTGTGGAGTTATTCAACCCCTGAGCCAAGAAGATAAATAACTATACAACCTTTATACAACATCTGGAGACAGCTCTGTATAGGGAAGGTTTTTAATGTTATATTATGTTATATAAAAACATAACTGGAAGCCGCCTATTATGGAATAGGACATCCCTATTTTCATCAGAGAAATCTTGGAGGATATGGCACAACTACCCTGCTGTCTTCAGGTGCAATGGAGGGCTGATGAATGGTCAGCCCAGTCAGCTTCTGTACAGGAATATATATATTTATGAAAAAAGTTCAATTCCTATCAGTACTGTGGAAGTCTGGAAGACAGAGTAACGTAGAATGCTTACCTTATACCAAGCCAAGACACCAGTTCATCTTGCTCAGAACTGTCTACCCCTCTCCACCATTTCAGAACGGGGTCTCTCCCATCCCTACCTGAAGATGCTGGGCAAAACAGATGCTCTGCCATTGAGCCACAGTTCTTCTTTTTGCTAGAAAGAGATGGGGCTGCTCTGTAGTCTCCACGGCCTGAGCCTGCAGAGCACAGTAGTTCATCTTGAGTCTTTGGCAGGATCTGTACTCACTCTTTAAGAGTTCTTGGAACGATATTTTTTGATATTGTTCTAAAATGTCAAGGCATTTGGTTTCTTGTTCGTAACATTTCCTTTTCTACAAAGTCTACCCACTTATTTGATGGGGAGAGCTCTGCATCGCCCTCTGGTGTCTCATTTTAATAACATATTACTAACTACAGTACAGTGGTACCTCAGGTTACATACGCTTCAGGTTACATACGCTTCAGGTTACAGACTCCGCTAACCCAGAAATAGTGCTTCAGATTAAGAACTTTGCTTCAGGATGAGAACAGAAATCGTGCTCCGACGGTGCGGCGGCAGCAGGAGGCCCCATTAGCTAAAGTGGTGCTTCAGGTTAAGAACAATTTCAGGTTAAGAACAGACCTCCGGAACGAATTAAGTACTTAACCCGAGGTACCACTGTAAAGCTATTTGAAGCTGAGGCTCCAGTGCTTTGGCCACCTCATGAGAAGAGAAGACTCCCTGGAAAAGACCCTGATGTTGGGAAAGCTTGAGTGCACAAGGAGAAAGGGACGACAGAGGACGAGATGGTTGGACAGTGTTCTCGAAGCGACTAACATGAGTCTGACCAAACTGCGGGAGGCAGTGGAAGACAGGAGTGCCTGGCGTGCTCTGGTCCATGGGGTCACGAAGAGTCAGACATGACTATGCTTTTTCACTCCAGATTTTTACAGTCCCACAGAACCAAGTAAAGACTATTCTTTACTTCAAGTAGTAGAACTCCAAAATTGCACTTATTTTTGGCTAAAGTGCTGGAGGCAGAATGGCTGAGCACTCTAAGGGAACAGGAAACACCCAAACTTTCCCAAAATGGTGAAGCAAGCAGCATTGTACAGACTGGTTTTATAACACAGCACATTGTACACATCAGCTATCTGTGTAAACTTTGTACATTTCAGGGAGTTTTCTCTTTCAGGCAGAGCTTGGCCAGGTTTTGATGACATCAACTCGTCATTCCCAAATCCTAACAAATCTATGTTGCCTCAGTTGCTGAATTTCCTGACGCTGGCGGAGAAAAGATCAGTGACCAGCCTTGACGACAAACACATGATCAGCCAAAGTGTCTATACATAGAGAGAGTAGATGAAGACGGTTTACAGGAAACATTTTTCGAGTCATGTGGGGAAGAGATGACAAAGCAGATTCTGAACTGTTTAATGATAAACCAGAATGCAATCCAGAGGAGGGGGGAAAGGAAGGTTGCTAATATAAAAGGGACTGTCCCATTTTGCAAGGTAGCGTGGGGAATTTTGCAAGCAAATAAACTTAGGTAAAAACCCCTTCATTTATTTATTTAAATATGTCAGCGGGGTTAATACAAAGGGGAAAAACAGCGTTCAAGATCCTCTGCCCTCTCAGACGTCCCCAAAACTGCTCCTCTTCTGCCCTCAACAATAGACTGACCACCAACACCCCTTTCTGAAGCAGAGCTCAGGGCCAGTGGCCAATGGCAGAAGTTGGATTTTATCCTCTTGACTTTAAAAATTAAGTATAATAGTGCCGATAAAGAGATTGTGCAGTTGCACAAAAACTACATTCCATCATATTCAATTGTATTTTGATTCTTTTGATATTGAAAGCAATGATCAATATACAGTGGTACCTCAGGTTAAGTACTTAATTCGTTCCGGAGGTCCATTCTTAACCTGAAACTGTTCTTAACCTGAAGCACCACTTTAGCTAATGGGGCCTCCTGCTGCTGCTGCGCTGCCGGAACACGATTTCTGTTCTCATCCTGAAGCAAAGTTCTTAACCCGAGGTACTATTTCTGGGTTAGCGGAGTCTGTAACCTGAAGCGTATGTAACCTGAAGCGTATGTAACCCGAGGTACCACTGTATACCATTTTTCACTGAGAGCAAAAGCTGCTCTCCGAGTGAGGAGAACTGGAGTCAAAGAATTTTATGAACATGAAAAAGCCCTGCTGGACCAGACTAAGCACCTATCTAGTTCAAAATCCAGTTCTCCAAAGGCCTATGGGAAGGCCACAAGCAAAGCATACTCTCACCCCTTGTTATTCCCAACAGCTGGTGCTAGAAGCCACTGGCAGCCTTGTCCTTCATAAATTTTTAGGGTGGTACTGGGGACAGAAAGAGCATCTAGTGTGATTTTTGGCACCAGGGCAGAAATACCCAGTTCAAAGAGTTCAGCCCATATTGCATAAAGTATGGTCTCTCAAAAGCGGGGGGGGGGGGGGGGAGAGATGAACAAATAGACCTTGAGGCATTGGCCGTGTATTACTTAGCAGAAGATATGAAAGCAAGCCGACCTCTTAGCACAAGCAAAGACAGGAGGGAAAATCCTAGACGCACCAGCCACTTCACATGGGAGAGAATGAGTAAGATCCTACACTTCTGTCTATAACTAACTGCCAGCAAAACTTAGAGTTTACTGCAGCTAGGGCTGGATGGATATGCCAATTTCTGTCCTCACAGTTTCTTATTTTTCCAATCTTATATTCAGTTCCTCACATTTCTGCAGAAAACTGCAGGTTGTTTTTTTTAAAAGAACCATGAAAATTCATCAGCATTTTAGTGCCAATTTCTCCTAATAAATATGTCTGTCTGTCTGTCTGTCTGTCTGTCTTCTTCTTTGGTGATCACTCGTGGCCAAGTAAGATTGTCTTCCATAAACATGGTTTTTAAAGTGAGTCCATAGGTAACTGTGGAGGCCAGTTCTGGATCCACACATCCTTCCACAGGGGACATTGGTTTCTGGGGGGAGTTGATCACGGTGTGGATTTGCCAAGCGTTCCTTCCTCTTAGCACGTTTCTCCCTTGCATCTTGAGTTTGAGTGTCTTCAAAACCCATGACACCTTTGGTGAAGGCTGTTCTCCAATTGGAGCGCTCGCAGGCAAGTGTTTCCCAATTGTTGGTGTTTATACTACATTTTTAAAGATTTGTCTGTATGCAAATATGTCTGTACTGTATGCAGTTTTGACTAATGTGAACGTTTTGCAAGCAATTTTACCCAATATTTATGTGTTTTTTAAAACATTGTTTGTAGAACTGCATCACAAGCTTGGGATATAAGGACAGATTTCAAAAGTGGGCTGTGTTTCAGTTCGGTTGTCATATTGTTTTAGAAAGTGTGAATTAGACAGGTTTGCCTTTAAATGTGGACTGAATCAAATTTCTCCCCCAACCCTAACTACATTCTATCTAGTTGGTCTCTAGCTGTTTTTGGCCTACAATTCCAATTGGTCCTGCAAGCTAGGGAAGGGCTTCCAATGACAAGCGCAGGGACTGCAGAAGCACACCCATTTTTTGATGCTTCTTGATTCATCCAAATGTGATTTGGAGTCTCTTCTTCTTGCATGACATGATTCCCTTTAGTAAATAGTCAGGATTTTGCATTTTGTCCTCTTTTGTTCAAGGTATTATAATCAGAATGTTGTAGAAAATATGCAAATGTGTGCTGACAAGTGATTGTCAGCTGTGTCTGTCAGTCTTGGGCTCCTCAGACTGCACAAGAAGCAAACTGTGTATGTGTGCAAATACTGTATGTAATTATCTGCACATCCCACTTCTGCCCAAAAAACTACTGCAGTTCATGAAATTTGTCAGTTGCATGAGAATAAAAAGACTTGTAAGATTTGGACTTCAGTAGTGCAAATATTGAACTTCAGTAACACAAATACACACCCTTGTTTGCACTCAAATCCAACACCAGTAGACTTTATTCATTATTTTAACCACTCCCAATTTTGTTTTTGCGTGTTGTTTTTGGCAATCTCACCAACGTCTGCAGACTCCTGAAATATCTGTACAGAGGAATATCTTTGGAGAGATATTTTCAGAACAGGAGCTCAATTTGTTATGGCTGTGTAATTTTTCTGCATATCTGTATACAGTACTCCAAACTTTCAAACAATACTGAAAACGAGTGAGTCAGAGCATTAACATATCATCAGCCAAACCCAGAGTGGAGGCAGCTGCTGCTGATATGAAACGAACATTCAGACAAGTACATAACTCATACTAATCAAGAAACATTTCTGCTGAAAAGATGACTAAAGATAGGCATAAACCATTCTTGATGATGGGTCCCAGGGACTCTCATCTCTTTCTAACATTTGGACAGAAGCTAGTTAGAGGCCTTACCACTTAGACCTTCAGAGAGCACAGGAACTAATTTACTTTTCAGAACAGCTTCTGGCAGCTGACCTTTGAATGAGTTTTTTCTGCATCTTCTTATGTACGGTTGGGTGTTTGCTTCTTTTAACCATCTGTATCTTAGTGTGATTTGTGGGTTTAATATTTGTTGCATGCTGCCTTGGGTCTTGGAGAGTGGTCACAATATTTTAAAGAAAATAAATAAAAAAATGAATGGGAAGCCCAATTTTATTATATGCTGTAGAACAACAACATCATCATCATCAACAACAACAACAACAACAACAACAACAACAACAACAACAACAACAAATTATTATTATTTATACCCTCCCCCCATCTGGCTGGGTTTCCCGAACCACTCTGGGCGGCTCCCAACAGAATATTAAAAACATGATAAAACATCAGTCATTAAAAACTTCCCTAAACAGGGCTGCCTTCAGATGTCTTCTGAAAGTCAGATAATTGTTTATTTCCTTGACATCTGATGGGAGGGCATACCACAGGGCGGGAACCTCACATCTCACAGTGAGGGAACCACCAGAAGGCCCTCGGAGCTGGACTTCAGTGTCTGGACTGAGCAATGGAAGTGGAGACACTCCTTCAGGTATCGAGGGCCAAGGCCGCTTAGGGCTTTAAAGGTCAACACCAACACTCTGAATTGTGCTCGGAAACGTATTGGGAGCCAATATAGGTCTTTCAGGACCGGTGTTATATGGTCTTGGCGGCCACTCCCAGTCACCAATCTAGCTGCTTCATTCTCCAGTCTAGCTGTCCAGTCTAGTATTCTTCTAGTCAATTACGACAAAAAGACCAAAGGCAAATCCACCCAGTGCTGCCAGTGTGAGGATAGCTTCCGTCAAGGTCACTTCCCCACAGGGGGCTCCTAGCATGACCCAGTTATTGCTCTTCCATTGTAAGCTGCAAGCAGAAGGGCAAGTACCTTTGCATACCATTAGGACTAATGCACTTTTTCTGTGTCTCTCTCCCACTGTGTCCTGTCCAGACCAGTTGGCCTGACATAGCAGCTGTGGGTGAGGCCATTTGCACACACAGTCACCATAACCCTTGTAGTAGGTGCCATCTTCATTTTTACATTTTAAGGCAATTTTAAAATTATCACTAAAGCAGTGTTCCAGCTTTTATTTGGAACAAAATAGAAGTATAGTGCTATAACACCACACTGCTATTATGCTGTAACGCTATACTGTACTGTGTTGTAGCTGTTGTGAATTGGCAGGACAACGGGGAGGAGGAAGAGGATCCCGGTGAGGGATTGCTGGGACGGGGACACACCGGGGCAAACAGGGGATGGGGAAAGAAGTATTCACAGGGTGACAGAGGATAGTGAGGGGATGGGGGTCAATGCACAGGAACCAGAGCAGCAGGACCCATCACCAGAGCCAGAGGGGCTCCTGTCTCCACAAACACAGCGGGCTCTGAGGGAGCAGCAGGAGGTGCGTTCCAGGAGGCTGAGGCAGGCAAGGGTCCACAGCCCAGCTCCCTAGCTGGCCAGGTGAGGCTCACTAGCTCTGGAAAAGGTGTGATTCCTCATCAAGCGTAGGTGCTGCAGTCAGCATGCAAAGTACAAAAGGGAAACTGAGCTGAGGTGCTGTGTCTGCTCAACTGCCCATGTTCACGGATCTTGACTTGGATGCTCCTGGACCTGTGCTTTGGGTTTGCCTCTGAACTGTATCCTGACTGGTGGACTTCAGACTTGGCTACTTGGATTGACCCTGAATTGTGTTTCCTGACCTTTGGATGTGGGACTTTGTTTGTGTGGGCTGACCCTCATGACTTTGAACTTGGCCTACTGACTTGCTGCCAGGTAGGCCAAGGGTTTAGGACAATAGCTGTCTTTCAGCATGGTCATAAAATGGCACCTATTGCTAAGATTATCCTGAAAGTGTGGTGAGTTGTGATAGGTTCACTTTACAGTGGGACCTTGTTTTGAGTCCGGGATCCATTCCGGAGCCCCGGACGCTTGATGAAAAGGACGCTCGACAAACCACTGCTCTGTGCACACACATGGAGCGGTTTGCGCTTCTGTGCATGTGCAGTCAGCAAACCCAGAAGTAACCCGTTCCAGTACTTCCTGGTTTGCTGCGGACGTCCGCTGAAATGGATGCTGGACAGGGTGGACTTATACAGAGGTACCACTGTATTGATGTATCACTAACCATGTGTAGCACTGAAGCAGTGTTTCTCAAATCCACTAGTGGTCCACTTTCAGATGGGCCTCATTGCCTCTTCAATTGTCATCTCTCCCCTTAACCCACAACATTTCGGTTGGATCAATGTGAGCACTGGCAACTGCTTGCATGCTGAGAAAGGTGGCTGGGGGGGGGGAGGAGGAAGGTCTTCCTGTGTGGGGAAAGGGCCGCAGAGGAAGAAAATTAGAAAGTGAGATAAAAGGTTGTGATGGTGGTGGTGCTCTCCTTGTGCTGCCAGAGGCCTCCAGGTGCTGGGAATCACAAGTGTGGAGAGTGCTGTTCCTTTCAGGTCCTGCTTATGGGCTTCCCGTATGTGTCTGTTTGGCCACTGTGAGAATAAAAGGTGGGACTGGATGAGTCTTTGGCCTGCTCTAACCTGTTCTTAATGAAGTATAGAAACTCCAGACGAAACACCTTCTATGGAAGCACTCCAAGTGGAGCATACGTTAAATCCATCAAAGGCATAATATGAATATCAGGCCATCGCACAGAGATGTTTCATGCTGCCTAAATTGCTTCCAAGAAATGTGCAGTTCCTCTTGTGTTACGAGAAATCCCAGGTCTTTTTGCATAAACCACTTCCAGTCCACGATGTTGAAATGTTTATGCTATTAGACTAGGGGGACCCCTTCCCAGAGCAAAAGAAAGGCCAAAGCTGACTTGGCTCAGCTTGAGCAATCACAGCTCTAAACAGTGTATAAATACAATCTATTATTGAGGCTAAAATGCCTCCAGGAAACAATATCGTTGCTCCCCTTTGGACATGGTTCAGCCGTTGCGCTTAACTTACTTAAAACCCTTGACAGGGATTCAAAGATTCTGAACCAATTTTGTCTTTAAATAGCTAGGAAGGAAAGGGACTGGACCTGTGATCCAAAGCAGTTAGTGTTGCCAGCAAAACCACCAATTGTGCAGCCAAATCTGCCTTTATGTGGCAGTTTTCTCTGCTGCAGCTCAAATTCTTGAGGTCAGCCCCTTCTGTATACACACCATACATTTAAAGCACCCTACCGAGAATCCTTAACAAAATACAACTCACTGGATTATTTGGGGAGGGTATGTGCTTTAAACATATGCTGTGTGAGAATGCTACAGAGAAAAAGTCCAGCTATAGCAAATACAGTGGTACCTTGGGTTACAGACGCTTCAGGTTACAGACTCTGCTAACCCAGAAATAGTACCTTGGGTTAAGAACTTTGCTTTTCAGGGTGAGAACAGAAATCGTGTGGCAACAGCGCAGCGGCAGCGGGAGGCCCCATTAGCTAAAGTGGTGCTTCAGGCTAAGAACAGTTTCAGGTTAAGAACGGACCTCCAGAACGAATTAAGTTCTTAACCCGAGGTACCACTGTATACTGTATTTTTACTTTGGCTCATGGCCCTCCTGCTGTAATGACATGAAAAATGAAATGAAGTTCATGGGTTATATGTGGCTAGCTGCCATTGAACTCAGTTGGACTTACTTCTGAGTAAACAGCTTTAGGACAGTGCTTCAATGCCAAAATTTCAAATTATCATCTCCCAAGAAGAAACCTCCTTAAAAATGAAGGGTTTTGGGGGGCGGGAAAGGAAGTTGAGAGGGAAAGTCAAAACCAGAATAACTTCACAAATATGCTTACAGGGTGTGTGAGACCTGGCAGTGAGTAAGAAAGAGGGATCTTGGGATTGTAGTAGCTCTTAAAGGGAGGGTGTAGACAAATTCCTGGTGGATAAAGCAACTAGCCATTGTGGCCACGTATTGGAAGCAGCAAATATCCCTATACCCATTGCTGGGAATTGCAAGGTGGGAGACTGCTTGTGTCCTGTGTCCAGGCTTCCTATAGGCACCTGGTCAGCTACTGTGAAAACAGGATGCTAGACCACATGGGCAAAGCTCATCTCATGATCTGAACGCCCATGTATTCAAGTAAGCTGTTTAAATGTTGCCACCACCCAAACATTTTCCTTTGGCTTAGCAAGACCTCACGATGCCAGTTCTGATCCTAAAGGTCCTGTTCCTTCCTTCTCCAAATGAATTGGGACATTTACCACAGGATTTAGAGTCCCACAGTTGGCAGGGAACCCGTCTACTATCTTTAAATGGCATTCAGGAAACATGGGCTATAGATGTTGACTTTGGCTGGCTTCTCACCACTACCTTAGTAGTGGTGTGATAAAAGTAATCTGACACGTGAATTTCTCTTATATAAAGACAATCACCACTATACTTACAATGCAGGGAACTGATACGGCAGGCGGAGGAGACAGGTTGAAAGGTATTACAGTCCTTCGGGTGCATGGACAATTCAGACAAACAGATTCCTATCCAGAGCCCTGTAACCAGAATATAAACCCATTCCAATATAAAATAAGATTTGAGCCTTTATCTGTCAAAACTGCCATCCCTTGTACAGTGGTACCTCGGGTTAAGTCCTTAATTTGTTCCGGAGGACCGTTCTTAACCTGAAACTGTTCTTAACCTGAAGCACCACTTTAGCTAATGGGGCCTGCTGCTGCCGCCGCGCCGCAGGAGCACGATTTCTGTTCTCATCCTGAAGCAAAGTTCAAAGTTCAAGCAAAGAGATATTATTTCTGGGTTTGTGGAGTCTGTAACCCTGAAGCGTATGTAACCTGAAGCGTATGTAACCTGAAGCGTCTGTAACCTTAAGCGTATGTAACCTGAGGTACCACTGTAAACCCATTCTGCAATCTTGTCTATTTCTGCTAGCTCAAGATATTGGATCAACCATTCACAGACAGAAGGGAGTTTCATAGCCCTGTGCCATTTTTGCTGCTACCATCAAATTCCCTATCAACAATTTCCCCAATTCAGGGATGCCGACATGTATCACATTAAATAAGACCATAAAAGGCTCAAAGGCAGTTCATGATACTGCAAAGGGATCATACCTGACTTAATTATGTTGTTTCCAAATGTTGAAATGATCACGTCTCAGTTTGGCAAGCCTGGCTAATCATCCAATAGCGTTTAGAAATTCGAAGAGCTGCACTTTGCCTGTAAAATGCTAAGCGAAAACTTCATTTCCTGGAACAACGGGTAATTGGCAATTTACTGTCATTTCACCTCTGACTTTCTGTTCTAATTACACGACTGGAGACACTAGACTAATAGGCATGATGGATTAAGAGCCACTGGTTACCATTTCTCTCTCATGTCTGACGCCTGTAGGTACAACCTATTATTTGTACTGAGTCCTTTGTTTCCGCCTCCGCATGCTGTTTGCCTGTTTGAAATGGGAGAAGCAGACCAGAGACTGTGTAGAATTCGTGTGTGTGTGTGTGTGTGTGTGTGTGTGTGTGTGTGAGAGAGAGAGAGAGAGAGAGAGAGAGAGAGAGAGAGAGAGAGAGAGAGAGAGATAGTTTCAAGCCTGTGGATATTTTCTCATATACCATAATTTCCAGAAAGGAATTGAAAACAAAACTGCCAATAGCATAGCACTACTATATTACCTATGGCGCAACTGCATTTGGAATACTGTGTTCTGGTCACCTCACTTCCAAAAGGATATTTCTTGTCACCACTGGAGAAACTTCCCTATGAGAAAATATTACATTTCTGGCTTTATAATTTGAGGGGAGGGAGATAGCATGTAAGATGGGACACGACAGAGGTCTTTTTCTCCCTATGGCATAATTCTAGACCCAGGACCATCCAATGAAGCTGAATGCTTTGAAATTCAGGACAGCGGGTAGTACTTCTTTACACAGCATACAGTTAAACTGTGGAACTCACTGCCACAGGAGGCCGCAATACCCTCTGCTGCTAGACAATATCCATTATGTAGGGATGGTGTGATGGAATAGTTATAATGAAGTGGGGCTTGAAGGAGTGTAATATTTGGTTGAGCACTGCATTTTTTTTTGGTTGTGTGGAAGCTCTGGTTTCCTTTGGAGAATTCCTGCAGTTACCTAGGATGTCCACTAGATGGTTGGATTGGATAAGAGCAGTTTATGATGGTATATGCAGATCTCTCTCTGTGTGTGCTTTACTCCTTCATGTTTGAAGGATGGATATGAATGCTAAGTGCTCACTGTGATCAGACTAGAACTCTGCAACCAGGACTGGCTAAACAACACAGCGTCCAGTCCTGCTCTCTTTCACATCCCACATGCTTTTTTAACTCCTGTGCTGACGTCCCTGATGTATCTTTTGCAGTCTCTACAAAGACCCTATTTCTTCTTTCAGCCCAGATAACACAATTAGCTAAGGCACCAATGTTTTCAGCTTTGTTAAAACATGAATTTCATTCCACGGCACCTAAATATATTCCTGTGATCTCTACTCCTTTCTACTCCAGATTTTTTTTTATTTGCATGCTGCTCTTTTCGGAGGGCTGTTTAACAACAAAATCAAGGAGGTAAGAATCCATAAAATCCATAAAGTAGCACTCTATGTGCTGGCAGCTAAGAAGATCAGGAGGAAGGAGCTAGATAAAATAGCGGTCAACTGCAAAGGGGATTCAGATATTTAATTTGGCACATCTTACCTGAGAATCGTCTGCTATTCTATTCTATTTAATGCAACTAATAATTTTAGTAGCCATGACCGTGGTTTTATTGCATGTGTGGTGCCCGATGATTTTTATGGTTATTGTTGTTTTTGTTGTCCTTCTGAATGATGCCATGGCCTATGGCTAGTGCAATAAAAGTTTAATTGGAAAACATAAAATCCATAAAATAACAGTCAATTAAGAATGCACAGAAACAAATCACTGAATGCTGATGCATCTTCTTGTCCAGCTGCTTGAAGCTTTAAACAAATGAGGCCAGACACATCTCTTTTAAAAAAATTATTAGATTTTACATTTTAGTATTCAACACATTTATCATATAAACAAAGAAGATAGAAATTAAAACAAAACTCCCCGCATTCTGTGACATCCCTCAGCTTCCCTCCTGGTTCTTTGACAATTTGTTACTTCTGCTTAAGGCCAGGCACATCTCCACAGGGAGAGATTTCTGCATGCAAGCACCCACCTCTGACTGAAATAGCTCTGTCCCAGGCCCTCACTCAAGGGCCACTAGGAGGAGCTCATCTGATGACGTTAAAGCATAGGCAGGTTGAAATGAGACATGAGTTGCAGATATTTGGGTCCAAGCTGTTTACGGCTTTAGGCATCAGAGCAAGCACTTTGCATCGGTGCTTTCATTTGCAACAACATAGATTGTTTTAGTTTAGGTTTCATATACAGTGGTACCTTGGGTTACAGATGCTTCAGGTTACAGACACTTCAGGTTACAGACTCCGCTAACCCAGAAATAGTACTTTGGGTTAAGAACTTTGCTTCAGGATGAGAACAGAAATCACATGGCAACGGCGCGACAGCAGCAGGAGGCCCCATTAGCTAAAGTGGTACCTCAGGTTAAGAACAGTTTCAGGTTAAGAATGGACCTCCAGAACAAATTAAGTTCTTAACCCGAGATACCACTGTATATGGTCATAACAATCTACCTTGGGAGCTTGTGGGCTCTCCTTCTTTGGAGGTTTCTAAATAGAGGTTGGATAGCCATCTGTCATGGATGCTATAATCAGAATGATAATGATAATGATGATGATGATTTATTATTTATATCCCGCCCATCTGGCTGGGTTTCCCCAGCCACTCTGGGCGGCTCCCAACAGAATATTAAAAACACGATAAAACATCACAAATTAAAAACTTCCCTAAACAGAGCTGCCTTCAGATGTCTTCTAAAAGTCAGATAGTTGTTTATTTCTTTGACATCTGATAGGGAGGGCATTCCACAGGGCGGGCGCCACTACCAAGAAGGTCCTCTGCCTGGTTCCCTGTAACCTCACCTCTTGCAGTGAGGGAGGAGGAGGAGGAGTTTGGATTTGATATCCCGCCTTTCACTCCCTTTAAGGAGTCTCAAAGCGGCTAACATTCTCCTTTCCCTTCCTCCCCCACAACAAACACTCTGTGAGGTGAGTGGGGCTGAGAGACTTCAAAGAAGTGTGACTGGCCCAAGGTCACCCAGCAGCTGCATGTGGAGGAGCGGAGACGCGAACCTGGTTCCCCAGATTACGAGACTACTGCTCCTAACCACTACACCACACTGGCTGGGAACCACCAGAAGGCCCTCAGAGCTGAACAGTGGGGGTGGAGACGCTCCTTCAGGTGGACTTTAGCTGAGATTCGTGCATTTCAGGGGGTTGGCCTAGATGACCCTGGGTGTTTCTTCCCGCTCTACAATTCTGTGATTCTATGCATGCATCATTTTATTTGTATACCACCTTTCCCTTGTTCAAACCATGCTCAAGCCGCCTTGCAACGTGAAAAAAATACATCATTACAAACATAACCAAAAGTAGGCATAAACAATAAATAAAACATCAAAAAGGACACAACCAAATTAATTGCAACACAAATCATAATAAGTTTTCAACTAAAAAATAATAATATCAATAGCAGCACACACACCTGAACAAAGCCCCCCAAACAATACCGAGCCCAAGAGTCTGTTCGGCAGCCTCAGTTTTTGTAGCTGGAGTCGGTCAGGGGCCCTGCCCTCCCAGGCCAAGTGGGAAAAGGCCTGCAAGGCAGGGAGCAGGACTTCCAGGACTCACAGAAAAGATGGTCGTAGCTTCAGTCAAGCATGAAACTTTATCTTTGCAGTTGTTGTTCTTTAGCATTCCCTTGTTGATTAGGCAGTTCTCCAGGCACTTCACACAAAGCAGTATTTATTACACACTAGTGATTCCTTTAGAATAGATCTCCACCCCCCACTGCCACCGCCAATATTTTTGAGAATTAAATTCAGCTTTCTGTTCATCCTCCAGCTAAAATCAGGATGAACAGCTGCACTCTCAGCCCTTACCCTCCGCCCCTTTTCAGATTTTGAAAGGGGAATTGATTTCTTGGCAGTCATGAAAGAGCAAGTCTTTCATCACCCCGAGTGACTTTTCCATTGCTTCCTAAATCTTTTATTGCTTTGCACACAGCAATTGCCTGTATTTCTTGCCAGTATGGATGAGTCTTTTGGTTCAGCCTCAGAACCCTGAAAATCTTTCCTTTCACTGGCATGCATTAAAAAGCATGGTTTCTTTCCTCACCATCGTTAATTTAAAATAAAAAAATTCCTTCCAGTAGCACCTTAAAGACCAACTAAGTTAGTTCTTGGTATGAGCTTTCGTGTGCATGCACACTTCTTCAGATACACACGTGTGCATGAGCTTTCGTGTGCATGCACACGAAAGCTCATTCCAAGAACTAACTTAGTTGGTCTTTAAGGTGCTACTGGAAGGAATTTTTTTATTTTGACTATGGCAGACCAACACGGCTACCTATCTACATCGTTAATTTGTGCTTTTTGCCTTAGCCACCATCCAGTAGCCCATGTCTTTAAAATCTCCTCGGCATTCAATTGCTTAGTCGCAGGGCGATGGAGGAATCTTAGATTATAGTTTCAAGACAACTTTTAGAAGGTAGAACAAGCATTGCTAATGTGGCATCCCTGGGCGCCTGCAAAGTCCTTCCCTTGTGCTCAGTAGACTCTTCTCCCCTCACTGAAATTAAGCTTTTGTAGCCAAAAGAATAGGTTGTAGTATATATGCTTGGTTGTGGTCTCTTTTGTTTTGCAAATGTGCCCTTGGGCCCCCAAAGGCTGGTGACCCATGATGCAGCTGTTCCTTGCTTGTACTGAAAATATTTATGTTGGAGTCTTGTAAAGTATTATTGTTTTTCCTTCCTGAAGGAAAGGAACAACAGCAGTGGTTCATGCTTGTGGCAGATATGGAGTCCATTCCTGAGAGTCTTATTTCAGCATTTAGTTTTAAAACAATAGTTTCTCCATCCGGCAATCGCACACAGGGATGTTCTTGGAGAGCAGCAGAGCAAATGAAGAAATGTGCTCTGCTTTCACAATATCCCCATCCTCGGGCCAGCTCTCAGCGGATAGGTCAGCCAGCCAATGTGAAGGCATGTATTTGACCCTTGTGGCTAGTGACTGCTTAGTTACATAAATATGTTGCATCTATCTTTGGAACCGGGAGTTCTGTGAGTTAAGAGCTTCCTTACGCAACACTAATGTGAAAAGTGTGTGGTGTTGGAAGACAATAGCCCTCCAGTTTTTCGTGCTATTCTCAAAGTGGAGGGTTCTCTCTCAGTCCCATTACTGAGGGATTTTCTCTGTCTGTGGTATGTCATTAATTCATTAATTCCAATAGCTTGTCCTGTTCTAGCTTCTGAAGCAAGACGTGTTAGTAAACGGATCATAAATGTGTGCTCTATTAAACATCAAAATCTCACAGTAAATCTCATCATGCTCATTATAGCATACTGGTTGCTCAGAATCGTTGATCAATGTTTGTTCTTTGGATAGGTAGTTAGGGGAAGGATCAGGGGCATTTTGAGCCCACAGGTATCTATTTGCATGCACGTTGTTCACCAGAGTAAGGAATGATCTGAAACTTACGTATCTCTGATGCACTTGCAATATTTTTTTAAAAAAAGAAAGACATCTCATCTGATCATTGTTGACAAGAAGCGTACAAGAGGTCTACAGGCATAGAAATACTATGGGGTTGGTAAAACTATGAGCTATAGCCCTCTCCCTTCATTCAACTTTGCATTTGTAGACCAACTACACATCTATGATTTGGGGGGTGGGACTCAAAAGTAGTAAACAAGGAAACTCTGACATCAAGGCCACATGCACACAAGGTCTTTTCTGGATGATCACTCCACTGTGGTTGGATTAAGGAAAGTGTTGGCAAAGGGCTAAAAGTAAAATTAATGGGGATTTTGTTTTCTGCAAAGTCCTGTTGTTCCGTATATATTTTTTACAAAATGCTTTAACAGACCTCTGGCTTGGGCAGACGTTTCTTATAAAATGCCATGGGAGTTGGAAAATGAACTAACTCATTATTTCTAAAGCAGATGCACTCAGCTTCCCTTTGAAAAAGGCTTTAATGAAATGTTGACAATGGCCACCTTTGGCAGCACTGTCTGTCTAAAATTAATAACATGCGTAGCCAAGCAGAAACCTCTGAAAAATGCATATCTGGGTTGGGAAACCATCTTTTCCTCAGTCCCTGACAAAACAAAGCTGTGAGGGAACTGCAAAACGTTCCAAATCCCCTTTAATGCTGGGCTGCAATACGGGATTTATAGATACAGTATGTGCAAAATTAGGGCTCCTTGTCACTGAGAATTCCCCAAGTTATTAGTATACATTGTTAACTGAGAGGATGTCTTTGAAACATGACTACAAACAATGATTTGCCATGGTTGAATTCTAGCATTTTAATTTGATGCTTTCTTTCTATTCTCCGTTCTTCCTACTCCCTGATTAAAGTCAGCGGAGACTGGTCTATTAGGGGAACCAGGGCTTAGTTGTACCAAGTGAAATGTAAAGCCATTTTTTAAAAAAGTGTTCCCCAGAATCTCAGAGCCACACTCTTTTCTCTTCTAAACATCATTTGAACTTGGAGAGGCATTTCTGTCAATTGGCTGCTCTCTAGCTGCTCTCTGCACCACTCACTCCAAAAGTATTGCGAGGAAGTTGAAGGACACTGACAAACTGGAACGTGTCCAGAGGAGGGCAACCAAAATGGTCAAAGGCCTGGAAACGATGCCTTATGAGGAACGGCTAAGGGAGCTGGGCATGTTTAGCCTGGAGAAGAGGAGGTTGAGGGGTGATATGATAGCCATGTTCAAATATATAAAAGGATGTCACATAGAGGAGGGAGAAAGGTTGTTTTCTGCTGCTCCAGAGAAGCGGACACGGAGCAATGGATCCAAACTACAAGAAAGAAGATTCCACCTAAACATTAGGAAGAACGTCCTGACAGTAAGAGCTGTTCGACAGTGGAATTTGCTGCCAGGGAGTGTGGTGGAGTCTCCTCCTTTGGAGGTCTTTAAGCAGAGGCTTGACAACCATATGTCAGGAGTGCTCTGATGGTGTTTCCTGCTTGGCAGGGGGTTGGACTCGATGGCCCTTGTGGTCTCTTCCAACTCTATGATTCTATGATTCTAAGTCCATCCCATCTGTCTCCAAACCGAAAAACCATGTGATTGTATTTTTATTTTTATTAAAAAATAGTGACTGTCTGAAAACGTCCACAGAATGGTAAAAAGATAATGGAAGAGAGTTCCAATTCCTTAGAGAGTTTGACTCTAGGGGGAGGAGGCCAGGGAGTACTGTCGTACCTTGGTTCTTGAACGCCTTGGTACTCACCCGTTTTGGCTCCCGAACGCTGAAAACAAAGAAGTAGGTGTTCCGGTTTTTTAACATTCTTTGGACGTCCAGTGTGGCTTTCGAGGCTTCCAATTAAGTGCAGGAAGCTCCTGTAGCCAATCAGAAGCCGTGCCTTGGTTTTTGAACATTTTCGGAAGTTGAACAGACTTCCAGAATGGATTACATTAGAGAACCAAGGTACAGCTATAAAGCAGACTGAGGAAGCTGCCTCAGGCGGCTGATACTGAGGTGGGGAGAGTGGCCGGAGCAGTGAGTGCCATGTGCACTGCCCTGTGGTATAGTGTGGTGTAGTGGTTAAGAACGGTAGTCTCGTAATCTGGGGAATCGGGTTCGCGTCTCCGCTCCTCCACATGCAGCTGCTGGGTGACCTTGGGCCAGTCACACTTCTTTGAAGTCTCTCAGCCCCACTCACCTCACAGAGTGCTTGTTGTGGGGGAGGAAGGGAAAGGAGAATGTTAGCCGCTTTGAGACCAAATCCAAACTCTTCTTCTTCTTCTGTAACCACTACACTAGCCCACAAATGCAGTAGAAGACCCTTTCCTTTCACCAGTATTGGAATAAGTTCCCTTGCCAGCACAATTGGCTTCTGTATGTACCTTGGGAAAGGACGCCATCTTGTCCTTTGCCTCAAGTGGCAAAATATATTGAGCTGACCTTGGAGGAAAAGGAGAGTTATATCCTCACAGTCTGTCTTATCATGCATCTAATGAGTAGCAAGCAATAAACCCCTTATTTCTTAGTCTAACTGGAGTATACCCAGGCCTTTGGACTCCCTCCACATGCCGTTTCCACCTCTAGCTGGCTGCGTTCCCCGTAGGCAGCTGGCTTTAAGGAGAAAGTGTGCACTCTGAGCCTCAGGAAACCGGACCTGGCAGGGTGAGTTTTATGGCAGTGGGTTGGACCAGTTGACCCTCAGGGAACTCTCCCAACTCTACGGTTTTTTGAGTCTATGGTTCTCTTAGAGAAAGACATGTGTCACATGACTCAGCCCCAAAAGATGCTAGTCCCAATTTTCTTCTGTGGCTTGTTGGAAGGTACGGGATTTACTTCTGAGAAGAACTGCATCGGATTACGCTGAAAAATGCTTGCAGCACTTTAAAGTCTAACAAATTAATTATGGCATAAGCTTTTGTTGTACATAAACTTTCATGGATTAGAGCCCACATCATCTGGTGAAGTGGATTTCGTGTCACAAAAGCTTGTGCCATAATAATTAAGATGTTCCGAGACGCTTTGTTGTTTTTGCTACTCCTCTGGAAAATCTTCAAAGGTCTGTTCCTTAAAAGACATTCAAGAAAATGCTTATCTGATGTGGTGGACTAATGCAATTGTTTTGGAAAAGAATTAGAAATTGGTTAGTCACTGTGGTGGAGATACATTATTAAATGCTGCTTTTATTTTTATTTTTTTGTTTTTATTGTATTGGTCTGAAATCCAGAACCTGACAATGCTAGGTTCTTTAACATTAACAGCCACCTGTTTAGGGAGTATTAGTACTACTACTAGGAGTAAAAAGGGACACTGGTGGCGCTGTGGTCTAAACAACTGAGTCACTTGGGCTTGCTGATCGGAAGGTAGGCAGTTCGAATCCACACAACAAGGTGAGCTCCCGTTGCTTTGTCCCAGCTTCTGCCAACCTAGCAGTTTGAAAGCACACCAGTACAAGTAGATAAATAGGTACCGCTACGGCAGGAAAGTAAATGGCATTTACATGCATTCTGGTTTCCGTCATGTTCTTCTGTTGTGCCAGAAGCAGTTTAGTCATGCTGGCCACATGACCCAAAGCTGTCTGATGACAAATGCCAGCTCCCTCGGCCTGAAAGCGAGATGAATGCCGCAACTCCATAGTCGCCTTTGACTGGACTTAATCATCCAGGGGTCATTTACTTTTACTACTTACTACTACTACTACTACTACTAAATTTGTATACAGTGGAACCTCTGTTCCCAAACAAAATCCATTCTGGAAGCTCGTTCGGCTTCTGAAATGTTCGAAAACCAAGGTGCAGCTTCCCATTGGTTACAAGAGCTTCTTGCACTCAGTGGAAGCCGTGTCTCATGTTCGGGTTCCGAAAAACATTTGAAAAAGGAAGCATTTACTTCCGGGCTTTCGGTGTTTGGGAACCGAAACGTACAAGAACGGAGGTGTTTGGGAACTGAGGTTCCACTGTACTGCCTTTCATCCAAAGAACACAGGGTGGTTCAGAACATAAACGGGGTGGTTCAAAGCTTATTAGGGACAGCCTAATACAGTACAGTTATCTATATTGGTTGACTACCATGGACCACTTCTCTGCATAAGAGTATAAGCATGGTCAAGGTGGTTGTATAAGCTACACTACAATTATGATTACTCTATCAATCTGCTGTGTCAGCATAATTTAGAAAGATGTAGTAAGTTCTATGATGGCAACATTGTAATAGACTTATAAGGAGGTGGGGAAGCCCTCTTTCTTGGAACTTGGAGTAGATCTGGACAACAGAAGGTGCTGCACATTGGCTAATGCATGAGTCACATTGCTACTCCAAGTGGTTTCCAGAAACTAAATGAAGGGAATGTCAGCATTGTTGTCTTGTTGTAGTATTATGCTTTATATTTTCTTTGCATGCATTAATAAAGAATGTGTAGCCTTCACCCATACATGTGTTCATTGTCTTCCAATCCTAAAAGAACCTTTGACTTCTGGCAGCACCCTTTCTAATTGCATGCTATAAATTCCCCTCTCCTCATCCCTCCAACTGCCATCTTATTTTTCCATAACAAGACTTTGTATCCAGTTTGGCTTGGGTCCAACAAAGAGGCGAGCTACTAATGAACATGAATGCATGTAAGCAACATGTTCTCTGGGTCATTCTTCCTGAGCACAACATTTTCAGGTAAAATAATCTGTGTGCCTCCCTTTTTAGGTCTGTTCTCTCAAAACCATCAAGTATTTCTGCACTATGTCTTGGCTATAAACAACTGTGTAAATATTCTTTTTTCCTGAGAATCTCATTCTGTCCTGTGTACTCTGCCTCCTTGTCCAAAGGCTCAGTGACTCAGGCTGCTTCCAAAGCAACAGATTTTATCCTAATTGTGCTTCCTTTTAAATCCTTGGAGAAAAGCTGTTTCCTAAGAATTAGGACTAATGGACCCAAGAGCATCCAATTAATCTTAATTGAATCTAAAGTATTTCACATTGTTTCCACTGGTACTTTCAAGTCTCTGTATAACAATCTTTGGCTCCTCCATATACAAGATTAAACGGCATTTAGATTCCATGGGTTTAATTTGAGAGTGACAAAACTGTGATTGAAACAAGGAAGAATTCTCTTCAAATTTCTCCTTCGGAATAAACTCGGAGGGGGCAATAATAATAATAATTTATACCCCACCCATCTGGCTGGCTCCCAATAGAATATTAAAAACACGATAAAACATCACACATTAACTTGCATTGACAGCAGCTACTTGCTCCTATGGCGGTGCACTCAGAGGAGCCCTTCCTACCATATTCGGACATTTAGCTCCATCCACTATTTCTGCACTTCTGTAGTGCCTTGACATGTTCGTGGTAGGCCCACATTTAGCCTGACACCCGGTCTTCCTTCTTTAAATACCTCCAAAGAGCTACTGTCAAAACCACTATTACTTGTTTTGATTGGTAGCTCTTTGCAGCGTAATGGTTAACAGCCACCAGACATGTGAAACTCCCAACAAAATCCGCTTTGGAATGTGTGCAGAGCATGAGAAGATCTGTGGGTCAATAGCAGAGCATCTGCTTTGAATACAGAAGGTCCCAGATTCAATCCCAGGCATCTCCAGCTAGGACTGACAATATTCCCTATCTGCAACCCTGGAGCCAGTGTAGACAATACTGAACTAGGTGAATCAATGGTCTGGTTCATTTTAAGACAGCTTCCTATATTTAATTTATTCACTTCCCACCCAGCTACAAGAAACAGGATGTAAGCAAAGAAAACAATTTCTCTGACTCTGATTTATATCAGGCTGCAATCTGACTCATTTCATTACCTAAGAAAGCCCTCGTGTGTTTGGCTTTCGTCAAGGTCAAACTCAAACCTTATGAGAAAATTCGGCAAAATGTGCATATGACAGTGACATGAGCCATGGTTGATATGAGATTAAATTCACATCCTGTCCCAACCCCCTACAGAAAGAAAATATGTTGTCAACAAGGTATAGGTTATGTGTCTCAAACATCACATAACCAGTGGGATTTTAAAAAACCTTTGTTCTTAGCACCTTGAGCTACTCTTTTTGCTATTTCTGTACATGAAGAATGTGTGCAGTAATGGCAGATCTTGACTGTAAGCTCCCATTCCTAGTCATCTAACAATTAGAGATGAATTTTCACCTGTTGATGTTCTTTCCTATCTTTGACTGCAAATTGCATTTCTATTTTGGTGTTCATGTTTTGCTTTGTTGAAAGTGGTGTATATTTATTTCTAATTGAAATTCTAAAAAAAGAGAGATGAGCTTTCCTGTGTCCCAGGACGAAAAATGAGGAATTGCAGAGCATGGGGTAGGCAGCAATAGCCAAGGTGGTGCCCTCCAGATTTTGTGGACTCTTGGCTCCCATCGCCACAGACCATTAGCCATGCTTCTGAGGGGTTTCATGCTGGCTACCCCAGAGGCAGGGAATAGGAAGAACATGAAAATGAGCAACACCAATTTTCTATTTGAGACAGCCCATAATAACCATACATAAGATGCAAGGATGCTCAGCCAGATTGAACTATGAGATTGGTGTCACTCACGAGTGCTCATATAGGAACGATCAGGAGTCATTGCAGAAATGAGACTAGTGTAGAAAGACCAAGAATAAAAGCAGGCAGTTAATTCAACAATGCCTGATATTGAGATGATAGTTGTGCACAAAACAACCTAAAAGACAGTCTAACCCCTTATATACTTGATCGAACACTGTGCTCTGCAGGAGAGCGTCTCTCCTGCATAATAGCAGGAGATTCATTCAACCAAAATAGGAACCAGACCTTCAGTGTGGGGGCAACTGAGTCAGATGGGCAGGGTATAAATAAAACTACTACCATTATTAATTTTATATTATTATTATTATTGTTATTGTTATTTCCTTCCCATTACACATCAGAGAGGTGCTATTTCCATTGTCTGTTGGGTCATACGAAAGACCTTATTTTAAAAAATATGGAATTGTTTTTAACTGTTGATGCTTCTACTGCGAAATCATTTTGAGATGTTTCACGATAAGCTGTTCACAAATGTGATAAAATAAAATAACAAACATTTATTACATGGATTTGCCACAATATCACAGTTTCAGGAGGAGTTTACTGCTGATACAATGAATGGAAATGCATCCACTTTTATGTACAATACACAAACAAATTCTACTTAAACCTCTGAAACCATTTTTCACAGGGTGGAGTGTTTCATTCCATAAAAACAGATTTATAAGTAGACTATCGCCAGCTCTGAACTACGAACGGACAACATCTCCTAACACCTGGCCTGGCAGGATGTTGCAGTGCCACTTGTGGCTGAGCGGAAGGGAGAGGTCTGGCCGATCTTGAGTCTTCCTTCAACACCACATAGCAGCAAGAATAGCTGCTGAACCTTTCCCCGGTGTGCAGACAGTGAAGGTCCAACTGCCCTCTTTGGACTAGGAGTTGCCAGTTCTGCCGTATGAGGGAACAGATGAATGTCAAGAAAAGACACAGAAGTAGAGGCCAGCAGTAGCAGAGAAGGGAAATGAATCATGCAGGAACTACAATAAATTGTTGCATGCTCATGCCAATTATATGTTCACTGTTGTCAGGCAGAAATAAACATCTAGTAACCTCATTAGTAGATTAATGGACAGTTGCCTGAGGGTGCGTGTGAAACAGGGGGATGGATGGAACAGCCAAACTACTTGTATCACATCACAACTGCAAAGATCCCCAGTCTTTACAAGTTTATTCCCTAGTTGCCATTCCTTCAGTACAACTAGGAAAGGCCCTCCCATCCCATTCACAGAACTGCAAGATGCACAGTTTCACAAACCCAGCAGCAAAAGAAAGCCTCTTTCGCTCCATTTTTTCATTGCCACATTCTAAACTAAGGTTACCAGACGTCCCCGTTTCCTGGGGACAGTCCCCGGATTTACAAATCAGTCCCCTGACAAAATCCTATCATTCCTATTGAAGTTGAAAAGTGTCCCCGGATTCATTGAAAAAAATCTGGTAACCTTATTCTAAACTGTTCCCTGACAGCAAATTACTTTGTTCAAATCTCATTCTCCCCTCCTCTGTTTTTTTTTGTATTAGATTTTATTAGGTTCCTTAAAAATTGATGTTTAATGATGAATCATTTTGTAACTGTATACCACAAATACAATTACTTCACTTATCTACCTACATCTCATCCCCCCCCCCCCCGCCGCCCCAATTCCTTTTCGGCTGCTGCTGTTTGGATTAGAGGGATCTTGGAGGAAAGAAAGAATGACCAACATTCCAGCTGGGAGCAATCAAAGCTTTCCCCCACATGGTTTTTACCGAATATGTCTATGCCTATGTCTCAATTTGAAGGGGATAGATAAAACAGGTTGTGTTTCCACATCTGGAATCTACATGGAAGGGTTTTTTTGGATTACATTTCATTATTCCTTTCTGACATCTGTTTTTGCCAATTCCTTAGTCCTTTGGAACAGCTTGCCCAGTAAACATGAAGAACCATTTTTCAAATAAAAGGACACACTAAAAATCCAAAACAAGAACCATCTGGAATCCTGAACCAGCCAACTTGATTCCATAACTGGAGATAAAGTCCTGGATGTGGAGCATTAGGGACACAGTTTGTATTGTGCAGTCAGGCTTCTGGGGCACTTCTGGTGACATGTGACGTCCTCGTCACATGATCATAGTCTCTGTGCTGCTGTCATATTCTTGTTGGCATGCCTCCATTGTCTCCTCAGATCTTGGCCTGGTGTCAGAGAAAGCCTGATAAACTGACAGTTTCCCTATAATCCTTTCCTCCCCCATGTTTCTCAAAAGCAAAGCCAAACATGGAAGCAAGTTTCACACGGCTCCATTATGTATCGGGTGTGTCCGGACTCTGTAAATGATCACTGCTGTCGCTGGGCACAAGAGCAGGGATGTCATGACAACGATGGTGACCAGGATGATCAGGACGATGACCCACACTTCCAAGATGTGCTTTGGAAGGGGAAACTGTGTGGGCTCTATGCTTCCCAAAACATCCATGCTCTTCCTGTTCCTCCCTAAAGCAAAGAAGAAGAAAAGTGTCAATAAAACAGGACACAGAGCAAATGCAATCCTCACAGGTGATAAGCACATAACCTTTCCCTAACTCCAGCCTTGAAATAACAGAGTTTGGATAGGCTGCTTGAAATTTATGTAAGTTAGAAGACTTATCTGCACTTCATTCGGTCCAGAAGAAGACACGCGGGGCACTCCTATCATTTCCAGAAGAAGACATGCAGGGCACCCCTATCGATACACATATTGTTATGAGTTTGTGGGTGCCAGACACCCCTAATCCCTAGATCTAGTAAGTGTTAGAATTTAATCAATGCTTGGGGTGTTAAGATGGGTGCCAGACCTCTCTAATCCCCAGGTCCAGCAAGGATTAAAATCTAATCAGAGCTAATTAAGCCTGGCTAGCTTCCTGTGTTGAAGTGATCACCTGGGTGATGGACCATTAAGAGGACAAATAAAGGATTCCTCAACAAATAAAACCAAAGTTTACAGCATAGAGAGGTTAGGAAGAATAATGTGGCAGAGTAGCAGAGCAGCAAGCTGGAAAGCCAGAGAGGCACACCAATGGTTGATCTCTGCCATAGCTGCAGCTATGGGAGAAACAAGGCCCTTTTGAGGTGTTAATGCTGTGAACCCCTCCATCATAGGCTCAGGTTGTATATATGTGTAAATAAACCATATACTGTATCATAAAGGCACCGCAGTCTCTGCTGTGCCCCACTTCCAAAAGGAAACACGAACCCTGGGTAAGTACCTGGAACCCCTGGAATCTCATACTGCTCAGAGATTGGAGTAGCATGCAACAATGCTTACTCAAGCCCCACTTCATGTAATGGGGCTTTCTGGCACAGAAATAGGCATATGATTGCAGCCTTAAGGATGTAAGCATTTGGTCTGTGCCAACACTGCTGCGTGGGATCAGATGGAATGGATCACTTCTATGGGTGCCTGCCTGCCATCCAGATACTACACAGAAATAGATGTCATTTAATGTTATTTCATGTGTTGTGGCTTTCTCAGATAATTTGCTGTAGTGACTAGTATACTGTACATAGAGGAAGGAATTCAATGTTGTACAGTGGTACCTCAGGTTAAGATCTTAATTCGTTCCGGAGGTCCGTTCTTAACCTGAAACTGTTCTTAACCTGAAGCACCACTTTAGCTAATGGGGCCTCCCGCTGCCGCCACACCACCACCATGTGATTTCTGTTCTCATCCTGAAGCAAAGTTCTTAACCTGAGGTACTATTTCTGGGTTAGCAGAGTCTGTAACCTGAAGCATATGTAACCTGAGGTACCACTGTACTATGCTGAATGTTCCGTCAGTGCAAGCATTTCAGCTTGCTAGATGGAACAGTTCCACCCATCCACCCACCTTCTTCCATGTGCTGTTCTGGGGATTCTCCTGACCGCTACCAGGAGAATTAGAGGAAACCCCATTGTGCAAATGAAAGCCCTTGCACAGGCTTCTGTCAAAGGGATTCATTAGCTGAATCCCACCCAGATATAGGACTTCTAAGTCCAAATTCCTACTCAATGGAAAGAGGGTCTGGAGCAGGTCACGAAGCCAGAGCATAATTTGGCGCATGTGCTAAATTAACAATTGATCCAGTTGTGCATCAAAGAATACAATGAATGTTATTTATTTCAGAGGACTGCATTTCCACAAAACGTCACAGAAACAAAAAGAGGGCTTTGTTGCAAAACACTGCTGTGCAACCCTGCCACATGGTCATAACATCAAAATGTGAAACTGTGCATGGTGGCACAGAAGGGAGGCACTTACAGGGTGAGTGTGGGCTGCTGTTCATACTTCTTAAGCCACATGGGGAGGAAATGTTCTGTTTAATAAGGTATCTTGAGGAGGGAAGGGAGCTGTAAAAAGAAAACCATGTACTCTGATACCCTCCAATAAAAAGGCATCGTAAAATGCTGGCTCTTCATTAGTATTCATTACATGTCATTATTTTAACTGCGCCACTATTGTATAATCTGATGGAAAAAATGAACAACTCTGCTATTCTGCCCCTCAGTGAGATAGAAACATGTTGACTTAATGCAGGAGAGCCAAAGTTTAATTAGCCTGGAAGGGTGCCAGATACCGATCATTTCAAAACAAGGATGAGGAACATCAGATCTACAGGCCACATGTGGCCCTCTAGAGCTCTCTACCTGGCCTAAGAACTGTACCCATTAAAAACCCCGGAAGTGCTGCAGGATATCAGCATGTAAATCTTCTCAAGCAACATCACAGATTCTCTGCAAACTGGCAGGCCTTTTGTATGCTCAAAAAAATGAGATACAGTACATCATTTATGCCATCTGAATGTGAAAATGTGCCTTAAAAATGGAACGGGGGGCAGGGGAGGGAGAGGAATTGTTCAGTTGTGTGTGAGCTACCTAATTGCTATGTTGTTCTCCACTATGGGGGGGGAGGTGTCCCCTGGTTCTTTGCCTCCTTTTACAAGTTCCTATCAACACCAATGGATGACTTAAAGATTAGATAGATTAGATAGATATGCACAGTGTGTGTATGTGTGTAATAAGTTCTGTAATGAGTCAGCTCAAAAGCAAGCAATTTGGCTCCCATCCAATCAATTGTAAGTAGCCAGAGTCTCTCCTCTCTCAGCAGCATATTGCCACAGCAGAATATGCTTTGCTGGATTAGTCTGCAGTCATAGAGCACTGAGTATCTGCAATGAACCATTCTGATCAGTTTGCTGTCCAGGCAAGCTGACACTTGTTTGCTTTTTTAATCTAGCAGGGATGATTCAAGAAGAAGCAATTGCCCTCCAAAAATATTCCCCACTACCTTTTTTGGTAACTGCACAGATGTGTATATGCACCTGCAAGAAGAGGAAGGTGGGAAAACATACCATAGGGCAGAGGTTGCCAGTGTGGCACCCATGGGGTGCATATGTGCCTGCAGAGGATTTCCCTGATGCCCACAGGGTCCCCATTTCTGGGTTCAAAGGATCAGAACAGGGCCTGTGCAAGGCCCTTTTCCTCTCCAAACACAAGCATCTAAAGTTCTCAGCCCCTCAACCAAAAAGAGTTATAGCCCTGAATTTCATCACCTTAACCTCAACATACAGACCAGTATCTGCACAATACTATCTACCTTTATGAGAAACATTGGACATCCCAAGCTAATAAATTGCTGCAGTTCTCTCCCTCGCCCTCTCTTCTCCTGGACGAATCCAACTGGTGTCCCATGAACTGCCAGAGTGCGTCTATGTATGAAGCAAGGCTGGCCCAAGACATTTGGCTGCCTGAGGCAAAGGATAAAATGATGCACACCCATTCATAGTGCCTCCTACTTCGGTACTAGCAAAGGGGCACTGCCCTGCCCCTGAGGGAGGTCAGCAGGATAGATATAAATGTGGATGGCAAAGTGTGTGACGCACAGCTCTCTTCTCCAACAGAACAGTTTGGTCAGGGAGCTCGGGAGGATATATGCTGCCTGAGACCTTACTTTGCCCAATGGCAGAACTGGCTCTGGTAGGAAGCTTGCAGCTTCTATGCCCATGGGACCCTCCCTCTCATCTGTCCAGTCTCCAGGGAAGCTTTTGCCTGGGCAAATAAAATTAGTGATGGAGTAAAAAATCCTTGCCAAATCTCCAGTCACACGGACTGCCTCTGTGTATATTTAAACTACAGTAGGCGTTGATGCAGATTTCGTGTCTGATTCAGCAGCCTCGAGGCATCTCACCTGTACTTAATCATGGTTTCCTGAGTCACGAAATCCGTTTCTTTACACGAATGAAGCAACTGATGACACCAAACTGTGCGCAAACCCCTGCCAGCTGGATACGTTGCTGTTTCCCACCCTGATCTTTTGATCCTGTTAACATTTATTTATAAACATTTATAAAGCAAACCAATCCATTCTTTCTCAACAAGAGGCTCAACACCTGATTCTGTCAATGGGTCGAATCCGGACTAGGGCTGTGTACACATTATCAGCTCAAAACACAGCCACATCATTCTGTTTCTCAATTCAGATCAAAAGTGCTTTGGGGAAAACACATCAAAACACAGTATTTCCTAAGAAGACCACCTCAGACTACCTCCCTCCACCCAACCTAGGGTGATCTACCATCAGCTGCCCTGTGGGAAAGATCCTGGTAACTTTTTAACATGTTGTTTATTGTGTTTTTAAAATATGTAGTTAGTTGCAAGCCACTTTGGAAGGATTTGTATCCTGAAAGGCAGGTTATAAATAAATGTAACCAGGGATGGGAATCCTGTGGCCTTCCAGATTTTGTTGGACTCCAACTGCTGTTTAATGCCCTAGATCAGAAAAGCAGCTCATCCCCTTCCTGGCAAAGTAAGTTATAAAAATACAGAGAAAATGTCCACTTTAGGATAAGCCTTAGTGGAACAAAACTGTTATCATGTATGCAAGAAGAAAAGGACATGCAATTGTTGTTTCAGCAGACCTATTTGCCACGAGTTTTCATGGGGAATTTTGTCCTAGGACTATCCTAATTCAGAACCACTGACGAAGTATGAAAAATGCTCACCTCTGCTCTGGTAACCAATCATCTCAATAAGAAACAACTGTGGCACTCAACTGTAAATACATGCTATAAAAATGGCTGCTACTAATGGGAAATGGAGGTGTCATCCTATGTTGATGTTTCTCTGCAACTTCTGAATCAGGAGAGGCTGTGCAAGCCCTGAACTTAGTGCCCGGACTTGGTGGTGAGTTAGGTGGGGGCCGATAAACTGACTACCTTATAAATCCTGGGCAGATGGAGGCAACATGGAAGGGCCGTTCCTGAGTCTGCTTTCGATTGGGGTTGTACTCCCGCATCTCTGTCGCTTAGAGGCCCAGGTGATCTCAGTGACTAGGAGTGCCTTTTACCAGCTTCAGTTGGGAAGAGAGCTACAGCCATTTCTGGGTTGGGGCAGCCTAATCACGGTCATCCAGTAACCTCCAGGTTGGTTGCTGCAATGTGCTGTATGTGGGGCAGGACTTGGAAGCTGCCACCTCATGCAAAATGTGGGGCAGAATATAGTAAGTCATTGTGGAAATAACTGCACTGGCTGCCAATTAGCTACTGGGCTAGGCTCCAGGTGCTGGTATTGCTGCATAAAGCCATGTACAGCTTGGGACTAGGTTACTCAAAAGTTCATCTCACCTTCTGCATAACCAACCAATCACTACATTCTGAAGGAGAGGGCATCCTGCAGATACCATGCTATCAGGAAGTGCATTCTTCACAAGGTCAGAATCAGACTTTGAGAGTGGTGGCACCTTTCCTGTGGAAGGGAACTTTGGTCACATTATATATCAGATCTATGCCTTCTCTACTACTGTCATTTCAGTGCCTGCTAAAAACATTCTTTCTTTCCACAAGCTTTCTAAACAGAGCTCTTTATTCCAGTTGCTATCTGTGACGGATATGAATTGTTCTTACATGTGTGCTGTTGTTGTTTTAAAATAGTTTTTTTATTATATGTGTGTGTGTGTGTGTGTGTACACACAATTTTATTCTAGTACCCCAGGAAGACGAGGGAATGACTCTGCAAATTGTAGCTCTGTGAGGGAAACAGGGAAACTTCTAACAATGCTGACACTTTAAATCTCTACAGGATTCTGTAGAGGAAGCCATGACTGTTTTAACTATATAGTGCAGAAGGGACCTTGGTTTTAAGAAGTTACTCCTTATGTTTTAGCCAAAATCTGCTTCCCTGCAATTCCCATCCACTGGGTCTACTCTTGGTTCTGTAGATCTCTTAGTTGCAGCCTAAAAGGACACTCCATTGACTAAAGATGTCAATAAACTGAAAAATAAAATGTTAACCAAAAATCATGGTTCAAAATTTAGGAAAGATAACCACAGTGGCTCTGTCAGGAATATAATTCATGAGCAGGATTCCTGGGAGTGCAGGCTGGTTGGGAGTGCTAGTTTAATTTGGGATTCAAGTTTCACCGCAATGCTATTTTGTGGGTTTCCATGTCAGGGTCTTACGTGGAATAAGACTCTCCTATGTCATAGGCAGGCTGAGGCGTGTTTCAGTGGAGGAATTTGCTGGCAAGCTTCTGCTGAAATGGAAGGCCTTCCTTCTATGAGTGTGTGTGAGGCAGAGCCTACGCACAGCACAGGAAAATGTGTGCTCCGTGCTCCGTTTACAGAGAAGTGCATTAGTGCTGTCGTTATTTGGAATGAACTTCCTGGCAAGCAGTAATCTAAGCTGTTGATTTGCTCCGAGTGAAACTCAGTTATTTCCTACACTGGCAAACGTTTTGTGGCTCCAGGCTCTGATCCCTGGACGCTTCCTCATGTCGTGAGCAGCCTCAGTAATCTTATTAGTTTTGCTTGGACTTCATGTCCACATTCATGTCACACACAGAACTAAACTGGGATGCTGGAATACTTGAGATTTAAAGCCGGCGAGTCCCATTAATTCAATACAAAAGCAATCGACTTCAAACACAGCTTTCTGACAGCCATGATCGTACCATGAGTAGAACAGGGATGAGGAACATCTGGTCCTCCATATGTTGTTACACTAAAGCTCCCACCAACCTTTGGAGCAACGTGTTGGGCATGGATCCAGGAGACCTGGGTACCAAGCCCTGCTTAGCCATTAAGTTCACAGGAGCAGTCCCTGTTTCTCAGTTTAACTTCCTCTTATGCTTGTTGTCATGGAAATGAGACAGTACCACACATCATGTGTATGAGTATGAGAAGGTTTGAAGTGAAGGACTACACCTCTCTCTGCGTCTTCCTCTTCCTTTCCATTCCTATGAAGGGTTCCATGTGTGGCCCAGAGGCATTTCTAGGAAATGTAGACTTGCTAGGTGCCTGCACATTGCTTTTCAGACAGCACAGTACAAATTAAACAAAACAGAAAACTGGAAGAGACAGCTGGCGAAGGGGCTGTCTGCAGGCATCATGTAAGGGACCTTGGTTTCAGTATAAGAAGCTTAAGTAATCCTTGCTTACTTACTTGCCCCTCTTGGGCAAGTCATTCCCTCTCACTTTAACCTACCTCAAAGGGTTGTTGTGAGGCCCCAGTGTTGTGCTGATCTGAGTGACAGGGTGTGATAAAAATGTCATATGAAGAAAAAGCTTACACAACTGTGCAACTTGGATTGTGTACAATGAGCGAGCGGCCCCAACCAAGCAGCCTGACATCATCTTGGCTATACCATTTTTGTAATTTCTCCCCAAAGTTTGGTGACGCTCGCTCGTTGCCACTTTGACATCAGCAAGAACAGGTTAAGCTGGAGTCACTGTGCCAATTCTCTTAAGTGCTCCAGATCAGAAAGATAACATGACGTCAAAACCTGTGGAGATTCAAAGGCCAGGCTACACCCATCTTAATGCCTTCAAGGGATTACTTGTTAAAACACAGGCTGTTTGTAAGAAACCCACAAACCTATTTATTACTATCACGCAGCACAGGGGGCTCCACATTTAAACCAGCTTGCCGACAGACAAAGGGGGGGGGGGAGAACCCAACAGGCACTGTGCTCTGAATCCTGGTGTTTAATGAAGAGAGAAAGAGTGTTTGGTGGTGCTTGGAGAAGATTCAAGAGCAAGTTACTCAAATTTTAAGAGATTCTTCGTTGCTGGTTTTAATGGTCATTCTTGCTGAGCTGAGGATTTATGGAAACCATTTCTCCCTCAAATTGTGAACGCATCCTGCTGGGTGTTCAAATGCAAAGACTATAAACATGGAACAGTCTTTCCTTGGGAGGTGGTGGACTCTCCTTCCTTGGAGGTTTTTAAGCAGAGGTTGGATGGCCATCTGTCATGGATGCTTTAGCTGAGATGACTGCATTGCAAGGGCTTGGACTAGATGACCCTTGGGGTCCTTTCCAACTCTATGATTCGATGGACCTGTTGCTCTTGTTACTACTTTCTGCAGGCCCTGCCCAGTTCACCTGGCCACCCTACTTCTGGGGTAAATTCATCTAAATCTATGTCTACCCTAACATTACAGCCCTCCCAGCCAGAATTGACCACCCCATCTGGTTGTACAGTGGCTACTGCCTCCACATTCCTGCCCCTCCAAAGGAAATCCCTGCTAGTTCCTAAGTGACTCCAGCACATCAGGAGCTGGGGTTGTTCTTCGAGTTCACCTGAAAAGTTTTAATTCTTGTTGGGAGGGTGACCAACAAGGTGCTCACCCACATATCAGGTGTTTACCATATTGTATCAAACAATACTTGATGCACTTAATTTAGCAGGGCACAGGGTTCAGTAACCCCAACCCAACTGTCTTAATAGGCTACAATGGAACAACCCTAAACTCATAACCAGAAATACAAAAGTCCAGGCAGCCATTAGGCAGTAGAGCCCCCCAAAGCTGGGCCTGCTAGTAACTGGTACCTGGGTAAAAGCATAAGAAGAGTCCTGCTGGATCAGGCCCATCTAGTTCAGCATCCTATGGCAAATGGATGGAACAGCACTCTCTTCTATGGTGAGTCCCAGCAGCATCCTGCCTTTGACAGGAGAGCCAGAACATAGCTATTGTTGCTAGTAGCCATTGATTGCTTTACGCTCTATGAATCTGCCTAATCCTTTTTTAAAGCCGTCCAAGTTGGTCATCTCGTGGGAGCAAATGCCACAGCGTACAACCATCACCTCATTCTGTTGCATGTGTCAGCCCTTTGCTACTTTCAAATAAACACGAAACTCATTATCCATAAGGTATGGCATTATACAGGAACGGAAACGAAAGGCAAAAGTCAACACTTGGCTCAAACTGTGCGCAGTGGAACAGAGCAATGCAACCTTATTGCTCTTAAATGATAACAATGAATGGGTGTCAGTTCAGGGCCCAGAGGATAGGGCAGATAAAAGATTCAAAAGTTTGTTCCTGGGCAGATATTTAAATAAAACATTTAATAACTATAGCAATGCTATCAACACAGATTAAGCAGCTGCCCTTGGCACACAAGACCTGTTGGATTGCTTATAAGGGTCACTCGGGGTATTTACGTGTGTGGAAACCAACACATTGGGGTCCATTCTACGAGTTCTGCCCCAGCTTCCAATCTTTCCAGGTCTCCATTTGCATAAACCCAAGGCACATACCCTGCAACAACATGCATAGGCTCCCATACGTGTGATCCATGTACCAGTTATTGATGGTGCATATGGAGATCTTGGAACATATGGAAGTCAGCAATGGGACTCCCATCTCCCACTCCATGCCTTAATTTATACACAGCTGGGCACCTGATGAGGGCTAAGGTGTAGAATGGGGGGGGGGAGCCTGTGGCCCTCTAGATGTAGCAGGATCCTAATTCCCATCAGCTCTGGCCAGCATTATAAGAATCACAGAGCTGTAGAGTTGGAAGGAACATCAAGGGTCATCTAGTCCAACTCCCTGCAATACAGGAATCCTGCCCACAAGCATCTCTGGGTGGGCTTGAACCACCAACTTTCTGGTTAACAGCCAGTTGCAAAAGAAGATGGGTTTCATAATCTAGCAACATCCAGAGTGCCACAGGTTCCCTACCAATGTTCAAAATTCGCCATGTGCATTTTGCTCCTGGCTATCACCTACTTGCAACCACATGAAGATGCCCAGGCACCAGGATGGTGCCTGACATCTCCACCATCTGGAGGTGCATGCCTGGGGATCCTTGGATCTTACAATCATAGAGTTGGAATAGACCACAAGGGCCATCAAGTCCAACCCCCTGCCAAGCAGGAAACACCATCAGAGCACTCCTGACGTATGGTTGTCAAGCCTCTGCTTAAAGACCTCCAAAGAAGGAGACTCCACCACACTCCTTGGCAGCAAATTCCACTGTCGAACAGCTCTTACTGTCAGGAAGTTCTTCCTAATGTTTAGGTGGAATCTTCTTTCTTGTAGTTTGGATTTTAACTGTTTTCACACGCTAGCAACAGCTTCATGTAGAATTCTATTCGTGATATTTATCTGCACAATCAGAAGGAATTTCAGGAACCAAAATGTCGTACTGGGAAATATGACTTCCAAGACATCTGGCCACAAAATGGCACCTAGACATTCCGTTTTGGTGACTGTAACCCTGGTTTAAGGAGTCATTTGGCTCCTAGCTTCTATATCTGAGCTTCTAACACTGTTCACTACCCCTAGTGTAGTATCAGGGAGCTTATCAAAAATAGAGATGTTTCCAATTAATAACCTGACACTGCCAAAAACAATGGGGAAAATGGCATCCCTGTCATGCAGTTCCTTAGAAACGCAACATAATTGACAAAAACTCTGTCCTATGTAATCTACACAATACTTAAATGTGAATTGTTTATTTATTTAACAAGTATCTTTCTTGAATAGAAACTGCCTGTCTGCAGAAAACTACTACTATCTATTTCAAATTTAATAGGAGTGGAAGACGTGTTATTAAAGCACATAGCTTGCTTGACTGGTTAAGGGTCAGTCCTAATTTGATTGAAAAATCTCTTGCTTTCCAAAGAAAGTAGAAACAAATCAGAAGGGAGAAGTCTAATCAAAGCAGAGGCATGAAAATCAGGAAGCATCTTATCTGAGAGCAGAGGAAGCCAGTCTGAGATTATTTTGGTGGCCAGGTATAAAAATAAAATTAGTGCTCTTAGCACGCCACAAAATAATACTAAAAAACAAAATGGACATACAGTAGTCTAATAATGCCACACCAAATCTGCCGCCTGAAGCTGCCTCTTAATGGGAGGTCCCTTTTCAGAAACATTATCAGTCCTTCCTTGAAGGTTCAGCTTTTATTTTTAAAAATACTCTGGCCCTTTTTAAGACTGGAGATATAAGGAGGGGGTGGGGAAGGCTTCAGGCAGCATCCTACCCAATTGCTCATTAAGAAGCAATGCAATTAAATCCCTTCCAACATAGACAGATACCTGTATTTATGATCTTGCAGTTCTGTAAGTGATTCCACACCCCCACCCTTACCACAAGGTTTCTGGCTAGGTGCCTGAAGTAGAGAAAAGAGACAGAGAGAGAGAGAAAGTAAAGGGGGCCCATCACTTTATATGATGAACAGATTGTTGTTGTTATTGACCGCCCTATACCTGCAGGGCAGTTCACAGAATAAAATCAAAATATACAACCACAACCATATACTGTAGTTTTGGCACCAGTTAGCATCCCCCACTGGGGACATGAAGAACCTAGGAAAGCAGGCAGCCTTCAAATCATCAGTAAGGGAGGAGGGAGGAGCAATTCCCATTTGTGAGGTAGAGACTGAAGGTTCCAGGCCAGAGAATCTGCACTTATGTCACTTTCACTTGTCTGCTTTCACCTGGAATTCCTTCAGCCCCAGAATTCCAAAGCAAGGGATGTTGCTTTGTGCTCAGCTGCCTCGCCATCTCCACTGCCTCCTGCCATCCCTGCATGCGAGACCCATCCAAATATGCATCTATTTTACATTCTGCACTTTAGCGGCGTGTGGTAGGATTGTTTTATAGTATTATTGAATGGGCACTTTAGGAAGTTTGTGTTTATTGTATTTCGCTTTCTCCTTGTTAACTGATTTTAGCTGTTGTTTGACAATTAAAAACAAAAACAAAACAAAACCTAAATGCAATAAATAGTAATAGTATGACATGTAAAGGCTTAAAAGCGTGCAGTTGATTTCTGGGTTTCATTTGGGAACCAGACGTGTCAATTTCCCCTACGTGTGTGTAGGATTTGACATGTGCTCAATCACATCCGCACAGGCCATTTCAGTATGGATGGCTAGAGATGGAGGAGGAAGCATGCCTTGTGGTGGACAGCTTCTTCAAGTATTGTCTAAACCAGCCAAATGTCTCTCAAAAGCAGCACAAGAGAAACAGCGGAATATCCAATGCTAAGTCAGTGCCCAAACACTACTGATCAGGATACAAATGGTACAACAGTTAAGGGTGCAGACATCTAAATGATGGCAAACTGGCACACTGTATGTGATAGGCTGTGTGGCAGAAAGCTACCAAGTGATTTAGAACACAGTGGAATTTGTTAGTATTGCTGGTAATTTACAATGTCCTTTACCATCTTTATTTCATGCCTGCCCTTAATGTCACAACAATCCTGTGAGCTGAATTGCTGTTATTTCCATTTCACAGACAGGTAAGAGAAGCTGAAAAATAAAGAACTTGTCATACAGATAATCCAAGAACGAAAAAGGAGTTGAACAGTAGTTGAACATCTTGTGCTGTACCACACCCGATCTTTTCCAAACGCCTGAACTAATAGAGATTTTTAAAAAATTTCTAAAGCATCCCTATCCAGTCTTTCCTTTAAAACTTCAAAGGGTTTCTTGGAAAGTGGAAAACATAGCAGATAGGAAGCTCCCCCTAAGCTTTTGTTCATGCCAGAAGCTATAAAGGAAAGAGGGGAGGAAAAAAACAAAATAAAGGCACAGCACATCTGTGGTTAGTATGGTTATGAAATTCATACAAGCAACATAAAACTTCCAACCTTATATTTGACTTTCTTTGCATTTAGGTACGTCTGTCACAATTAAACAGACAAGAGTAGGAATGTGTTTATTTCTTTGAATCAAAAGATGAACCTGGTGACACGCCTTGCAATTGTCCATTTCTGATCAGCTGCATAGAGAAGACTGCAAACGCACTAACCAGAAATGGGTTGAAAACCAAGAGAAAGTGAAAAATGAAAATAACAGAATATCATCTGAAACGATCAAACGCATACCCATATGGGAGATCATATACATTCTGTAGCCTGAAAGCCACTCCCAATTCTTTTTCAAGCACTGATAAAGGCAATTAGACATGCCAATGAATTCCAGCTCACTGCAATTCCTTTGGATAAGTACTAAATTAGCGTCATTTTGCTACTGGGAATAGAGACGGTTACACAACACTGTGTGGGCAACAAAATGTATAATGTACATAGGCCATCACAGGTGATTAATGTAAGCATCACTGTTATAGGTACTGGCTTCCCTCTGCATATGCATGTGGTGGATTACCTATGTCTAGTCATCGCATGTGCCCAACTCCATGGGTTTTCCCCATATTTTGCTATAGGGAAATGAAGGAAAACAATTGCCTTTCGGAAACAGTCTGGAGATAAGGATCCAACAACAGAGGAACTACTGCCAAAAACCAGGATACGAACAGCAAACCGCACAACATTTTTACATCTTGGTTTCATCTCATAGTTTTTGTTAGTGATAGCTTTACAATAGTTGCTATAAAAATGATAGGCAAGAATACATGCAATGCACATTTAAAGATCTCATATTTATATCATAAACCACAGAAAAAAGCTAACTATAAAACAAACAGCACAGGCATATCTAAAAGAGCAGTATATACAGATATATAAATGTGTGCGCGTGTGTCAAAGGTTTAGCTTAAGTGATGCTCACCAGAATAAAATAGTCATAAGAGAAGGTTTGCTACCACCTCAAATGCCCCAGTATAGAAGGAAACTTACAAATGGGTCTGGCAGGGTAGTTACCTGATCTTGCAGGGCAAGATCACTCACTTTCCTGAAAAAAATAATCCAATGACTTTCTGAAATGAAGATCAAAGATGGTATGGATAGAGCCCTTTCTTATTGACGAGCTACTTGTGGAATTTCCCTTGAGACTTAAAACTATTACTGATCTCCAAGGCAAACAAGCAAGCAAACAAAAATCGGAGCAATGCTAAATGCAAACGGGAAAGGAAGTGAAGAGAAACTGACATGAAGAATGTGTTGGAGGAATATGAAAGCGCACGAATAAAGCAAGCAAGCAAAAGAAATCGTGGCACTCGCCTCTCTCGAGAGTAAAAATTCACGGACAAGTCGCTGCTCATCGCTACAAAGAGGACTTACAGGAGTTTCTTATGCTGCTTTTGAGTCTCCGGGCTGCTTCCAAACCCCGCCTGGAGAGAAGCCTGCTCGGCTTGCGAGCGTCTGGTCCAAAGGAGCGCAAAATCCGCGGCCGCCGAATAACTGGACGAAGAAAAGTGGGGAGTAAGTTCACACACACCCGGCAGGTGGGATCCTCTTTCTCCGAGCCCGGCGGACAGCTTCCACCCCGAAGACTCTGCTCTGGCCAACGGGATGCCGCCTCCCACGCCCGGAAAAGGGAATTCGAACAAAAGCGAAAGTTTCCCTCTCGCTTGCTCCGCGCGCTGGAACTCCGCGCTCGCCTCGTTTGCGCTGCTGGGAAGGTCAGGCTTCGGCTGGGCAGCCGTGCTACTTCGCCCCGCCCCCGCGACATCAAAGGCGAGCGGGCCACCTAGTGGCCACATGCGAAGTGCAAAACCTTAGTTTGATTTGATAGGTTTTATTGATATACCAGTAGTATCCAGTTGTATACCTTCTCATCAGAAATAGCATGACGAGGAGATATTTAAGTATAAAGTAGCTTGTCAAAGAAAAAAGAAAAACAAACCAACATGGCTGTATCACAATGAAGCATTTATTTATGATGGATATATGATGGGTGGTTATCATGTACGATATCATGCATGAGATATTATATATGATATATGTTAATCAGTGCTTTTTTCTGGAGGGATGCAGGGGGACGCATACCCCTAAACATTTTGAGAATCTTTGTACTTTTGTCCATTTACTGTATTTATTTTTCCCGATTTGAACTATAAAATGGTGATTTTCTTGAGTCAAAATGAGAGTACCCCTAAACATTTTTTAAGGGAAAAAACCACTGATGTTAATTTTAAAAGATTTCTGGATCTGGAGTAGCCCCTAGACCCAATGGAAACATGTGCACTCATGGCCACAGTGATATATGAGTTGCTTTACACAAAAGAAAAACTCTGACATACGCAGAAAAACACACGTAGACCTGGTGAGAACCCACCATCATAGTAAAGAGTCTGGTGGCACCTTAAAGACCAGGAAACGTGCTGTAATGTGAGTTTTCTTAAGGAAGAGCTTACTTCATTGGATCCATTTCTCTCAACTTCCTGTTTCATGGAACATGCACATTTCCCACACTTTTACTTAGTATCACAGAGTACATGTGGTTTTCCTATGCGGAAGTAAAATGCATTCATGTAGATAAGCAACTGCATAAAATGTGGCCCCAGAATGTGAACATATGCAAGACTTCACTTGAGGTTCAGCACTGGAATCATTAATGTCAGGACTTTGCCCTGCAGTGCATGAAAGAATAATAAAAAAGAGAATTGCAGCTTGCTCTTAGTTTTCTGAAATCAGCAGCTGTTTTTTGTTTTTTTGTTTATGTTCTCTCTTCACTGTCAGAGTTATGAAAATACACGTGCCGGATGAAGTAATGTGAGTCATGGAAGTCATATTTTCCTGGAAGCTCGCTATGGTGTCTGTTTCTGAGAGCTGAGTGGTGCACTCACAACACTATATTGAGACTCTTATATTGCCAATGATGACTAAAACTCTATTCAAAACAGACAATTGTGCAGTGGGGTTGACTAAATCAGGGGTAGTCAACCTTTTTATACCTACCGCCTACTAATGCATCTTTCTTGATGGTAAAATTTCCTTACTGCCCACCAGTGCTCAATGGGAGGAGGATTCAGCTTGTGCCCCTACCGCCCACCTAGAATCCTGAAACGCCCACTAGTGGGTGGTAGGGACCAGGTTGACAGACAACCCCTGGACTAAATAGTTAGCAAGCCCTGTACTTGGCAGCAGCATAGGAAAGGGAAATGAAATCTAATGAAATTCACAAACCTCACTCTCAGACACACACACACCTCCCATTTCAGCTAAATCGCACACGCACACACTTTGCAGCCTTCTAACACATCCCTAGGGTTATCACTGTCAAAGTTGTTATGGACCCCACCCCACACAATGATCTGGGCACTGCTTGAGAGCCAATGTCTCTATCTGCCCTGCCAGAAGCTCGCCCACTCCTCCATGAGCAATTCGATTGTTAACTTGTTGCACCTCAAGGCCCCACCCTTCCTGCCTCCCTGAATGGGCAACCTGGGTGGACCTTGGTTCACCTCTGCTAACATCCTGAAGCATTTCAGGCCATGGTGTCAATTTCACAGGCATCTATACATGCTCAGCTAAGTCCTGTGCTGGGGATCTTCAGCAAGTGAAGCTCCATGAAGTCCATGCTGTTAATCCACAACGAAGGTAGCACATAAGAGAAGCTATTTGCCTAGAACAGCAAGGGCATGTTCAAAGGGTAAACAATCTTTTCTTCTGGATTTAAATTGACTTCAATGCTCTGTTTTTAAAATTTTGTTAATATACGTATATTTTGTTATATTTTGATACCATAGAATCCTATTGCTCTGTATTCTGCATGTGCTGGCAGCTAACGATTCATTGGGCTACAGTGGTACCTCGGGTTACATACGCTTCAGGTTACATATGCTTCAGGTTACACACTCCGCTAACCCAGAAATAGTGCTTCAGGTTAAGAACTTTGCTTCAGGATAAGAACAGAAATCGGGCTCCGGCAGCGCGGCGGCAGCAGGAGGCCCCATTAGCTAAAGTGGTGCTTCAGGTTAAGAACAGTTTCAGGTTAAGAATGGACCTCTGGAACGAATTAAGTACTTAACCCAAGGTACCACTGTATTCTGTTGTGGGTTTAATCCTAGTGAAAAAGGTGGAACATTTAGCTAAACTGATCTTCCTGTTGACCCCAGAAGGTGCCATGGTACAGACAGGGATAAGAACTTCGTTAAATGCTCCAAGGTACATCATACCCTTTCAGAGGGAGTGTTCTTTGTCTTGATAATTGTCTTATTTCAACCATAGAGTACATTTAAAAAATCTTCTTCTATGCGTTCTAGTGGCCAAGGGAAGGACCTCACAATTTAGGTCTTGTCTGGTGTAGACATCATCCCTCTTTAGAACACAGCTTAAATATGATGACCATTGAAAATAGAAGAGAGCCATCACAGGTTCAAGTGCTCAAAACAATGAAGATCCACTTTGATTGGTGGTAACAACAACAACAACAACAACAACAACAACAACAACAACAACAACAACAACTTTATTTATGCCTTGGCCATCTGGGCAGCTTACAGCATATCTAAAAACATAATAAAAACATTAAACCTTAAAAACTTCCCTAAACAGGGCTACCTTCGATGTCTTCTAAAAGTCAGATAGTTGCTTATTTCCTTGGCACCTGAAGGGAGGGCATTCCACAGGGAGGGCACTACTACCTGAACTCAGGAAAGCCACTTGGTCATTCTGCTTCCTTCTTCTTATGAAACCTGTCTTCGTCAGATGAAACCTTCTAGAAGCACATCAAGGGACCCACTAAAGCTACAAAAGCAACCGGGAAATAAACTCGTTTAAATCAATTGCTTGTCCCTGAGAGGAAATGATGACTAATTGAGCTTGCAGGGTATGTGGAATTTCTATAGAGGTGAGCATGAGCATGTATTTGGTTGGGATTTGAAAGAAGATGAGGAAACTCCACTCCAAAGTTCCTTGAGAAGGAAAAGTAAAAGCCCTTTGTTAAGATCTCCCTGTGATGTGAAATGTTTGTTTTACTGAAAATTCATATTAAGGCATTTCTCAGGATGCCAAAAGAATAGCCCAGCCGTGGGAAACTGGATTTCCTCCATGTGGAACATTACACAACAATAGAAAGTTTCTCTTGGAATATTCCACTGCTGCATGATGTTAAAAGGCCAAGGAAATATGTCTATTCTTGGCTGACTCTATTTATTTATGTTTTAAGCAAGTAATAGAAACAGTTTCAGTTTTCAGTGGCCACTTCATACCAATTAGCTAACCTTCCAATATAGGGGCATGAAAGCAGCTTGCAAGTGTATAGTTCAGAAATAATGTTAACCCACAGTCTGTTTTAGCCACTTTTTTTTTTTTGGAAAAAAACCAACAACTATCAGTTGTCCAACAGATGATCAAACAAACCATAACCTTTCCCCCTGAAATATACTCGGAGTAAAGAGTGGATTTCATGCTCTTTATTCAGCTCATAGAGGTGAGGAGGAATGGAAGTTCCCCCACAATATCTGCTTTATATACATTACAGTGGTACCTCGGGTTAAGTACTTAATTCGTTCCGGAGGTCCGTACTTAACCTGAAACTGTTCTTAACCTGAAGCACCACTTTAGCTAATGGGGCCTCCTGCTGCTGCCGTGCACGATTTCAGTTCTCATCCTGAAGCAAAGTTCTTAACCTGAAGTACTATTTCTGGGTTAGTGGAGTGTGTAGCCTGAAGCGTATGTAACCTGAAGTGTATGTAACCCGAGGTACCACTGTATTTACACAATGGGCTGCACATGATTGGCTAATTCCGGGATTCTCCTGTAGGCCAATCAGGTTGTGGATTCACTTCCACCTGGAGCTGGATTGGGTGGCTCCTGCGGACCAATCATACTGCTGCATTGTTCTAGGACCAATCAGACTGCTGCATTCTGAATCCTATTGTTCTAGGACCAATCAGACTGCTGCCTTTTGGATCCTATTCAACTCAGTACATAACACCCCCCGAAATTTGGTTTTTCCTTCCCAGCTGTTCTTGGCTTAAGGTACTTTTGTAGCTTTCTGAGCATCTGAGATGGGGTGGCCAAACAAGCCAGGGTTACGGATGGGTGCTGGATTAATATTATGCCAAACCACAGTTAAAACGAAGTTTTGTAAGCCAGAAACAAATGATGAAATAAACCGTAGAAGAATATAATGCTTTAGAATGGATGCTTTAGCTGAGATTCTTGCATGGCAGGGGGTTGACCGCTAAGGTCCTTTCTAATTCTATGTTTCTATGATTCCAAGGTGCTTCTTTTGACAGGAACCTATAGTTACATGGTTCTGATTACACTGTGTAAAATGTAGCATACCTCCCTGCTACACCTGGTACCTTAATCCTAAAACCAGTACCATAGTTCCATTAAGAGTTTTACTAACAAACATATGGCAAAGCTGCCTGCTACATTAGATAGACTTCACATATTTTATATGTATTTTTAGTTAATTAAAATGCTGCATTCTGATAGGTTCATGAAGGCTTACAGTGAATGTGTACACCACCGTCCCCACAGTACCCATGCCACACACAGCAAATAAAACATATCTGTGGAAAGTCAATTTTCAACTCCATTTGGAGCTTACAGAAGAAAAAAGGATTGGATAGGAGGAGGAGAGGAGTCACCGACAGGTGGGGAAACACTGTAAATATATCTAAGCTTCCATAAACATTGCTATAGAACTAAGGTATTGGCTAAATGACAAAGTAAACACGAGTCTTCAGTTGTGCTTTTGCATAGTATGAGGTTTTCAGGGTGGATTATGTATCCTAAACAGTTTCCAGCTTGATCATCGGAAGGAATTCCGAAAATTTCATTTAAAGGGGGGGGGGGACTAATTAAGAAGATTAGGACTGAGATGCGCTTCCTAATTTATTTCTACATTTCACAGAAATGTCCCTAGGGTGGCTTACAACACAGCTCTTAACAATATATATATTATACACAGCTACAGACTTTATCATGCAGTAAATTTTGTGGCTTCTGTACAGAAACGTTAAAACATGTTCTGTGGCACCCATGAAATCCAATTTAAAATTTAGAATCAGATAGACATAAATATAATATTTTATATATAATTAATAAATACAAATTATCAGTCTATGTATCTTTCTGCTTTAACCATCCATTTACAGTACAGTATTTCATCTCCCCTCCCCATGACGTTACGCCAGGAGGAGATAAGAGAGCGTCACCCGGAAGTGACCAGCCCAAGCGGTTCTCTTCCGGGTCACGTGGCGGAAGTCGGGGCGGCTGGGTGCGGCGAGCGGCTGGAGAGGTTGGGGCTGGTCCCCGTCTTTCCAAAATGGCTTCGCTGCTGCAGTCCGAGCGCGTTTCGTACCTGGTGCGGGGCGAGAAGGAGATCCGCATGCCACTCTCGCAGCTCTATTTCTGCCGCTACTGCAGTGAGCTGCGCTCCCTCGAGTGCGTCTCTCATGAGGTAAACCGGGCGGGGGCTGGAGAACCGGGGGGGGGCGCCCCATCCAACGCCTCGAGAGCCCGTTGATTGGCCCGTCCAGCTGCCACTCGCTGATTCGCTTCATTCTGTTGGTTAGGGGAGATGGATGGATTTGAGGGAGGAGGGTGCATATCATTCTTTGATTTATATATGATGTGTGGAGGTAGCGTCGCCCTCTCCCTCATCTCTGCCGCGGGATGCCAGTTCTTCATTTTATAGTCTGGCATCACTGGAGTTGTGTTGTTAATTATATTCCTTCTTAGCCTCTCAGTTGCTTCCTGGGGTGGTGTTAGCCTGCCGGTTGCTCTGTTCTGGCAGAGCTGATTTATGCACAAGATAGTTAAGTCACAACAACCCCTATAGCATTTTGTAAGCAGTAAGCATGGTGGGGCGCTGTTACTCTCCCTCTCTTTCTCCCTCTCTCTGTGTGTGAGGGGTGATAATTAGCTACATATTCATTCCCCTTTTGCTTCCTATACTGTATAGTCATCACATTAAAATAAATCTTTTCCAGTCTTCTTATTTGTTCTTTTAGCAGCCTGTGTGGTGCTTGAGTTTTGTGCCCCATCCCTCCATTTCTATAGCATATTGTGTCTTGTGCAAGTCACAAAAGTGATTACGGATAAAATGCAGCACTCTTACCAACTGATTTATTATTATTATGGTGCTCTGGTCCATGGGGTCACCAAGAGTCAGACACGACTAAACGACTTAACAACAACAAACCCTGCTCATCTGGCTGGGTTTCCCCAACCACTCTGGGCGGCTTTCAGCAGAACATCAAAATAGAATAGAACTTCAAACATTAAAAATTTCCCTAAACAGGGCTGCCTTCATATGTCTTCTAAAAGTCAGATAGTTGTTTATTTCCTTGACATCTGGTGGGAGGGCGTTCCAAGGGCGGGTGCCACTGCTGAGAAGGCCCTCTGCCTACTTCCCTGTAACCTCACATCTTGCAGTGAGGGAACCGCCAGAAGGCCCTTGGGCCTGGACCTCAGTGTCTGGGCTGAACGATGGATGTGGAGAAACCAGTTTCTTTCTCTTCTGATTAGCCAAGTCATTTTCTGATTAGCCACCCCTATCACAACCTCTAATTGATTGTCTTAAAAATTCTGTCTTCTTTCCCCCAGTTTATTTGGATGTAGAGGGTGGTATTCAGCTAAGTTTTACTCATAGCAGACCGGTTGAAATTAATGAACATAACTGAGATGTGTCCATTAATTTACTCTGGGTGAAACCTGGTAGAGTACCACCCAGGGAGTTTGACACTGTGAATTTTATTGTTACACAGAATGGTCATTTATATCTTAGCGGAATTCTTTTCACTCTTAAATCTTTTTCGCCCTTTTAAGCTGTAGAGAATGGAGACAGCCAGTTCATAGTGTGCCTACCTTGAACATAAGATTACTAAATAGGCCTGGACACATGTTTTACTTTGTTAGAACATCAAAATAAGTAAAGTAGCTGTAAAACTTTTAAAAAGCCATGCTGCTTTGTGACTTTGGCTTAACAAATGTCTAAAGATTAGAGCCTGCTTCTGCACCTAATTTTGGCATAGTTGGGCGTTGAAGTTGCAACTCTGTTCACAGTTCACGCCTGTTCAGTGATAACTTTGACTTGTGTAAAGAACATCTGTATTATTTCACAGTCTTTCAGTATAACGCCCCCCCCCAACTGCAATGACATATTAGATGAGTGTTGGTAAGCCTTATCTCTTCTATTCAAGTTTATAAACTATAGATGCCAATGTGATAGGTTGGGAATTCATTTGTAAAGCCTAGGTCAGTGGTGGAGCACATGCTGTACCTATAGAAGGACCCAGGATTAAGTCCCTGGCACCTCTAGTTAAAAGGATTAGGTGGCAAGTGATGGGGAAGACCTCTGTTAGAGAAACACTGTTGGTCACAATAGAGCATACAGGCTTAGATATACAGATATCCTTACCTTTCTGTGTTCCTGTGTTTATGTAAAAGATGGAGAAAGACAGTGGCAGGTAATTTGCATATTACTGTTTTTCACCAGATCTATATAGCTAAGAAGAATTAGAACAGCATTAGCATTGTTGATATACATCAAACGCTGTGACTAGAACAGCCAAAAACCTGCTTTGTCCTGTCATCAGACAAGGTTACAGAACAAATCTCTTCATTGTGTTGAAGTGAATGTGAGATTCCCATACATCAAGTCAGTATGTGCTCTCAGAAGAAAGTGAACACATTTCAGGCCAAATAACCCAAAGGGTTTATCTGCACGATCAATTTATGGGTTTTATTCCAGTTCTGATTCATGAAAGAATCCTTGGAATTGTTCTTTGACAAGGTTGCTGAATTTTCTCTGCTAGAAGTCCAAAGGTTCCTTTACTGAACTATAAATCTCAGAATAGTTTAGGAAGAGGTAATAACTATTAAATTAGTCTTTTAATTTGTATATGCAAATACATTGTATGCCCTGTATTGATACCCAGTTGATTCAGAGCTGAGTTGGTTTCTTTGTCCTCATTCACACATTTCTTCATTTTCATCTATTCTTTAGCTAAAAAATCAATTCATTGCCAAATTACGATAAATTATTTCATTTGGGATAATGGAAGCATTCCTCTTTATTATAGGTCTGTGGATGTTGCAAGATACAGGATTCTATACTGAGAATTTTTTGTTTGAATAAAACATTGGAAACATGGCTTGAATTTGATGACCTTTTAAAAATATATATAAATAGAACTGATGCTCCGAAAAACTAACATAATTTTATTAACAGTTCCTGATCTGAATATTTGCTCCTGTGTAGAATTCCTAATTAATACTACTACTAATAATAATAATAATAATAATAATAATTTATTATTTGTACCCCGCCCATCTGGCTGGGTTTCCCCAGCCACTCTGGGCGACTTCCATAGAAACCAAAAATACACTAAAAACTTCCCTAAACAGGGCTGCCTTAAGATGTCTTCTGAATGTCAGGTAGTTGTTTATCGCTTTGACATCTGATGGGAGGGTGTTCCACAGGGCGGGCACCACTACCAAGAAGGCCCTCTGCCTGGTTCCCTGTAGCTTTGCTTCTCGCAATGAGGGAACCGCCAGAAGGCCCTCGGCGCTGGACCTCAGCGTCTGGGCAGAATGATGGGGGTGGAGACGCTCCTTCCGGTATACTGGGCCGAGGCCGTTTAGGGCTTTAAAGGTCAACACCAGCACTTTGAATTGTGCTCGGAAACGTACTGGGAGCCAATGTAGGTCTTTCAAGACCGGGGTTATGTGGTCTCAGCGGTCGCCCCCAGTCACCAGTCTAGCTGCCGCATTCTGGATTAGTTGTAGTTTCCGAGTCACCTTCAAAGGTAGCCCCACGTAGAGCGCATTGCAGTAGTCCAAGTGGGAGATAACTAGAGCATGCACCACTCTGGCGATACAGTCCGCGGGCAGGTAGGGTCTCAGCCTGCGTACCAGGTGGAGTTGGTAGACAGCTGCCCTGGATACAGAATTGACCTGCACCTCCATAGACAGCTGTGAGTCCAAAATGACTCCTAGGCTGCGCACCTGGTCCTGGCACCTGGCACAGTTTTCAGGACCAGGGAGTCCGCCAAACCAGCCCGCCCCCTGTCCCCCCAAAACAGTACTTCTGTCTTGTCAGGATTCAACTTTTAATTTACGCTGGATTTAACTAAAATTATTAAAACTGAAATGTTTATTTTTGAATGCCTTGCAATGCAATTCTATACATGTCTACTCATATGTAAGACCTATTTAATAAGTGGGTATTGAATTCTGATATGCCTTGTTCTGGTGTATGAACCCTGAGTAAGCAAGGGTCAAGCTGCATGCAAATGCATAAACAAAGCAGAAAAGCTGAAAAACAGACTCAGGAGGGTGAAGTAGTCTGTGTATTTGACTGTCCCCAATGCTTGTCCACTCAAAATCCGTCTAGTAAAGCTGTTTTATTCTTAAGGGTTATGGAAGAAATTAGGCACTCCCCTTCTTTGCTAGTTCTTTTAAAGGTGGGGTTTTATTACATGCATTTGTTTGTAATGTGCCCCTTTGCTTATAAATGATCTTTAAAATATACAGTGTCTCAAGAAGTAGCATTATGTTATTCTGGAAGGACTGAAGGTTCAGATAAGTTGGAAATAAAGTACTTTAGTGTGAACAAGAAATTATTTGCTCAGTTATTTCCACCAGTGTTCAGAATAATATAGATGATGATATCTGTGAGAGTGGCAGTGTGGAAGGTTGTTAGCACATAGTTCAGCAACATACTGTTAAATTCCATCTGAATAGTAAGACAGTAATCATATTTGGCTTAGTTCCTGGGCATTAGAAATCTGAATAACTTTGCCAGAACTGTTTGTCTGTTGTTTGAAGATAATTTTTTGTGTTTAGGTCAAGAAATTCCCCAGACATCTCAGTTTTAAGATGATGATACTTTTCAGTGTTTTGGGGGGTTGACAACATTTCACATTCCTTATAAAGGAATCTTTGTATTCATTATAACTACTCTGTAAGTAAAGAGGTATAAGGCTGTGTACTTATGCATTACTTCCTCCAAAGAATCCTGGAAACTGTAGCTTTCCCCACTCACAGAGCTACAATGCCCAGCATCCTTAACAGACTCCACTTTAAAATTGGGGTGGAGTGGCTTGCCTAAGCCATCTGATGAATTCATGACAAAGGTAAGAACCAGACTGGGGACTTAATGTCTCATAACTTGAACTACCTACTATGCTGTGTAGCCCTAAAAAAAATCAAAGTTGTGGGGGTTTTTTTGTATTGGAAAAGGATAATGGTGCGAAATGAAAAATGCCTTTTTGTATTTTTTTAGGTGGATTCTCACTATTGTCCCAGTTGCCTGGAGAATATGCCATCAGCTGAAGCCAAGCTAAAGAAGAATAGGTAAGACTACATGCTACTTCTGTGATTCTCACCTTACTCAATACTTTTGTCATGCTATAGGATAGTCTCCCTTCTATCAGTGTATATTTGTCCACAGCACCTTAGTAAGAATCGGAAACAATTTTGAAAATCCTCTAAGTAAGGATTTTATTTACAATGTGATCTCATTGTGATGAGGAAAGTGCTTTTGTATGTTTGACTTAGCACTCTGTTTATAGTCTGCACTTCCAACTACTGACAGTACTGGAGAAATATTGCTGCATTAATTTACACTTGAGCACGAGCCTGTTTCCTTTTCACACTCTCAATGTGTTTTTTTGTGAAATCACAAGAAAAGCATACACTGTGGAATTGCTGGTGATCTCCCATGCTGTAAGAAGGCTTTCAGAATGAATTTACATCTGTCGTACATTGACACCTATGCTTTTGTGAATTTCTGTGAAATACATGCAGAGTGGAGCAGAGCACTTGTGGAATCTTGAATGTTTACTGTGACCAGATTTGAAACTTTGCCTGCAGCATGTTTTGTGCCCTTTCACAAAGGGTGATGGAAGTGGAATGAAATGGCTTACTTTGTTTTTTGTTGACTGATTCTATTAAGTCCTTTCTTTCATAGTAACACCTTTGGAAAGAATTTGGTTTTATAACTTGTCAGAGGCAATTTCTGAGTTATAAAACAGAAAATCAGGAGCCTTGAACAGCAGGTATAATCCCTGGTGTTCAAGTACAAACTTGAGTCAAACTTCCATGCTGGTCTCTCTCTGTTCAGGTGTGCTAACTGTTTTGACTGTCCTTGCTGTATGCACACTCTCTCTACCCGAGCAACAAGCATCCCTGCTCCGCTGCCTGATGACCCAGCCAAGACCACAATGAAGAAGGCTTATTACCTGGCCTGTGGCTTTTGCCGCTGGACTTCCAGAGATGTTGGCATGGCAGATAAATCAGTTGGTGAGTGGCATTGGTTTTCAGATGAATATTACAAGTGTCGTTAGAAAACTTTTTCATGACATGTTTTGCGGAGTGTTGTTTTTGTAATTCAATACTAAGAGCTGGGAAGATAAGTAGGGCTGTGTGAAGAGCTTATAGAGGTTAGCTTCCATTGGTGAATGGTGTTATTATTATGCTACCAAAACAGTCAGAATTGAGCTCTGAGGATGCGTGCCTATGTCCTTGGAGTACTGTTTGCTCACAGGCTGCATAAACTAAGCAAAAAAAAGCGGGTTGTATCCCACAAAGTTGTCCCGTTAACACAAGAACTTCTGCCTATGCCAGTGGTGGCCAGACTTCGCCTTCCAGCTGTTTTGGGACTACAATTCCCATCATCCCTGGCCACTGGTCCTGTTAGCTAGGGATGATGGGAGTTGTAGTCCAAAAACAGCTGGAGGGCCAAGTTTGACCACCACTGGCCTATGCAATGGGACTTCTTCATGGGCTTTCAGTATAAATATAAGTGGAAATTCCATGTGTTGTAACATTTTTCATGCTGTAGTATTATTTACCATGTATATATGGTGGAAGGAAGGGTGCATTATTCTCCCCCACCCTGGAAATATCTTCTGCACCCCTAGCTATGTTTCTGCTGTGTTTTGCCTAGCTGAATTCTAAAACCCAGAATAGTCTGGGTAGGGGAATAATCCTCAAGGAAAGGGGGCATTTGTAGGTGAAAATATGTGGGTGTCAGATGGGTTCAACATCACTCTTGCCTGTCAGTAATTTCCTACAAATATTTCTCTGTGCCCCAGCATTCATGTTGACCTTCAGACACAAGTATAGAAAGCACATTTTTCATATTATGCAGTTCTGCCATTTTCAGCTTGTGATGCAGAAGAACTTTAAGCTTTTGGTATCTGACACATTGATACTAATAATACCAGATTTAATGAACCGTGGTCTGGGTTAGATGAGAGGAGGAGAGAAGCAGGCAGTAATTTTGGATATGTTTCATTTTCTCTGTCCAGTGCATGTATGATCTCTCTCTCCCTCCCCTCACACCCACCAGCCTTTTAAAAATTGCTTTGTTGTGTTGCAGCCAGTGGAGGTTGGCAGGAGCCAGAAAATCCTCATACTCAGAAGGTACGTAAAAGGAACTGCTTTTTCTTTCATAGAGTAGCCTGAAAAAGAAGAGTCTTTGTGTTGGGTCTGCTCTTGCCTATCTCTTAACTCACAGAAGAGAATCAACATTTAATTAAACTTGAAAGAATGAGTCCTGCATGGTTGAGGCTAGACTGCATCTTTCCCCAATTGATTTAGCACTGTAGCATCAAACTGGGGCTGGGGATGACATTATGTTGAGCAAAACATACCAAGTAGTCCAAGCCGTTTTCCACAACATGCATTCTTTGAGAAGTGGCCCACCTACATTGACCTCATTAGCTGCTGGAATGCAGTTTAAACTAGCAGTCATCAGGAATTGGCACAGGCCTTGTGTCATGCAGAGGTCAGCATCTTTCCCCAGCTCCAATATACTACACTGATTTGAGCCTTCTCATACAGATGCACTGCCACTAACATGAATTACTCTGTTCAGAGTAGTTATTTGAGAACGAGAGCTCTATTTCCTGCTGGCCTTCTTGTCTGTCTGGCCCTGTCTTTGAGATGTAGGGCATAGCTCATCTCCACCTAAGAGTAGGATATGATGTAATGCAAGCTTCTTTTTTCAGTTTCTCTGAGGAAAGAGCAGTGGGTAAAATTGTTAGAATGTGCATGACACTGCTAGCTAACTGGGTCAGTTAACTGATGTCAGGAGTTGGGCAAGAAGCTGCTGCTGCAGCTCAACTAAGGAAAAAACAAAAAGGGACACCCCCCCCAAGTATATCCACCATTTTGTTTAACCTTTACTTTACCAGGAACAGCTTTTCTTCCAGCTCACATCTTAAACTGACATTCCTTTCTAATCAGATTAACAAACTGGTCGAGTATTATCAACAGCTGGCTCAGAAGGAGAAGATGGAGAGGGATCGTAAAAAGTTGGTTCGACGCAGACCCTACATGCCCCTTGCTTTTTCGGTGAGCTAGGACAACAATACAGAATTCTGGAGCTCTTGGGCATAATCAGAAGACAGTTTTTTAAACTTCAAGGGCATAAATGTTGTTTTTAGTTGAGACTTGTAAAAAAGAAGCAAGCAAACAAAACAAACAAAAATCTTCAGAGTTTGTTGGAACCATGTCACATCAATAATCTTCCAAGAACAAGTTCTAAGCATCTGTGTATAGAAAGATTTCAGAGTGTTTTGCAGTTTATTAAGGGATATTGTCCACTACCAAAATGTAGACACCTGCCATTTGAAATCCCTCAAGTAACCCAGGATTGTATTAAGAAGAGCAAGAATTAGTCAGGGCTGGAAATCAGCTAGACCAAGATGCTCCTGCTTTCAGTTTTATTATACTGACTAAATATTTGTCACTAAGTATTTGCTTGCCTAGCTCATAGTCAGCACAAACTTGCTATGTGCTAGAAATCATAAGATGTGACAATATTTCATTTCAGTTTTCAGCTGTGCAGCCTGTGTCATTTGAAAGGCTTACTTTTTGCTTAGCTGAATATTTTTGCATATGCTTCCTACCTCTTGGATACCCGTATAACCTGCTTGCTCTGTGCATTTGCTTTTGTCTTTATTGCTGCTTTTTTCTTGTCTCCGTTGCTACCTGCTGCTAATTTGGGGGCTCTCCGCAGCAACACACTATACATGTAGTGGTAAGTCCCTTCAGTTTCTGATAGCGTTAAAACCACTTGTGTTCTACTGGTATGTCAGTATTTAGTGTGCTCAGCCTTCTGGTCTTGGATGTGCTTGTAGTACTACAGTTGAAGTCCAGTTTGCATACAGTTAATGAGTGGGCAAGGTTGGTAGACCTATTGCTATGGACTTTGAGTACATTTTCATTGTCCATATAAAGAATGATGTTTGCCGGTTCAAGTCCCTGCTAACAGAGTGAGCTGGTTCATACATGCTAAGCCTCAGTTTATCTTAAACCTTGGTTTAATTGTGAACATGTCTTCCCTTATACTGCACAAGTCCCTTTGCTGCTTCACCCCCAATGCAAACCATATTTTGATTTGCTGTGATGTCTCAACTAGGAACATGCATTAGGAACGAATTATTTTCGTCTTGCGAGGCACCACTGTATATCCAACCATGCTGTTTCTTTACGGTTGATACTGTTCTATATATTTGTTACTAGTTGAATTGTAGCAACTTGTCAGTGAATACCTTGGTAGTTAATCTGAGCTGTAGAGTGTCATACCATTATCACAACTATTTCTTTCTGTCCAATGGTGTCTTAACTGTAGTCAAATATATTTTTGTCACAAAATTATACCCAGTATGAGAACAGTTACGCTCTGAGTAAGCTACATTAGCTGTCAAGTGGAGTATCCATTGGAGCATCACATGAAAATAGGTCAGGGTAGGAGGTTTTTAAAAATAGGGTTGTTTCAGTAGCATGCTGCGTCCCTCTTCCAGCATTTGATCAATTATTTTATTTTATTAACCAAGCTACTAAAAATTCATTTGAACAGAGAGAGAAAACCATATGCATTGCCTTTGTGTGTGCGTGTGTGCGCATGCTTGATCCCTTATGCCCCTCAAGCTGTCAGAAACCACCTGAACTTGTTACAATCAACAGACCTAACTTTCCTTGCATACTTCTTTCCTAGGACAAGTATGGCCTTGGAACCAGGCTCCAGCGTCAGAGGCCCGGGGCCCCTATCAGTGCCCTCACAGGACTTTCGTGAGTGCTAGGCCTTTTTATATGTATGACGAGAGGTGAAATGATGTAATTTCACAAGCTTGCCAATTGCTGCTCATCTAGGGTGCAAATAAATTGCCTGCAGACTGCCAAGAGTGATCCAGAGTCTCCCCCCGCAGCTTATATTCAGGAGGAGTCTGTTTCCCCCCCCCCTTTTTTTTAAAAAAGAAGAAGAGGTCCATTGCTCAGTTTGGAGTGTGCTTTGGCACTGATGTGTACTTCACAGTTGTGCCTAAACCTTCTGCTTTGTTTTGCACAACAGTGTGACTGCTACCAGTCTCTTCCCTTAAGTTTTGCACCTGAGATTGATTATCTGTGCTAGTGCAGTACACAGCTAGTGTACTGTGGGCGTCATCTTTTCTTGCAAACCCAGAAGCATTTGCTCATTCTGTCTCTTTGCTGTTGACCTTGTCTTCAGAGGAAACAAACTCAGGTGCTTTTTGCATATCCACACCATGCATTTGGTGCATATTTAAAGCACATGGCTTCCCCCAAAGAATCCTGGGAGCTACAGTTCGTTAAGGGTGCTGGGAATTATATCTATGTCAAGATTCTTTGGGGTACAGTAATGTGCATTGGATGTGCCTTAAATGTATGGTGTGGCTCTCTTTCAAGTTCCCTGTGCATGTGTTGTTGGAAGTAAGCCCCTGTGTGCTTAGCGAGTCGGAACTCTGGACGGTTTGCCTTGGGATTTCAGCAATGCATTTCTGTGTAGCTTGATAAAACCCATTTTGTGAGGGAAAGGTTGAAAGCAGGGAGTGAGGGGAACTATGTTTAATCCTTTTCTATGTCAACCATTTTCCATTCTAAATTGTTCACTGAACAGCTCACCCCACCCCTGCTGTGGGTTGGTTTTCTTTCTTTTCCTATGTATGTAGCGTTTTTTGTTTTTTTCTGACTCCACCTTCCCTCTTCAGCTCTTTGTTAAAAGCGGTGGCATGGAGTACTGTATATTTTTGTAAACTGCTTAGAAGTTTTATTACAAGCAAGCACTATATAAATGTTATTAACTAAACAAAAAATAAGAGAGAGGAGGAATTTGTGGAAATTGCCTCCCTTCCCTTTCTGTCAGCAGCAGCCTTCTCTGGATCAAGGAGCCTCCATAAATGGGACAACATTAAATAGAATCTGCTTTTTTGTCCCTTTCTGTTTTGTTTTTTCTTGTTGTTAATCCTCTAATCCCTAGAACAGCTGTTCTTAAGAAGTTTTTTTTTAAGGGTGTGGCATTTAAGGATTGCAGAACTAGTGAAAATTAAGGCTAGTGAATGTTGATAACTTTTTCTTTATAATATTTACATGCCGATCTCATTTATGGTATTATCTTAAAGATGGGGAAATTTCAAGAAATGGTTTTGAAAAGCACATCAATTTTCACCTTCACCTGGCTGAGCAAGTTCTCTCTCCCACTCATTCTCTGTAGCCTTGTGTCATTGTTCTAGGTGTTGTAAGGAAGTCTGAATGTCAATCAGCAACTTGCTTACAGTTGCTCTGCAAAAGTTTTAATTTAGCCAGTAATTGTAATATTATTGTGGTTTTACTGTGCTCAGTTACTTCTAAGCAACTTTCTGATTATCCTAAGCAGCTGCTTTCTTTTTTGCCTCAGGCTGAAAGATGGAGAGGACCAGAAGGAGATAAAAATTGAACCTGCTCAAGCTGTGGAGGAAGTGGAGCCTTTGCCTGAGGACTATTACACACGACCAATCAATCTGACAGAAGGTAGTAGCTCTTAGCATATCTCTTTGCTCTCCTGCCCCAGCTTAATGTGTTCAGGTGGTGATCCCTCTTTCATATTGCTCAAAACTGATTTTTTGTTGTTGTTAACTTTCTGTACTATGAACAGTGACAACCCTCCGACAGCGCCTCCTCCAGCCAGACTTCCAGCCAATCTGTGCTTCTCAACTTTACCCACGTCATAAGCATCTGCTGATCAAACGCTCCCTTCGGTGCCGGGTATGTAGATTTTTCTGAAAAATATGTTAGTCTCTACTTCTACTGCTTTTGGTGTTTCTTTTTTAAAAAAATTGGCTCAGTGGTAGCATTTGTAGTTATAGGCTGTTGTCTGCTGTTTGGCCACACATTTTGTTAATGTTTGTTTCCCCTAGAAATGTGAACACAATTTGAGTAAACCAGAGTTCAACCCTACATCCATCAAATTCAAAATTCAGCTGGTAGCTGTGTAAGTATTTTGGATATGGGTGGGAGCAACAGTCTATGACACTTACGGTTGGGTCTCTATTCTCTCCTGAGTTGTTCCACTTCAGACTGTAGGTGAGAGCTCCTAAAACAGAAATCACAGCACATAGCAAACTGGGATATCAGAGAACAGGGATCTAGTCTAGCCTTCCCTCTGACACACTAGTGACTTATCTTCTACATGCAGGTACATAATAGTCTATGTACAGAGGGCTACTTGGTTTAAAACTCCAGTTCTGAAATGTCATTTAAACCACCTGGCCCCATGTTCTCATTTAATCTCAGTTAAAACTTTGGAAGATGTAGCTAATCTACAGTACAGTTCCCTTTTTAAAAAATTAAATTAAAAATTAAATTAAATGTTGTGCTCATAGTCATCTACCTTTCCCGCTTTTTAAAACATCACCATCTTAAGAACCCATTCTGGATTGAAAGGTAAGCCAGATATCTAAAAAGTGAAAGTGCAGTCAGAAGTCTAGAGACGTTGGGTTTATACTTGAATTTGCTATTTACTTTCTTTTATTTGTATTGTAGCAACTATATCCCAGAAGTGAGAATCATGTCTATTCCTAATCTGCGCTATATGAAGGTTTGTTCTCGTGTATTTTGATCAGTCTTTCTAGAGGTGGGATTTTAAACTAGGGATGGGGACCAGTGGTCCTCCAGAGTTGTTGGGCTGCAACTCCCATCATTTATGACAATTGGCTATGATGTTTGGGCCTTCTGGGAGCTGGGAGTTTTAAAGGTTGCATGTAAGTGAGTGTTAAACCAACTTTTTTATTTATTTTATATAGTTTTTCATATTGAGTGCATTATTTTTTATAACCTTGGCTCAATTTAAGACACCACACCAAATCATGGTTTGAGCAAGCCGTAGTTTCAGAAGAGCCGCAATTGATGTTTATTTGATTGGATGGATCAACTAAAAGTCTCCCCCCTCCTGAATAATTGGATGACATTTAAAAAAGCACCATCTTAAAGCACAACTCCGTTTCATGTATATAGGAGGAAATGCCTTTTGCAATATAATGCTTGCTATGACAAATATAAACACTAACTAAATCACTAACTGAATGATTGGAAGACTAGCTGTTTTTTTAATGTGATAAATTTGTGAATTTTAGAGGCATCAGTGGAAGGCAGACAGCATAAAAACAGAGTGAAAGATTCTTACTGAGAGTGATCGTTTCCTTTGTGTGTCTGTCATTTGCACAGGAGAGTCAAGTTCTTCTAACTCTCACCAATCCAGTGGAAAATCTCACTCATGTGACACTGAAAGAGTGTGAGGAAGGTGATCCTGATGACACCAGTAGTACTGCTAAGGTATTGCAGCTTCTTCCTAGCATAGATTCTGGGCCATACTTTGATGCTGTGCTGGAAGCTACACTGACTGTATGCTCCTATAAATAGCCATCTGTCATTGAAGACTTAGGGTGGATTTATATGTAGCTATGCAAAAAGAGACTTCCACATGGTATTGGTACCCATGTGGGTGCCATAAACACTAAGGAGTTTGCCATATTAGGCGGGTTTTTGGTTTTTTTAAATTGTGTATGTTTGCTCCTCTGGCTCCTTTTGAGAGGAAGGACGGGGTATAAATACATAATAAATGGTGATAGAACATGCACTGAAGATGTATTGGGTATTTTCATTCCAGTGTTGTATCTTGCAGTTGGCCACAGGCAATCTCTCCCGCTCCATTACTTACCGTATATATACTACAGGGAAAGCAGGGTGAATGTTGGTTGGCTACTTGTTGCAAAACATATTTTCTGCTTAACTCTTTTTCAGGTGGTGGTTCCTTCCAAAGAGCTACTCCTGGCTGGCAAAGATGCAGCAGCAGAATATGACGAGCTGGCAGAGCCTCAAGATTTTCAAGATGATCCTGAGTAAGCTTTTCCATATCTTACAGACCTGTGTATCAATTTGTCATCCATGATTCATTGGCGGTTGATGGTGTTGGCTTCTGACCAGGTTGGCAACTGATAGCACAGTATTTATTTTCCTCTGCTTGTGTAGTTTGGAATTTAGAAAGTAGTTGATTGAAGAACATCCCACCCCCAATATAATACTAGAACTTGGGGTGGTCTGTGGAATTGATTGGCAGGGAATTCAGGGCAGTCAACATGGAAGTGCTTCATGTAAAACAATTAGAGCCTTCCTTTAGATCCCTTTAAAAGGGAATCTGACAGGTTCATGGAGGAGGGATATATCAATGCTGGCATGCCTCTGAATGCTAGTTGCTAGGAAGGCAATAGGTGTCAGTTCTAGTTTCTAGGCTTGAAAGAGGGCTGTTGACTTCATGTCTTGCTTGTGGGATTCTTGGAGGTATTTGGCTGGCTGTTTGAAGCAAGATACTGGATTTTGTGGACATTTGGCCTGATTCAGAGGGGTTTCTCTTACTTTTTGAAAATTCAAATTCAGGCATACCCATGAACTCATCTTTTAGCACTGGGCAAGTCCATGTATTTGGTTAGTTTTGTCTAGCTATTCTAGTTGGCTTAAGCAACTAATAAACTTTATTAGCGACATAGCTCACCGGGAAGTGTTGTGGAATTATATTAAAACCTCTCTTCTTCCTTTGCAGCATCATAGCCTTCCGAAAGGCTAACAAAGTTGGGATATTCATCAAGGTCACTCCACAGAAAGAAGAGGGAGAAGTTACTGTGAGCTTTAAGATGAAACATGAATTCAAAAACCTTGCTGCTCCTATCCGGCCCACGGAGGAAAGTGATCAGAGTTGTGAGGTCATCTGGCTCAATCACCACGTGGAGCTCAGCCTGGGCCCCGTGCTTCCGTGAAACTCATCTGTAACTGGAACCTAAACGATGGCCACACACTACATTGTGTCACTGTTCTATAGAAGAATGCATCCTGACAAAATGCTGAAGGCACTGCTTCACAGAGGCTCCCATCAGATATGAGCTCGCACGACACAAATTTCAGCCAAAAGATGCAGAGGTTGGATTAGAAGAGAAGAGCCACACTCTTGGATGACTCTCCTCTCTGCAACACCTATGAATTGATGGTCCCGTCCCCCGTCCCCCCCATGCTTGGTCAGCTTTGTAGCAGAAAGCTTTGTGTGCACATTCTGTGGTCATCTTGTATTTCTCCTTGATAAAACGGCATGGAATTTCCCAGCAAACGACCTTACTTGGCGCTCTTCATTGGTTTTGCAAAGCTAGTATTACATAATGCCAACATCTCTCTCCCATGTGGTAGGTTCTGTTCACAGTAAAAATTATTCCAAGGCTGCAGTAGCACCATCTATAGTGAAACAGCAAGCAGCGGCAGCAGTATAACGTTCTCTTGCTTCCACCTTCAATTGGATGTGCCATCTGTTTCAAATAGCACTTGTTGGCCTTTTACTCATGTACCAGAAGTTGATATTTCATAAGATGTTATCTTGTCCTGCATACTTTGTTAAGGAAAGGCTCTTAAGAAAAAAAGGCATTTAAATGCTCCTCCCAATATTCTGCAGGTTTTTGTGGGGAGGAGGGCGGGTCTTCTGCCACTCTTACATTGGAAGATACAGGCGTAAAAATGGAACAGGATCTAGGGTAGTTCATAAATGAAAATGCTGCTGTAGTGTACTTATTGTAGCAGGGGTGCCATTGTGGGAATCATTTGTGTGTGTTTTGTTAAATTATTTATTTAGGAATAGGTTTATGACCAAAGATAGCTGAGAATTTTGATACGTGAGATCACTTTCGGTATGCTTTGAAGTCTAAAATCTCTTGAGAAAGTAGCTACAAGCGCCCACTGTGCATCCTTGCACTCAGTGTACTTAATACTTGATTTCCATACCATTATAAGAAAAAGTGAATGGCTTTCACAAGGCTTTGTTAGTAGCAAATGGAAGAAATAAATGGTTGTAAACTCTAATTCCCAGAGCTTGGCTCTAATCTTCCACCCATACTCATAAATTCAGCATTGCAGTGTTGCATACACACACAGACACAAAATGCAGAGATATGTTCCAACACAAACTTCTTGGCTAATATTTTTTGTTAGATTACTGAGAAGAAAAATGCATATGGTGGAACTCGGCTGCTTTTTCTGCTTATAATTCTCAGACTATGTAACAGACGTAGGTGTGCTTTGAATGGGGCTCTGCTGTTGTAGCCTGGGAGTAATGGGGGCATGTGCAAATCACGTGATTGAATACTGTTGTCAACAGGTGTGCGTTACAATATGAGAGCTTATTTTGTAGCCTCAGACAGAAAGAGGAATGCTTATTTCCATCTTGGATTAAAGTAAATGGACTCAAGGCTGTGGGAAAACTCTTTTCTTGTAGACTGCAAGTTGTTCAGAGGTGTGTCTTTTAAAAGTCTTCATTTGTTTGGCAGCATTTGGATGAAGGTGGCACCTTATCCAGTTTGTGCAATGGATGTAAAGAAAAAGAGAAGCTTGATGTTCACAAGACCTGCGTAGACTATACACAATATAAAGCATGAGTTTAAGAAGTCTAACCAGTGTTTATTCTTAAATGTGTAGTGTTTAGTGTCTGCTGATCTCAGTTTTTAAAATAACTCAAACTAACCCCTGATTTAATTCTGTCAAGATAATTCTTGGCTGAGTAATATTTGGGAACTTCATTTTTGAGCGCTGTTGCTGTGCTGAAGTGATACACACCTGAAGCTTCTTTGCAAAACATATAGGAAAGTTGGGGCATACATTGGAAGCTTTTTCCTTTTAATCTTTTAGGACTCTGTTCTGTATTACACACTTCTGCAGAAACATCTCACTGAATCCTCACTAGAGGGCACTGGAGACACTCTGCCTTTATCAATAATAATAAAATGACTGTGTTGCCTTATTGTTTTACTTAATGTAGTGAACTTGAAATAAAGAAGCAGACAAAGCCATTTCTTTTTTGTGTACTTTTTCTGATAGCACCAATGCTTAGGGTGTAATGTAGAGGACAGCATCTGCCACTGTCTTTTTCTCGCTATGCAAACATAGTGGTGTTGGACTGGATTTAGGAGTGCAGTGATTTTAAGTGTACCTACTATGCCCTTATATATGGGCAAAACACAAGCTGCGGCAGCTTGGCATAAGGAATGCTGTGGGAGCACTTGATACAGTAGCACTGATGGACCTAAACAGGTGTCGGCCTCACCAGTGCCTGCTTGAGAGACCATTGAGAGCCACACATAAGCTGCTATTGGCTCCTAACGAAGACAGGTGTGTGTGTGAGAACAGCTGATACAGCCAACTGCCACCATAGGGTGAGGTAGATCATATTAAGCTCCTGGAATTGCACTTGAGCTACAGCCAATTTTGGCTCAAGAGAAATGAAAGGAATATTGGAAGGAGACATGGGATAAAAATGGTTTAATGTTTTAATTGCTGACTACGGGGAATCCAGTCAGTCTGTGTCCCACTTCATACAAGGTAAAGGCTCATTTACACATTCCATACTACTGTGAATTATCACTCTGATTCGTCTGCTCAAGTTCTTCCCCATGAGAATGAGTAGGTCTTAAATGCTTGTATCACGCTTGTCTGACCAATTTTGTAGTACATTAGCATCTTGGGCATACAAGCACTCAAATGTGCTTAGACATTAATAATTAACATTTATATTGTGCATTTCCAAGTGCTCAAATTGCTTATTTCAGTTATCCTTACATGATTGCTGTAAGGCACTTGGGTTAAGGATAAGAGATTACGTAATGCTTCCTAGTGGATTTGTGACTGAAGTAATATTTGAACTAGGAATGCTACAGCTCCTAGCTGCTGGCAGTGAGTTATCACTTGCTACTGACATTACTTGTTGATGGTTAAATTGCTATAAGACTGACCCTTTTTACAGCCAATGGTTGCTGCCATGTAATGTTTAAATTGGCCCCATACTGCAAGTACCTGTGCTTAAATTGCCACCTATCATAATTTTTTAAAATTGCTATACAAAGAGCCAATTGGAATCTTTGTTATTATCAGACTAATTTATTGGGCATCACTCCTAGAAATTATAACCTATAGTTCCCATTTTAGGAAAAGCATCTTTCCTTGTAGACTCATGGAATGTCTTATGTTATGAGATGATCCCTGGTGTGAGATACAAATTCCTCCATCTGAAAACAATGCAAGAGCCACCTGGATTAGGCCACTGGCCCTCTAGTCCAGCACCCTGCTCTCAAAATGCCTGGGGAAAAGCCTGCAAGCAGAATATGAGAACAACACTGCCCATCTGCAGATATGATTTCATAGTGGCTCCAGTACAGAGCAGTTGGGATGCCTCTAGGTTCCATCTTGTTCCCCTGTGCTGCTTTAACACCTACATAAAACTGTTGGGAGGACGCATTTGGAGGTTTGAGCTAAACTCTCATCAGTGTTTTTATAGATTCCTGGGAGCTAGGGTTAAAGCACTGATTATGCAGACTAACCTTGTTTTTCAGACCAGGGCACCACCTAGGTAGGAGATAAGCTGTTAAGAGCTGGCTGATGATGGCCAATCATCAATCTATCAATAGGGTGAAGCCTGAGTGAGAAAGGAGGGGGGGCTCTCATCCAACTGTGTGTGCCAGTGGGCAGAGAAAGAAAACATTGAGGGTTTCAGCCTGGATGATGTAGACCAGGCATGTCCAACAGGTAGATCATGATCTATCTGTAGATCACTGGACGTATGTGGCAGATCACATTATAGATCACTGGCTCCCCTGAAAGGGGGTAGAATCACTGTGAGTAAAGCACAGTCTCTTGGGAGTTGGCCACCCCTAATGTAGACAGAAGGAAAGGTTTGAAAAGAAGGGGAGAAGGGAGGGCAGATCTCTTGGTGGGCTGGCTGGGACAAGCTGGAAAAGAGAGAGGGCTGGCTGTTTGGCTGCCTTTGAATCCAATGCTGCAAGCTCCTCTTGAGATGTGAATGCTGGAGATCCCTCCACTGTATATATGTGTAAATGGAACACTTAATCATAAAGACACCACAGCCCCCCTGTACCTCATGCCAAAGGAAAAAATCCCTGGGCAGGTGCCAAGACCTCTGGAATCTTGCACTGCTCTAGAGGGTAGGATTTGAACCTATGGCTACAAGAAAGGAGATTCCGACTAAATAGGAAAAGCTTTCCTACAGTAAGACAGTGGAACGGTCTCCCTTGAGTGGACTCTCCTTCATTGGAGGTTTTTAAGCAGAGGTTGGATGGCCATGTGCCATGGATGCTTTAGTTGAGATTCCTGTATTGCAGGGGGTCAGACTAGATGAGTCTTGGGGTCCCTTCCAACTCTATGATTCTATGACACAGCTCTACCTCTCACGTCTCGCTTCTACCCACTGGTCTGTGGGGGGCTGTGAACTGAGCACTTTCCCACTAGGCATTTCCTACTAAACACCACGGAGGGGGGTGGGACTAGATGACCCTCGTGGTCCCTTCCAACTCCACGATTTTATCATTCTATGGCTTCCAGACAGGCTGCAATTCTGTGCGAACAGGAGCAGGACACCTGTGACCTCTCAGTCCAGCTGAGCTCTCTGGACACCGACCATGCTGCCTTGGGTTGATGGGAGTAAGAGGTCTCCCCCCCCCCATCAAAAAACAAGCCCCCTCCCCCGGTCTGGAGGGCCGCCGGTTCCCCATTGCAGAGGTGGGGCGGGGGGGGGGGTGGCGCGCGCTGCCACTCTACCCGTCTCTATCTCTATGGCGAGGTTACGTGAGGAGCGCTTCCGGCGTGGCGACAGTCTACTTCCGGGCGCCCCTGTTCGGCGTGCCAAGATGGCGACGTCTCTGGGATCCAACACGTATAATCGGCAGAACTGGGAGGATGCGGTAAATACCCCCCGGGGCCGGGTAGTTCCCTCGGGTGCCGGGGCGGGAAGGAGAGGGGTGCGGGGGGAGCTACTCGGGGCTCTTCAGTCTCCCGCGGGCGAGGGATCCGCTGCCTGCCGCCCGCCCAGTGAGGCGGCTAGGTTCCTGCTTTCTCCGGGTCAAGGGAGTCCTGGGAGCCGGCAGCGAGAAGCCTCGTGCTAACCACCGAAGTCGATCCGATTTCCCACCTTGTAAAATAGATGTTTTTGGGAAGAATCTAGCTTAGCGAAGCTAGTGAGGTGTTAACTGTTGCTGCGCAACAGTGCAGCAGTGGGCGTGTGGGCTGTTCGCCTAATATGCCGAAGTGCAGTTCGGAGGATGTATATAACTGCATGCTTTAAACGTGAGAACTCATTGCTGTGCTTTCTCTCACGGGCTGAAGAAACCAGGAGATTTGAGTTGCACTCATTTGTTCTCCTCTTGCTGTTTTTTGCTTTTGTGACACAGCGCTTAAAAATAAAGCTGATACATACTGTACACATAAGTAGCATCCAGCCCCAGAAGTGCCCTTGACACTGAATACTTTCCATCAGATCCATTTACTGATATTAGGAATGTCTGAGGTGTTTGTTCTCACGTTCAATTTGAAACAGGATGTTTATAGACATCCTGTTTATAGATTCAGGGTTGGTGAAATGTGCTTGCAGTGAAATTATTTTCTTTTCTTCTGTGTAGGATTTCCCCATTTTGTGCCAGACATGTCTTGGAGAAAACCCCTATATTCGAATGGTATGTGTTTATTGTGGGCTATTACTAAAGATCAGCAGAATGAAACAAAGATAAGAGGATATTAACTTGCAGGGAATTTCCAATTCCGACTTCATTGTTATAAAGTATGTACTCTTTATATGATGGATTTTGCTTCTAAGAAAATATGTTTTAAATTGAGGTATTGATCTTGTGAATAGGGATGTGGGTAGCGCTGTGGTCTAAACCACTGAGCCTAGGGCTTGCCGATTGGGAGGTCAGCGGTTCGAATCACCGCAACAGGGTGAGCTCCCATTGCTCGGTCCCAGCTCCTGCCAACCTAGCAGTTCGAATGCACATCAAAGTGCAAGTAGATAAACAGGTACCACTCTGGCAGGAAGGTAAATGGTGTTTTCGTGTGCTGCTCTGGTTCACCAGAAGCGACTTAATCATGCTGGCCACATGACCCGGAAGCTCTTCCGGCTCCCTCGGCCAGTAAAGTGAGATGAGCACCGCAAACCCAGAGTTGTCAGCGACTGGACCTAATGGCCAGGGGTCCCTATTGTTCTTGTGTATTTACTTGCAATAATAAGCAATGTATTGTATTATAGTTTCCTTGGTAGAAGGTTATGCTATATATATTGAGATGAATATCTTAGTAGGTATTTAGATCACTTGTTTGTGATTGGAAATTAAGCATTTATAAATCATTTTAAAATCAGTTTGCCTGAACATAGTGATATGCCTCCATTTGTGTTTGCAGGCTCTCCATAAGAATTGTTTTTCTCTGAAGTTATTCTTCACTAATGCTCAAATTTACACTGGTGTACATGCACAGCTGTTATATAGCCAGCCATTCCCACAAAGATTTAATGGAAGAAACATTTCCCTTTTGTGTATAAAAAAAAACTTCTTCCATTGAATCCCTGGCAGGCAGTATCCTTTATGCTTGGAAGGGAGATCAAAGTAACATTTCTTATAGAAATATGATTTTCAGTCTCTTTAGAAAGAGATGTGAGGTCAGAGGTTTTTGCATATTCTTATCGAAGAAAGTGTGAATTCTCTTCTGTTCCCTAGGACAGTCTGAGCAGATAAACTAATATTCAGTACAGTTAACATATATTGTGGAGATAATTTGTAGGAGTTGACAAGGTAAACTGGATTTCAAAAGGCATATCATCTTGGGATGCAGTTATTTTTTCTAACATGTATTTTCCTTTATTTTAGACCAAAGAGAAATATGGAAAAGAATGCAAGGTATGTTTGTCATTCAAAACAGAGTATGTTACGGTGACACAATTTTAAAGGGTGGTTGTATTACTGGTAGAAATATTTCCTGACAATTTAGTGTCACAGCAATAAAGGACAAGCATTAAATCTTACTCATGCAGCTTAGTTTAGTTCAGTTCACTTCAGTGGTGTCAATAGAACATGTATACAACAGTGTTGCTAGAGCTACACAGCAAAACATATCATTCATTTCCACAATGGAATAATGGAGAACAGCAAAGATAGCATTGCCTAAAAAGGACTAAACACACTGCAATCAGTTCCCATCCTCATTGAGTCTTCCAATAATTACTTCCCTTGTTTTGAGTTTATGTAGTGTTGATAACTGAAAGTACACCAGTCATGTGTTCTTCTATAGTTAGATAGGCTGGTAAACGTTAATGCAATCTTGTCTCAGATCTGTGCTAGGCCATTCACAGTATTTCGTTGGTGCCCGGGTGTACGGATGCGCTTTAAGAAGACAGAAGTGTGCCAAACATGCAGCAAGCTGAAAAATGTTTGTCAGACCTGCCTTCTTGACCTGGAATATGGTGTGTAGCTATCATTTTACTATACTGTGCAAATACAAAATTAACACTTTGTTGCCGAGTATAGAATGTTGTTGTTAAAATTTTATCTCCCATCCTTCATCTCAAAGGATCTTAGAATGCTGAGTGAAACAAAATTAAAATGTCTAAAATCAATTTCAGTACAGAAACAGATTGTATATGGACTCCCCTTCCACATTTGGGCCTGCATGCATTAGGTGCTGAATGGCACATACTGGTGCTATTCCCTCTGCTTGGAGAGTCTGAATTTAGCATCATCTTTCCAAAGCTAGGCAGTCATTGCTGACATTTTTTCATAGTGGAGATGAAGTTGAAATTGTCTCTTGCAGTATGTGCTCAGCTTGCTTCTCTTAAGGAAAATAACTGGACAGAGGTCCATGGTTTTAGTCCATGATCTACTTTCAAATGCTCTCAACTTATTTGCTTAAATACTTTGCTTATAACGTTTGTGGTCATTATTGTTTAGCTTTTATATTAATTTTCTGTTTCCCCATTAAATATTAGGTCTGCCTATTCAGGTTCGAGATGCTGGACTCTCGCTTAAAGATGATATGCCCAAGTCGGATGTTAACAAAGAGTATTACACCCAAAATATGGAAAGAGAGGTGAAGTAATGTTTCTTGTGTTGTTAGTAGCGTTAAAGTAAATGAACCAGATCACTAAGACATGTGTTTTTCACCTGGTTTTATTGTGCACATCCCTGTTTCTCTGCTTTTGTAGATCATGAACTCTGATGGCACCCGACCTGTTGGTGCTTTAGGAAAGGCAACATCCACCAGTGACATGTTGCTGAAACTGGCTCGGACCACACCTTACTATAAACGCAACCGTCCACATATCTGTTCATTCTGGGTGAAAGGAGAGTGTAAAAGAGGAGAAGAATGTCCCTACAGGTATAATTATGGTGAAAAAGTAAACTTTATCAAGAAAGCAGATGTCTGAGTAATTAAAAGGTTAGACGAGAGAGGTGAAATTGGCACTTAACAACAAATGTCATGAAATATTGCTCTTGAATCCTTAGACATGAGAAACCTACAGATCCAGATGATCCGCTTGCTGATCAGAATATCAAAGATCGTTACTATGGAATTAATGATCCTGTGGCTGACAAGCTTCTCAAACGAGCTTCCACAATGCCTCGTTTGGACCCACCTGATGACAAGACAATTACAACGCTGTATGTAGGTGGCCTGGGTGACACCATCACTGAGACTGACCTTAGGTATGTGCATTTTTAGATCTACTTCAGATGGTGTGGCTTGGCAGTGTTGGTTGCATGTCTTTTGGTATGTCTGCACAATAAGCTTTGAGGTTGTGGAGTGTATTAGGTTTGAAGCATCTTAGACTTCAGGAATGTGAAAAGGGGCATTTCTTTATTGGAATATGTTTCCTCCTCAGGAATCACTTCTATCAGTTTGGCGAGATCCGGACGATAACTGTTGTGCAGAGGCAACAGTGTGCATTTATCCAGTTTGCTACCCGACAAGCTGCAGAAGTGGCAGCAGAGAAGTCCTTCAACAAGCTCATTGTCAACGGTCGCAGGCTTAATGTGAAATGGGGCAGGTGAGTGATAAGGAAATCAAGTGATGGCAACGTGTGTTTTTCTTTCAGAGATTCTGCCTTGACAGTTTCTGCAGTTAGCTGAGAGCACCATCTTGCTTATTCGCTAAGCTGAACTCATGCAGCTTCTCATAGAGCTATGACCATTCTAAGAAAGCCACCCAGTTCTCTTCCTATATATACAGTATTAGGGAGCATTACCAAGTATATTTTGCAAATCAGTTGAAATACACAGCTATTAAAGTATGGCACCGGCTGTGCTTTTTCTAAAAAAATATATAAAAACATAAATTTGTTTTTGTTAATATATGCTTACAGTTTTTTAAATCTGGAAGTCCAGCATCCACCCAGCTTAATACTTGACCACAGTTCAAATGCTTTGATTTTGTTTCAGGTCTCAAGCAGCCAGAGGAAAAGAAAAGGAAAGAGAAGGAATCACAGAATCCGGTATAAAATTGGAGCCAGTGCCGGGATTACCTGGAGGTAAGGAAAGTGCTCCTTGTTCAGAAACATGGGTTTTCTGACATTCTAGACAAGGTGAATTGCAGAAAAATTGCTTTTCTTGTTCTGTTTATTTGGAAAACAGAGGCGCAATAAACATTTTTATTTTGGGAGGTTAAGGAGGTCTCACTTTGAAGTTGGCATAGCTAGAGACTGACTGAATTAGGACTAGAGAAGGAAACAGTGCTTACGAGAGAGTCTGTGAATAAGTTTATCAGAAGGGAGGGAGGTAAAAACTAAAGGTAAAGGACCCCTGGACGGAAGGGAGTTAAGTTATACTTTAAGTCAGAAATGAGGAACCTGTGGTCTTCCAAATGTCGTTGGGCTCTTGCACCCATCAGCCCCAGCCAGCACAGCTAATGGGACAAGGATGATGGGAGTTGTAGTCCAACATCTAGTGCCTTGCAGATTTCTCCTTCCTGCTTTAAAGGTTGGGTGGTTAAACTCTTTTGAAACCTAATAATATAGGCCTTGGCAAGATGAGGCATTTGATTGAGAGTCAGGTGGCTTTGATAGGGAAGGAAATTCCTTTACTGAACCTATACGAATGATAATAGACATTGAGAAAATGGGCAGCAGTAGTGCTCCATGGACTTGGGTTGCTCTCGTCTTCTGAAAAAGGTTGACATCAAGGCTTTTGTGTCCCCACAGCTCTTCCTCCTCCTCCTGCAGCAGAAGAGGAGGCAGTCTCTGCAAACTACTTCAACCTACCTCCCAGTGGCCCTCCAGCTGTGGTGAACATTGCCCTGCCACCCCCGCCTGGCATTGCTCCACCCCCACCTCCAGGTAATTTCCCTTTGTTTTCTGGGGAAATATGTGGCAGAATGTCTTGTCTTTGCATCTATGGATCTACTTTCTATTGCTTAGTTAATCTCTAGGACAGGTAAAGGCAAACTTGGCCCTCCAGAACATCTTTTATTGGTATTCACTTAAAGAGAAGGCTAGTTGAGCGTGTTTGCTTCTTTATTCATCCCGCTCAACTTTATCATGGCATTTAGCAACAGAGAAGCGATTGCTTGTGAAGCAACATTGTGGGAAATGTAATTGTGGGGTCAGACTATTTTTCTATGGAAGATTTGCAGCCCAGTCTTGTGCTTGATTGCTAGGAAACAGCCCACAGAGTGCCATGTGGCTTACCCAAGCAAGATGGATTAAAACAACAAGTAAAATAAAAAAGAAAGAAATTGTGTTAAAGACAACAAAATCAAGGTATCTGACATTAATTAAAGGAGTATGTCAGGTGCCAGTCACAAATTCAGAGAATTTTCTCTTACCTATAAAAGCTTTGATCAAGTGTCAAAGATTGTCCTCTTTTCCGCAGGTTTTGGGCCACACATGTTTCATGCGATGGGCCCTCCACCTCCTTTCATGAGAGCTCCGGGTCCTATCCATTATCCTTCTCAAGATCCGCAGAGAATGGGTGCCCATGCCGGGAAGCACAACAGCCCCTAACATCGCAAGATCATTCTCATTGTTTATTTTCTTCTTCTTCTTTGTTTTTTTATGGAACTTTACGTTGGTAGCATACCACATTCAGTTACAATGTGCAGGAAACAAAATATCTCTCCTTCATAGTCACACGGCCCTGGTTCAGTCCAGCTGTGTTACACAAACAAAAAACCAGATCACTTGTATAACCAAAGAACTTGATACAAGTATTTTGAGGCAACAGTGGCTTTTTTTTAAATGACCTAGAGGAATTTTAATTATAGTAGAACTACAAATCCCATCAGCGTTTTCAATTTTGAATACTTTCAAATAAACTAGTCTTTGGCAACAAAACGAGACACCCTCCTTTAAGACAGTTTGGTAATCCCCAATGGAAACTACCCAACATTGTTCAGAATGGCCTGGAAAGCCCTTCAGTAGTAATCTGTTTGAATGTCAAATTACTGTGTTGCCATTAAAACTAGATTCAAGTTTCTCTTGGCGCTGAGCTGGAATGGAAAGATACAGGGAGGTCATAGACTATAATGAGGGGCATATGGATGCTGTGCCACTTTCTATTCAATGCTGTTTCCCATCATTCATGATTCTGTCTGTGATGCATGCTACCAAAATGTTGAGGTGGCAGCATTGCATGCTTGTTAAACCTCTGTTAAAGGGGTTGGTGACTCTTTGAGTTGTGACTTACGTGGCCTTCATGCCCATTTGCTACTGAAACTAGTCTGGTTTATTTCCTAACGCAACACTTGATTACTGATGGCTCTTTTAGATATGTGTTTTCGGTATTTACCCTGTACCACCTGTTTTTCTGCATCAAGTCTGTCATGTGTCCTAGTAAAGAGAATCATATTTTTACCTATGTCCAAGTCTTATTACCTTGTGTGCATTTTTTTTTCTAAAAAAAGAAAACAGCACTTTGCAGGTTCACTCAGTGATATCTGGAATTTGCTTCCAGAGGCAGTTGTGTAAAAGAAATGGATTTGGCATTGCTTAGTGTTTGCCCCATTTACTAAAAGAATGGAATATAAAAGTGACTGATGAACATTTGCACAAATGCATTTTGATTTTTTAGGCCCCCACACTGGTGTGAAACTGCAGGTGGTATGCTATTTATCAAAAGTGCCCAAGTCCTTATTGAAGCAATTTGAAGGCTTTAACAAATTCTAAAATGACATCAGAGATGAATCTCAAATATTGAAGTGTTTTACCAAATAACCAAGCAACAAGCATTTTAAAATATAGTTCATTTTATTTTCCCACATATTTCCAAATGTAAACATCACTTCCAGTTCATAAATTTAGAACTGTTCCTTCACTGACTAGGATTTTGTAACAAATAATAGTCTGATATTTCTACCTATTAAATTGCCTATATGCTGTGTTATGGGAGCTGGAATGGAAAGTCTACTCTCGATGTTCGGAATAGCTGCTGAAGTGCCCCCTTGGTAGGAATTAGCTTTTAAGTTCCGTTTTAAAGAGTCCTTCTGACAGCTAATGTTCACATTTATTTTACATGTTGTAGCCCCTCAGTCACTAACAACAATCTAAGAAAAACTGCCTAGTTTAATGGCCACATAAATACCAATAATTTAAAATAGCCATAAAAATTACACAGGAGTTCCACAAAGCTGAATAAACATAATAATAATAATAATAGCAGCAGCAGCTATAAATTAATGAAAGTAGGTATTTAAATGAAAACTCTCCTGTTACTGCTGGTATGTTCTCATCTATTCCAAGATCTGGAATATGTAGGTCTGCTTTATAAAATGCCTGTAACAATACAGGCAGAGTAGAAAACCCAGGACAGTGTGATCAGACCAGTGGCGCCCACTCACGGTCCATTTTGGGAACTGTATTAGTAACAAACAGGTCAGTTAAGTGGCAATCCTTTTTCCTGTTTTAATTTCAGTCCCTTTTTCCTGTTTTATTTCCAGTTTGTGGGTAAGGAGATCTTAAGTTGCAATCCTGGAATGCTGTTTACATGCGATTTCCATTGAAATGGCAAGCATGAATTTACTGCCCTGCTTTCCCCCCTCCTCGAGTCCATTTCCCACTAATTTCTCTAATCCTTAAGTTCAAATTTAAATATTTTATATTAATGGGCTTCTTAGACTTCACATATCCTGCTACATATTTAACGAGGCTAAATAGCGAGAACAAAACTTTGTGTTGCTTTCCGCAAGAGCTAATGGGAAGTGCTCCTCTCATCAGATGGCAGAGTTGGCTCTCTCAGCACTAGTTCATTAGCACCATGGTGATGTTGTATTTAGGTTCCATAGCAAACTGCTACTGTGTCCCTGCAACCTAATTTGTCTTGGGCCTTAAAGATATGACTCATCCCTCCCTGTTCTCAAGTTAGATGTTGGGTCTTGTCTCGAATGCAAAAAACTATCTGCAAATAGCTTCTAGGACAAGCGAAAAATGAAGTTAGAAGACAGCTTTCAAATCTTTATTGCTATTACCTAGATATTAATGTGATTTTTATTGTTACAGCATCTTACTTTGATGGCACCCCGTAGAAAATTTTGGGGTGGTATTTGACACAAACTTGGCATTCAGACTTGTTTTTCTCTTTAGACCAAAGGAAATATAACTCATCTGAACTTGAATGTAGCTTCATGCTTCTCAGAAGGAAATAGGTTCACTTTCCTGAACAAACTAGGTTCCTTTTGAGAGTTAAGCAGCCACCTGACATCTTGGCTTTTGCAGTTCTGGGCTTGGTAGAAGGCCTCACTTCACTGTAGGATCTTTTCAAAAACATAAGAAATCCCAATATGAAGTGGGCTGCAGGCCGTGCTTGTACAGTTAAATTGTACAGTAAAAGCCCTAGGCGGGAGCTTATGAAAGACGCATGTAATAGTAACAAACATAACTTTGCCTTGTGTGTGAGTAGGGTATCTTTTCTATGCTAGAGAGATTTCCTTTTAGCAGGTATATACAGTCACGGGAAAAACGAAGTGCACCCCCTTTGAATTATGGGGTTTTACATATCAGGACAAAATAGCAATTATTTGTCCCTTAACTGGTCTTAAAATTTGGTAAATGCAACCTCAGATGTACAACAACACATGACGTATCGTGCCATGATTTATTTAACAGAAATGAAGTCAAGATGGAGAAATCGTGTGTGAAAAGCTAAGTCCACCCTTACTTCTTCCATAAGAATTAAGCAGCTAAGTAGCAGACAGGGGCTGCTAATCAAATGTCATTGCTTAATTGATCATCAGCATGTGTGCCCACCTCTATAAAAGGTGAATTTTTAGCAGTTTGCTGGTCTGGTGCATTCAGGTGTGTTTTAACACAATTTCAAGGAGGAAAGAGCGATCCTCAATGAACTGAAGCAATGTTGTAAAGAAGAATGGGCCAAAATTCCTCCACAATCATGTGAGAGAGATAAAGTCCTACAGAAAACAATTGCTTCGTGTTATTGCTGCTAAAGGTGCTTTATGACCTACTGAATCACAAGGTGTACTTCATTTTTTACACATGGCTTTTCCATTTTGGCTTTATTTCTGTTAAATAAATCATGACTTGGTGTAATACATCATGTGTTGTTGTTCATCTGAGATTGTATTTACCAAATTTTAAGACCTGCCAAGGAACAGATGATTGTTACATCTTCGTGTGTAAAACCACAGAATTCAAAAAGGGTGCTTTCTTTCTTTTCCCCATGATTAGGAGGCTAGCGTGCATTGGCATTGGAAAAAGTCAGGCAGCAGCATTGTAGCAAGTTACAGATCTTCAGATTCTGGCATCGCCTGTATCCAGCCCCGAGGTGCTCTGTTGAAACTGGGCCTGTTTAACATGAGTTCCAAGCTGCTCATGTCTGTCTGGGCGTCATTCATCTCATACCCAAGGATCACATCATTCAGTAATGGTCCGCCAAATGGGGTTGGGGTCCTGCGGGTACAAAAAGAGAAGGCTGTAGTGTGTAGCACACATTCAGTCTTAAGTGGGGAAGAGATTACGGTATGTGTTGGTCCTCTGTGGTCATGTATTATTAAATTTATTCTCCACCCTTTGCCAGCAGGTCCCAGGGTGGGTTAACGGCAATTTAAAATTCAGAAATTAAAAACAAGTTAAAGCAAATTACATTCAGAAGAATAGTGTGGGTCCTGACAATCTGTAGTGGTCATTGCGATAGTCTATTATTAATAGTGGGTTGAAAATGAATGTTTCCCATTATCTGCTGCACTAGTCCTCTCTTAGCAATTTCAGCTACATTGTTGTTGTTGTTAATTGAATTTATATACTGCTCTATACCTGGAGGTCTCAGGGCGGTTCACAGAACAAAATCAAGATATAAAACTACAAAATATATCATCAAAATAAAAACAACAATTCAATAACCCCCACAAAAAACCCTCCACAAATTAAAAGGGCATAGGATATCAATCAAATCAACCAAAGGCCTGGTTAAAAAGGGATGTTTTTGCCCGGCACATAACGGGATGTGGGTGGCGCTGTGGGTAAAACCTCAGTGCCTAGGGCTTGCCGATCGCATGGTCGGCGGTTCAAATCCCTGTGGCGGGGTGAGCTCCCGTCGTTCGGTCCCAGCTCCTGCCCACCTAGCAGTTCGAAAGCACCCCTGAGTGCAAGTAGATAAATAGGTACCGCTTTATAGCGGGAAGGTAAACGGCGTTTCCGTGTGCTGCGCTGGTGCTGGCTCACCAGAGTAGCTTCGTCACGCTGGCCACGTGACCCGGAAGTGTCTCTGGACAGCGCTGGCCCCTGGCCTCTTAAGTGAGATGGGCGCACAACCCTAGAGTCGGACATGACTGGCCCGTATGGGCAGGGGTACCTTTACCTTTACCTAAAGGTGTATAGTGAAGGCGCCAGGCAAACTTCCCTAGGGAGAACATTCCACAGATGGGGAGCCACTGCAGGGAAGGCCTGTTCTCATGTTGCCACCTTCCGGACTGCTTGAGCAGGAAGCACACAAAAGAAGGGCCTCAGAAAATGATTTTTAATTATGTTTTATGATGTTTTTACTTGCACCTACAGAATTCACCACTGGCATGTTTCAGTCAAGTTTTCCCTTGATGTTCTTCTAGTGCACACACAATTCCTATAAATATTTGAGTTGCCTCACATTTGTGAAATGTATGCATGTATTTATTTTACAATGTGTATTTTTTTGGGGGGGGGGCTGCAGATGGCTTCAGTTCTCTGCTGCTTTGCACAGCTGGTCAGTGTCTGTTTCCAAAATAGTAATAGTGTTGTTACTCTGCAGAACTTTGGTCCTATGGTGAAAATCTAATTGCGCTTGAAAGTAGCTATGTGTGTTCTTGGTGTAGCAAGAAGCATGTTACATGGAATTATATCTTGAAAGCAGCACCTGGAAGGCAGATGTGCGGGGGGGGGGTTATCTAGAATTTTAAGATGTTAAAGACTAGCATTTATTCAAGTGTATTATGCAAACAAAAAAGTTGTGTAAAACTCGGAGCCAGTTTATTTATTTTCACTTGCAACAGGGCAGTAAAAACTGAAAATCTGGGTGTATCTGAGAAAATAAATCAGTGTTGTTGGCACTGAAATGAAAGTAATTTTCCAAAGGTTCTAAGTTGGAATGCTAAAGAGAAGAAAATATTTTCCCCAGTATACCGTATATATTTTTTCAAAGATCCATCCTGGCACCTAGGCTGCCTTTGAAGACAGCCTTGACATAGTACCCCATGGTGCACTGCCCACTATGCTGATCCCAATTGCAGCCTTCCCTTCATTTACCTATCAATAGGCAGCCATTTTTATTTCCCATAATACTTCCTGATGTAGCACTCCTCCAGGGCAATGTGGGAAATTAAAATGAGTGTAGGCTGCTCCTGCCAATCGAGAAGTCTGCATACCAAATGCTGATGCTATGTCTTCTTGGTCACCTAATGGCAATAGTGGGTTTTGTTTTAAACATACAATAAATAATTATTTTCTTTAAAAAAAAGTTCCTTGCCTTTCAGTCAGGTTGTTATTTGCCTTGAAACATTTGTTTTCTTGAATTGTTTTGTGGCAAGTCATAATCACTGAAACATTCACATGAAGCACTGAATTCAATTGGTAATAAGTGCTACTAAAGGGTTCATTTAAAACAACAGAGAGAGGGAAGAAACCAGGCAGCTATGTCTGTTTAGCATATATGAATGTATTTCTGCTACAGGGCCTGAAATAAACGGAAACATGAGCAGTAACCAGAACTAAAAGAGTAAGTCTTTGGAACAGTTCCCCGGTCCAACATATGTTAAAGATATTGAGACGCAGGAAGATTCTGTTTTTAAAAAAGACGTTGCAAGACAGTAATGGGAGCAGGGCTGGCCCAAGACATTTTGGCACCTGAGGCAAAGCACAGAATGGTGCCTCCCTCCCTGCCAGGGTAGAAGGGGTAAGTGAAGATCTACATCAGGAACCAGAGTAGGAATAAATATCTACATCCGAATCTGCTGCCCCTGAGGATCCTGCCACCCAAAGCAGTCGCCTCACCTTGCCTCCGGGGTGGGCCAGCCCTCATTGGGAGTGACGAAGACTAGTTGGGCATGGTTTCAGCGAGAATTTTTTTATTTAGATGTGACGAGGCTATGAATTTATGCTTTAGCAACATACACTGCAGATGATGAAGTTTTGAAAGTTGCCAATTGGCAGCCGATGAAGGCAAAAATACGAGTGGTACCTTGACTGCATTGTGTGGATCTCTAAGATTAAAGTTGGTGACTGTTTTCATTTGCTAAGCTGTGCTACTGGAGATGGGGGTGGAATTGGATGTGGCAGAGGTTTCCTGGTTTATGCCAGGGGCAAGGTCATCGGGGGAGCTGTTGGCAAGGTAACAGCAGCAGTATTTCTGGTGCTGGTAGCCAGGGAAAGGGTCCGAATGGGACAGATTGTGGTCAGGGAAGAAGTGAAGTAGGTCAGCCAAAGATCCGCTGGGTCATAACCTGGGCTAGCAGCTGAGGAGGAGCCCAGTGTCGACTACTCTGTTGTACCAGCTTGGAGCTAGCACAAGAAAAATAAAGACAAATACCCCCTCTTTTCTGTCCTGGCTTGCAGGTGGGGAGCCTACGTCAATCCATTCCTGTCCAACGAATCCTTGGTTAGGAGTTAGGATTGCTTTATAGAATCAAGTTGGCTGCGCTGTTAAAAACTGGGAAGTCTAACTTGCAAATTATTGCCTTATGTATTGTGGAAAATTTTCTGCCATGAACGTGATAGGTTTCATTTAATTTCTGTTGCCAGTGTGGCTACCATATTAAGGTGAATGGATTAAAACTGCTATCAAATCAGAGTATTTCCCCTTGACCTAACTGCATTGCCCTCTTGAATCTTTTCTTATAATATATATCCCCGTAAGTGAAAGACAGCAGTCAGCTAGTGCAGTTTAATAAGGAAAAGTGCCACTGTTCAAGTACGCGTGGAAGCTACACTTTCAGTGCCAGGAGTTAGGGGTGGTTGAAGCATTAAGTTTTAATTAATTCATACATGAAATAGCCTTTTAGATAATGATGTACGGATTGAAATTGAGCTCCACAACAGATTTCACACTTCTCCAAATGTCAGAACACAGTTCTCGGCAATTTAAGCATATCAAAATATAGATTTACATATGACTTTGAGAAAAAATATATATTTAGATACGTAATTAAAATAACCTTTTCAGTGTTGTCATTTTTTAATTTGCGGACTGGTGCAGAAAGGAAACAGAACAGAACTCTTGGTTGAAAGCATGAGAGAGTGGCATGGGGTGTAAACAGAATCCTCACTTGATTCCTCTGCCTCCAGTTCCAGTGACACAATGATGTAGGAGACTTACAATTTCAAGGTTCTGTTACTAGCAGTTGGGAACAAATTCATAAGCCCAATCATCAGTAAGCCCCAAGTCCTAAAGCATTTTTTATACAGTGGACACTGGGGTTGCGAATGTGATCCGTGCGGGAGGCACGTTTGCAACCCGCAGTGTTTGCAACCCACAGCACTGTGTCTGCGCACGCGCGGGTTGCGACTCGGCGTTTCTGCGCATGCGAAAGTACGATTTAGTGCTTCTGTGCATGCGCAAGCGCCAAATCCTGGAAGTAACCTGTTCCGGTACTTCCGGGTTTTGGCGCGTCCTTAACCCGAAAACACGCAACCTGAAGTGCCTGTACCCCGAGGTATGATTGTACTTACTTTGTATCCCTGCAGAATGGGACTTCTGGAAAAACACTTGCAAGAAGAAGGATGCAAATGTGTTAATAGCTCCACCCTCATGCCCTCCAGCTAAGTCCTAGAAGTGATACCAGACTCCAGAGCAAAGCCCTACCTCAAACCAAGCACTGCCCAGGGCAAGCATGTCCAAAGTCCATTTCGGGGGGCCTAATTCGGCCCGCCACTTGGTGTAATCCAGCCACTGCGGCAGTTTATTTCCTGGGGTAAAATCCTAAAAAAAAACTCAACAACTTCAATCCTAAAACCTAAAAAAAGGTCAACAACTTTGGTCGGCCCTCACAGCCCTTCATTTCATAAAATCTAGCCCTCTTTGAAAAAGTTTGGACACCACTGGCCTAGGGCAAGGTGAGGGAATCTAGCCTTCCAGAGGATCCTGGACTACAACTCCTATCATTCCTGACCGTTGGCCATGTTGGCTGGGGCTGACAGGATGTGAGGTTCATCAACATCTGGAGTGCCACAGGTTCCCCATCCCTAGTTGATGGGGATGGGGGGGGCATGTCATGCACTTTTCTGAAAAGCTGGTTTATGATTATATGCTAGATTTTCTGGGGCCATCTTCCAACATTTTCATACCATAAGCCATGATGAACTGAAAGTATTAACTTGTGAGAATTTTCCACAAGGTAATGAATGGCAAAGCAGTGGCACATGCAAGCATGTCTTCTACACAATTGCTGTTACTTTAACAGTCCTATATAAACAACTTCTAGTGAGCCATGGTGCTGGAATGGTTGCCTGCCTAACAGAAGAACATCTTGAGACGCCAGCAGCGCTGCAGCTAGGGATGCAATTTGAGGCCAAAGCCCGTGGTCCTGCAGCACTCCCAAATGACCACCCAGAGAGTGGCAGCAACAAACAGATCCTACATCAGCCCCTTGGCTGGAACAGACATGCCTCCAGTCACCACAGCACCCTTTCTTTATTTTGTTTTTAATTCTAGTCAGCGGGAGGCAGGAATGTTCATGGCTGCAGGTGCTCGTTTTATTATTTTAAACTTACAAAATATATGATCCCATAAACAGTGCTTATTCCCAAATAAATGGGAGGAATTCAATCTTGTGCTAAGGGAATTGTTCCACCAGGGCAAGCATTTTGGCTTGACAGACAGAACAATCACTCCTCTATTCCCCCTGTGTACAGTTCTACAGGTTCTTCTGACACACACTCTAATTTCAGGGGTTGTTTGTTGTGGGGCAGGGGATGCCCCATTGTATAATCAGCTGTGAATGCTGATTAAAGTATAAGCTGAACATCCCAGCTCAAAATTCCACACGGAAATTGAATGAGGGCTTACCTATTGAAGCTCCTGACGTCAAAACTATTCACTTTTCTGGGAGGTTCAGGCAAACGGGTCTCATGGTCTATCTGGTAGTCCTCGCTGCTAAGGAACTCCCGCCAAGGGGACTGGTAGCCTTTGGGGATGGCTGTCCAGTTGAACTTCTCTGGTGGTACACCACTTAGAGGTCCAGAATAGCCTGTGGTTCAGAATGTCACATTCAATGAAAACATCTTAAGTATGATGGCAGAGAAACCTGAAGTATCTGATTTCAGAGGTCTTGTTCCTAGCAGAAACTAGAACAGATGTGAAAGAGCAGGGCTGTTTCCAGATTTTGGAGGTATTCAACAATATGGCCCTCCTGTAGAGGATCTCCATGGCATCTAGAAGGCTCCAAGTAGAACTAGGAGAAATCTCTGCCTGAAACCCTGAAGAGCTGCTAGTAGTGGCTCAGTAGAAGGCCACTTCTCTTTGCCTTGGCAAGTCCTGTCCTGCTTTTTGTAGATGTGCAGTTCACACACATACAAGAAAGCAGCACTGGCTCCCTCCCCAATCATTTTGACAAGCAGGGTCGCTGCATCAAAGGCCAGTTGCCATCCTTAGAAGCTCCCTCTCCCTTCCCCTGCCTTTCTGTATTTAATGAAGGACACCAGCTTGTCTCTGATTCAGCTGTCCTCTGCATCAGTCTGCTTAGAGGGAACGGGTATTGAGATGGGCAGGGTATAAATAATAAATTGTTGTTGTTGTTGTTGTTGTTGTTGTTGTTGTTGTTGTCGTCATCATTAAACTGCCCACTTGCACTCTTGCTTTTGTGCTGAATAAGAGTTCTGGTCCCAGTGGTGCTGTGCTGTGCCTGGATCATACCTGGAGCGATGGCATTGGGATTCAGGGCTTTGCTCATCCGCAAGACTTTGTTTGTTTTCTTTGGCACTTTGGGAGGTGTTGCCTTTCCTGAGGCTGCTTCGTGAAGTCCAGCCTGGTAGTTCTCCTTCCCTTCAGCATTATGGATAGACTAGCAGACAAAGGGAAACAGGCATAGGCTGCAAGATGTTTCCTGTCATCAGAAAGGTCTCCTCAGCATGCTTGCAAGACTGAGGTAGGCATGGAAATTCAGACAGAAGCAGAATGATAAAAGGGGAATGGAAGAAGGCCAGCCAGGCCCCTGGTTGGATGAGCTTTTTTTATTCACCATTGAGGAAAATAATTTTGCTTGAAGCAAACAGAACATATCTCCCAGCTGCTTCTGTGAATGGACCACAGTCCAAAACTGCCTGAATGCTTTCCAGTGCTTCCACCTCCTGCTACTCAAGTGCCATGTATTCTACAATGGGATTGTTAGAAACTAGCATATCCACACTAAAGCCTTATATTGGTTTCAGAGTACAGAGCTTCCCTCAAAGACTCTTGGTGGGCTGAGGCTTCTTGTTAGAAAGCCCTAACCTACCCCTCACAGAACTACATTTCTCAGAATTCCTTGGGAAGAGGCAATGATAATTATACCAGTTGGTCTGTAGTGTAGGTTCCCTCTCTCAGAAGAAAGGTACCAACGAATTTCACTTTTCAAGCTGTGCAAGGTCTTGAAACCTGATCAACAAGCACTGAGAGCTAGGCTTCCATCACATGCTACATAAATGACAGGACATGCAGATCAGGTACATATTTGGGTGCATGCATGAAGACAGTTACACTGCCTCCACTGAAATATTAACTTGGAATAGTCAGCGAGTCTGCTCCCTATCGAGGAAATGGGTGACTATGGGAAAGAAGTCCAAATGACATAGCTTCAGGGTGAATCTGCCTCAGTGTGTCACTTTTTGGCTTCTCCAGGTCTCATGATGGACCCTAAACTCTAGCCTAAGCAAGTGAGATCTTCCCCATGCAGCAGTCGTGCAGACTACCTGTCCTTCTGACATGCCAACTCCATCGTAATCAGCGTGTGAGCCTCCTCCTCCTCCAGAAACATTTGAGATCTTGCAAAGAGAGCAAGGAAAAGAATATCAATACATGACACGGGCAAGGGCCATGGATAAGCCCTAAGACTGAGAGAATGCAGACACTAGTAGATTAAAGCTAAATATGGCCTCCTGTTAGAATTGGCAGTCCTGCAGCTTATTCTGCAGTGGTTCATAATTTTGCCCTTGCATTGTATGCCCATTCCCATAGCAAATATGGTGGCCTCAGTTGTGAACCTATTTTTAGAAGATGGGGGGTGGGGGGTGGAGGAGAGAAGTGGTTTGTCAAATGCATACTATATGAAAGAGTAATTAATAATCACGAGCCAGGTGATTTAACTTAAAAAGACTACTAGAGAATATATGTGTAGACTCCGGTTAAATGCTGGGATGACTAGATTTGCTCCAGCTGCTTACAGACAGAGGTGTTAACAGTTAAATTGCTTTAGGAATGAGTTAAAGAAAAGCCGTCAAAGACATTTACTGTCAAAGGTATTTATTTGGCCTTAATGTAGCAGCTATATAAATGAAGAAGATCACAGGCTCACCACCCAACTGACGGTGCCTGTATAATTAGAAAATGGGGGCTTTTTCCAATGTGAATGCATTCAGCTCTCTCTGATACTGACTTTTGCTGAGCAAAAGAGACTGCAAAGCATGGCACCGACTCCTCGAGCAGGGGTAGATAAGTCCCTGTTCAGGGGCCTGATCTCTTAAACACTTAGTTTGGGCAGTGGCAGCAGCAGCAAAATGAGGGGGGGTGAAAGGGAGAGAGAGACATACACAATGCTGTTGTGGGCACAGCCCTATGATCTAGCAGGGGTGTAAATTGTCCCCTCCCTGGACATCAGATCCATCATTTTGGTGAGCAGGCAGGGAGCAATAAAGCCCCTCTCCTCAGTTGATCCACAACTGAGAAATTGAGGAGGGAACTGTGTACCTGCCTGCCTCTATTATATGTATGTGCTGTGTGCGTGCGTATGTGCCTGTGAGAGAACGACACGCCAGGACATGTGATCCTTGGAGGATTGACCAAGGGTGACTGTGGCCCTCTGGCCCAAATAAGTCAGACACCCTTTTTCTGGAAGATTCATGTCACAGCACAACAGCTGGTGCAATAAGCTTACAACTGGGTTGCATCCAATGCTGGTCCTACTCAGAGTAAACCTACTGACGTCAATAGACATGACTATCTTAGGTTCATTAATTCCAATGGAACTGCTGTGAGCAGCATGCAGTTGCATACAGCCCACTAATTCATTTTATTAGCCCATCGAATAGCATCTGAACAGAGATAAGTCAGTAATTGTTTAGACCAGGAGTGGTATTGCTGGCCAAGGAGAGGGTCAGAGGTGCCTGCCTGCCTGCCTGCCTGCAAGATGATCTTGTCCATGCACTGAGTGCATGACCACCATGCCAAATCTTGCATGCCTTGTGAAGCTCAAAGGACAGAGGATGATCTGAGAGCAGAAGTGGCTTGACATCTTGTTCTGTCTGTCATCAGTAGGAGCAGACATGCCTTGGCATCTGTTCTCAAGGCACCCTCTAATAGCTCCTAGGTGTTTAGTTGTTAAAGCCTTTCCCCCTAAACGGTTTAGGATAAGGCTTTTTGGAAGTTTGCCTTCTCCCACCCTGCACATCCACTGAGACTTTGCTTCATGTCGTGTTGCCACAACCCAGTTTGCCCCCATCTTACTGACATTTTTGGCACATGTTTTGCCTCCTCTTATCTTTGGTTTGGTTTCTCTCCCCTCCTTTCATGGCTTTATGATCTGGCTGCCAACGCTTAGTCCTTGCTTGTTTTTACACTATTGTTGGCTGTTGCTTTTAATCAGCAGTAGACAACCTCTGGTCCATGGGCCTCATTAAGCCTGGCAGGGGTTCCAGTTTGGCCCATGAGACTGTTTTCCCCAAGCGAGGCCTAATGTCAAATATAATCTCAGGGTGAGGCAGATGAAGGCTCTGATTGGCAGCTCCTAAAAGCCCCTTGCAAGCACTGACAATCAGCTGATGAGTGGTGCCTGCAAAACGTTGTGCCTGGGCCAGAGCAAACCATCAGCTGGCTGGCAGTGCTTGCAGAGGCACAGGCCCACCTGATATCGCCACGACATCACGTGAAGTGCTTTTCCTGTGTACGGGTGCTTGCAAAGCCCTGTTCCTCTGCCAGTGCTGTTTGATTTCAAACTGTGTGGGCAAATGAAAATGCTTCTCACAGCTGATGGCTGGATCCAGCTCCCTGACCTTGCTTTTAATTGATGTTCCATGGACTATCTTGGGAAATGCTAGTGGGGCAGAAAAGTAGTGTGCAGATATTTCAATGAATAAAAATAAACAGGTGGAAAATAGAGGGGAGAATGGCATGGAGGCCATGGATGAAGATGGAACATAGCTTACCCACTACACTTGATGCTAAGCAACAGGATTTAAGAGGCCTGCCATTCCCCCTACCCATCTCAGCAACCTAACTGGGAAGGATTTGCTTTCTCATTCTTAGGCAGTCAGGGATCCATGGTTGAGAAACAAGAGTCCACTTGGTCAGCACTGCTGCCTCCCTTGCTGCACCTGTTGCTGTGGACCAACAGGTTGTTCTCACAGAGCTTCCTGCCTCTTCCCTCAGGACGGAAACACAACTCACAATTCTGTAGCCCGAAGGATGCTCCAGCACAAAGTTCTGCACTCTCCTCTGCCTCTTCTGGTACAGCCTGGAGCCCTTGTTGATTGGCAGGGAGAGCTCCTCCATCATCAGGTCCTGAGGGATGCTCACCTTCTTTCCTAAATCGAGCTCCACCAGAGCTGAGAAAAACAGGCGTATGTCACATGGAGGCAGCGGAAATGAAAGGCTTTAATTTACAAAACGCTGGTTGTAAATTAATTAAAGGTGTCCTAATGTGAGGCAGGGAAGTGAGGCAGCTCATGCTGGAGGGGAGAGGAGGAAGGAGGTGTTGGAGGGAAATCTGCATCTGCCCCATGTCCTGCCCTGCCCACTCCCCTCACCTACCCCCAACAGCTTGCTCCCCTCAGGCGTGATGGAGAGCACTGTCCTATCGCCAGTATTGAAGTCTGGTCAGCTTCAGCCTATGGAATGGGTGCACCATTTTGTCCTTCACCTCAGAAAGGTTGTTGACTGAGCTATGAGAAGAGCCATCTAAGCCCCACTTAGGCGAGGCTATAGGGGAGCAGGAGTTGGACGGAGTGGAGGCATCTCCAGATGAGCTAGCCTCCCACTGCCAGTGGAAGGACACAAGCACTAACCCCCCCCCCCTCCTGGCAACTGGACATGCTGACAGGAAGGAAGCCTCTTGGTGGTATCCCTACTGACAAAAAAGCACTTAAACTGTTTGTTCTTTGGGTGGGTGAGAAGTATGAACCGGCCTGGGATCTGCTGGCGCCTTAGCCAGTCTCATTGCCCTTTGCATGACATTGGGCCTAACCTGGAAACAATCACGGAGCCAGCCTGGAGCTGACGGAGGGATCCAGCCCTATTGTCCTGTTCCTGCTGCTACAGCCACCATGAGCTGCTGGCTATGAACGCAGTGGTGGATCCACCTCTCCTTAAAACCCCACTGGCAGGGGGCAGAGAGAAGTCTGCTTGGGACCGCAGCCTTTGCCTTTGTGAACTAGAGGCTGTAAACGAAAAGCCCAGTGAAAACAAGCTAATGCACGAATCCTGTGAAGGTCAGCAACCTCTGAAGATGATGGCAGTGGAGGATGGCTTACCTTCTCCATCTGTGAGCTCCCCCATAATGGTCTGGACCCGTGTCCTCGGCTCTCTGCTGTGGTCTGAATGCATGAGGGGGAACATTTTCTCGACTGCAAAGGAAAGCAAGAGTTTATCAGTCTCCACACAAGCTTCATTAACATTTAGAGGGGGATCTGAAATTTTGGGGACGCACATTAATGAAGCTCTTCACACATATCTCTTGTGTGTGTTGTTTCTACATAGCATTGCCTAACAACTGGCCCTACTTGGGGTGTTTGTCTTTGCAAATTTGCTCTTTCCTCTGAATGTGGAAATGTTGCCACTGTCCTGGGCATGAGGCCAAATATATTTGTGCGATAATAACAAATGTGCAAGTGGATGAGACTAAAACTGGCTTTCTAGGTTACAGAATTGAGCAGCGAGTCATTTGGAGGACGAAACATTTTAAGACCTTTCTGCCACTCAAAGCTGTTGTGACAGTGGAATGGGCTGCCTTGGAACGTGATGGAAGTTTTAAAATAGAGTTTGGATGGTCATCTGTCAAGGATGCTTTAGCTGTGATTCCTGCATTGTAGGGGGTTAGACTTGATGACCCTTGGGGGTCCCTTCCTGTTCTACGATTTTATGATTCTATTATATTTCACCCATTTTTAGAAACAGCCCATTCATTCGGCTTGCTCTCTCCATACTTTGAATTTTAATCCAGTTATGAAGCCCTAGAAACAACTGAACTTTGCTCTTGGAGGTGGGGACCTAGTTGTCTGCAGGGGACTTGTCCCCATTCCTTTCTCTGGTATCCAATGAAGAAGGGCCATGGCTCAGTCTTAGAGCATCTGCTTTGCATGCAGAAGGTCCCAGGTTCAATCCCTGGCATTTCCAGGTAGGGCTGGCAATGTCCTCTGTCTGAAATCCTGGGGAGCCGGGGCCAGTCAGTGTGGACATACTGAGCTAGATGGATCAATGACCTGAGTCAGGAGCATAGGAACCTGCCTCCTGCTATCTCTTTTGTGACCCAAACAGATCTTAATAAAATATTATTATTTTTTTCCAAAAAGGGCCTGTAGCACCTTATAGACCAAGTTTGCTCTGGGTATAAGCATGCACACAAAAGCTTATACCAGAACAAACTTAGTCGGTCTATAAGGTGCTACTGGACAATTTTTTATTTATTTTTATTTCCCCCCCCGACCGCGTCAGACCAACATGGCTACCTACTTGAATCTCCAAACAGATCTTGTCACTCTAACAGTTTGGGTACAGGTTGGGGTACATTTGTAACAATGTGACTGATAAAATAAGCTCGGTATACAAGGTCCTCTTCTGAAACCTCTCGGTTCCAGAACCAAACTGCAATTAATGGTTATATCCATTTGGTCTGTATCGTTATGCAGAATTATTCTCACTTAGACAAGAAAAGGAGTCTTGTTTTTAATGCCCTTGGGTTGTAAACAAATGACCTTGGGGATATTTTTTTTAAAAAAGAAAAAGCTTGAGCTCAAGCTGTTTGAATGGGGCACATTACAGTGAGCAAAGTTCAGCTTCTCTGAACTACATAGTTCATGTAGGGCTGTGTATTCCTCCTCCGTGCCGCTAGAGAGACGTCCCTATATCAGCAGCAACTATTTTAAGTTACTGACCTGGGAGGATTGGGAGATGTAACCCTGATCCTTGGTCCGTGAAGAATGGAAGCAGGCAGGCAGGCATGGATTTCTGACATGATGATCTCATGGGAGTTGGAGGTGGACAAAAGTACTTAGCCCTGAGATTTCAAAGGGCCTAATATTGCTAGGGGTTAAGCCGCGCATGTACAAATCCACCAGGTCTCCAACATCATGAGCAACCTTGGTTTTATGGGCAATGGGGTGGCAACCCTAAGCCCATTTAGCTGGGCATAAGCCCCATAAAATTCAATACAACTTACTATTGGCAAGGTTAGGACTGTGTTGTTTAAGGCATCGTCCATTATACACCCACTTCAGTTGGCATCATTTTGCAAGCATGCCACTGGCATAAACGGATATGCTCTGGAGGGTGGGGGGTGGCATTCCTGTCATTGCGGCATGGCTGAAAAAAATTGCTTGTAGATTATCTCCAAACCTGGCCTCTCGGATACTGAGTTTGTGCCATGTGTATTCACTAGGCAATGAGTCAGAATTCAGGATGGAAATGCAATTGCCATTATTGCGGGTTGCAGAATCATGCTCTCACTTCCTTATTACTGCTTCCTGAAATCCTTTCACCATTAGCTCTCTTATCCTTCAATCCATTTAGCAGGTCTGAAATGTTAACATGCCTCACACATCTACTATGTATTTTTTTAAATTTCTCCATCTGTCTATTTTCTATGCACTTGGTCACCTCTTAAGCAGAGGCTTGACAACCATATGTCAGGAGTGCTCTGATGGTGTTTCCTGCTTGGCAGGGGGTTGGACTCGATGGTCCTTGTGGTCTCTTCCAACTCTATGATTCTATGATTCTATGATTCTTACAATACAGTGGTACCTCGGGTTACAGGCACTTCAGGTTACAGACTCCACTAACCCAGAAATAGTACCTCGGGTTAAGAACTTTGCTTCAGGATGAGAACAAAAATTGCGTGGTGCGGCGGCAGTGGGAGGCCCCATTAGTGGTGCTTCAGGTTAATAACAGTTTCAGGTTAGGAACGGACCTCCAGAACGAATTAAGTTCTTAACCCAGGGTACCACTGTATTATAACCATACTTCACCTGATGGAGGCTGAGATCAAGGAGCAGGTTTTTTTGGATGCCATTTTGATCAAGATGGTGGAATTAGCCTTTCAAAACTGCACAGGTTTTTTTTTTATTTCTTAGAATTCTCAAGCACACCAGGTATGAGGCGTCTAGTTTGATATAAGCAACCTGGACTTTGGGAAGTTGGCAGGATATAAATGTAAGAAAACACACACATATTCCTGCCTTTTCCACTGTCCTTCTCCATTTATCTCCTCCTACTCTTTACCTTTCATGAGCCTTGGAGTCAACCCAAATAGAAGAGTTGCTTAATTAATCAAGCAACAATTGCAATCCTGAACATGGCTGTTCACATAACAAAGTCCTACTGAATGCTACAGGGCCAGCTCCCTGGTAAGCAACCATAGGATTGCAGCCCACAGTGCCAGCAAGGTGTTCAGACTAATTTTGCATTGACCTGCCATCCAGCTATCACTTAGACACATTGGCCAGTTCTTCAATCTTGAACGTGGCCTGCATCTAAAAACGTGATGTGGAATCCATAAACGATGATAGTCGGAAATTGAACTTTGTGGTCACATCCTCCCTTATCTGAGAAATGCGTAGACAATGTTGGCTGGGTGAGAGAATTTACTTCCCCCTTGCTAGTTCCAAGCTTTGGCATATATAACATCCCTCTTTCTTGTCCTGTTTCAGGCCAAGCCTCTGGCTGCAGGCTGGAGCAAGTCACATTATGCCCCGTAATTCAAGAACCAGAATTGTTTGGCAAATTTAAATGGCTTTACCTCACAATAGGAAGTATTTTAACCATCCTATGTTACTTACTGCCACAGGACAGTCCAAAGAGAGAGACACTGTGACATCTGCAGAGCACATTAGAAACTGGAAAGCTAATTATCACTTAGCCGACGGAGCTAATGTTACAGAGGCAAGGGCTATGTATTGCATGGCCTGACGAGATTGCCAGCTTGGACTGAGAGCACATTTCCCTGCTTTTGCTCTGTGGGGGCATTCAGCATTCTTCCATTGCAATTTTGTGTTGGACAAGGTCTCCTAGAGCAAGTCCCGATCATAGTCTTATGATTTCCTCTGCCAGAAGCCATTTTCTTGTATGGACTGAGCAAACACCCATATTCTGGGGCTAAGTGCTAATATTTGCCCTATGGACATTCAGCTGGGCTGCCTAGCCATTGCAAAGAGTGTTTCCTATATGGATACACTGAACAGCCACCAAGTCTCCCTTTCCCCTTCTTCTGCCCTCCTGTCTAAGTGACCTTGCAGTAATGATGCCTCATCTAGCATGCTCCCTGGCATGGGTTATCTGCTACCCACTTTGTGTCCTTGGGGAACCAGCTTTCGCACTGATGGTGCCCCAGTTGTATCAGAGAAACATCACATGGCACTAGAAAACAGGTATAACGCCCTTTCATGCAGTAGGGATGGATTTGCCATCATGTACATGCTCTCTGCTGCTTTCCCACATCAACAGCTGCTGGAACATCTCTTGCTTATTAAAGCCCCAAATCTGTATTTTAGAAGGGGGAAGGGGAATGTCCCAAGTTTCAACTCTACAAGGATCTTTCTGTGCAAGATACACCTGCTGCATAGTCCGATCCTCAATAATATACATATTATGCAAGCCACTAGAAGACATTGTCCAGATTACCAACATTTTTCCTCTGACGTTTCCTCACAGCAGCCTCTCCCTTCTATCCAACTACCCCTTGAGTCCAGAGAAGAGATTCCCCATACCTGCTTGAGCCCTTCCTCAGACCGTAAAGCCCTGTGGTGAAGTCCTGAGATGGCAGACACTTCCCAGGTGAGGATTAGAGCCCAGTTTGGGTTTCCTCAACCCCTTTTCTCGCCCAAGAGCGTTCCAGCTGTCCCAGGTCTTGCCCCCTTGTGTCTTTTTCGATCTCCTGCTGCCGAGATGCCAAGACCCTAATCCTCGTTACATCAGACATTTATTTCTGGCTGAGAAAAGGGGCGTGGTCTGAGGAGAGTCTTGGCGAGCTGAGCTGGTGGCAAGTGTTGAAAGCTAGGAGTTGTTTCTTTCTGTTTTCCAATGTATTTCTTATCAATTAAAAAAAAATGGTGTGGCGTGGGCAAGTTTTTATTCTGAAAGTGTGGCACAGAGATAAAAGTTTGAGAACCACTGATTAAAATATCCCCCCTGCCCTTGCTATTTAGGATGACTTGTAACATAATGAGCTGTAAGTTGAAAAATACAATAGTAGAACAACTTAGGGCCTAGCTCATAACCATGCATCCTATATTCCTTTAGTGGTTCTCAGCCTCTCTCCCCACTCCCAGGTGAACCAAATGAAAATTGCTGGTATTCTTGTAAAAAAATTGAGTGCAGGGTCAGTACAGATGATCTCAACTGTAAAGGTAAAGGACCCCTGAACGGTTAAATCCAGTCAAAGGCAACTATAGGGTTGCGGTGCCCATCTCACTTCAGGCCGAGGGAGCAGGTGTTTGCCTGCAGATAGCTTTCCAGGTCATGTGGCCAGCATGACTAAACTGCTTCTAGTGCAACAGAACACTGTGTCGGAAACCAGAGCACACGGAAACGCTGTTTACCTTCCCGCCGCAGCGGTGCCTATTTATCTACTTGCACTGGTGTGCTTACGAACTGCTAGGTTGGCAGGAGCTGGGGCAGAGCAATAGGAACTCATCCCATTACACGGATTTGAACCACTGACCTTCCGACTAGCAAGCCCAAGAGGCTCAGTGGTTTAGACTACAGTGCCACCTGTGACCCTCTCAAGTGTACAACACCTTGTCCACCTGAATGGAGCTAGCAGACCACCAGTGCTCTACAGAAATTCTGCACGCATATAACAGTGCTCCAGAACACTTAAAAAGAAAAACGCAAAGGATTCCTGAAGGAGGAATTTAGACCAGATTGTATCCCCAAGCTGTTTCCATCCTGTAGGGCTCTGGGTGTGTTTTTACTTATTAAAAAAAATGACTTTGGGGCACAGTTACATGCATTAGCATGTGGTATTAGGCCCATAATCATAATCAAGGTGGGATTTATTTGTAAAATTATTGATAGGCTGCCTTTTTCAGCAAAGCCCATCTGTGGGTTGCTTACCTCATGTAAAAAACCCCACAAGAATCCAAAAACTATTTCAATAGCAGTGGGGCAAGAAATTTAACACAGGCCATTTAGAATAAATAAAGCAGCAAAAGAAAGGAGAGAGTGTCTCTCTCTCTCTCTCTCTCTCTCTCTCTGCTCTGTGTCCCAAGATAATTGGCCAGGTTTTTCAGACAACCACTTGGCACACCCTTTGTAAATGATTTGAGTTTGTTGAGTGCACAATAGACCCATTGAACATTCTACTATCAAGCACAATTTAATACATGTTCCAGAAAGAAGTCTACTTCTCTCCTGAACATGTGTATTAAATTGTATTTAATATCAGAGCACTCAGTGGGGCTATTGTGTTATAAATGAGATGGCAAACAAATATTACATAGGGTGTGCCAAATGTTTGTCCAGCTTGACACCCCACCCCATGGGGTGAGAAAAATGCAAAATACAGGGCATCTCCCTGGATATCAAGAAGGGAAAGTTGGTGTGAACTTTCAGGACAACAGCCTATGTTCAAATGTGAAAGTCCTGCTGGAGTCCCTTGTTTCCAAGTGGCCCAACAAATATGTAAAAAATAAATAAAAATGCAGTACAATATTTCCCTTGAGCACTGTGATATTGGAGTGGAGGCTGGTGGACAGCATTTTATATCTCATGTTCAAACCCAACTTTAACCACTGAACCCATTTTGAAGAGGGAAGGATATAAGCAAAACCCGCGTTCTGCTTTACTGTGGTTGCCATCTTGTGGTCATTCTTCACCACTGCATTCTCAGAGGCAGGAAAGAAGCTTCCAATTGCATCTTTTAATTGGTATACAGTACTTAAGCGTTAAATGGTTTTCCCACACAGCTTAGTTTGAAATGAGAAGGCTTCCGCTCCTTCAATGTCGCCCCCTGCCCCTCCATTACTGAATTACTAGGAGAGGAAGCAGAAGATGCAATATCACAGGCCCCCCCCCCCAGTCATTGTTTTAAATGGCTCAGATTATGGGTTTGGGGATTTCACCGTTCCATCGCCGTCACCACACACACACAATAATTTTCACACTGTAATCATGACTCAGGACTGCGATGGGGTGTGCAAGGTGGAAATTGTTTCATTTATCTGTTCATTTTCATCTTAAAGCCGCAATTTCTTTCATTATCACTTGGTTGAAATCCATCCACTTTGGTTTTCAGTCTCTTTCCTTTTAAATCTTTCATTCATTTCATTTTTCTTTGCATTGCACTTGCCTCATTTTTCATTCATTATTGGCTCATTCATTTTCAGCTTTCATACATATACACCAAATCACATAGCTATATTCTGAAAGCTACTTTAATGTTTTCTATCCAGTGATATGGAGCTTTCAGGTGTTCTGCTATTCCCTCAAGGCATCATACCCTTCAAACTTGTGTCTATCTTGTATTTTATTCTGTGAGCCACCCTGAGATCTTATGATGAGGGGCAGGATATATAAATTTAATTAATAATAAGAACAACTTCATACAGATTGATAAAAAGGGTTCCCCATTGAAGAGTCCATTGATCTTTCCATTGTTTTGGGAGGTAGACCCAGCCGTATTTCTCCTGCTTTTAATGTCTGTGCTTTACAGCATATTTGCATGACATTTTCAAGTATTCTACTACAGTGGTACCTCGGGTTAAGAACTTAATTCGTTCTGGAGGTCTCTGCTTAACCTGAAACTGTTCTTAACCTGAAGCACCACTTTAGCTAATGGGGCCTCCCGCTGCCGGTGCGCTGCCGGAGCACGATTTCTGTACTCATCCTGAAGCAAAGTTCTTAACCCGAGGTAATATTTCTGGGTTAGTGGAGTCTGTAACCTGAAGCGTATGTAACCTGAAGTACCACTGTACTCCTCTAAAGCATCAGACCTCTCAAGTTCCAGATAGATAGGTCAACGAATCCCCATTTCATAGACAGGAAGCCAGAGTGTCATTGGCTAAGGAGCCAGACCAGGTTCTTGGCTTGGAACCTGATGTTGAACCTGAGGCTGGCAGGCAGGTAGAAGTCCACCCAACCAGGTTTCACAGTATCAGGGCTGCAGAGCTGGAGCCAAGACCTTCATAGGCACCTTCCCCTGGGCCTGAAGAAGTGTGCCTCCTTTAGTACCTCACCAGTCATGAAGCACAGGGAGCATGCCAGGCAGGAGGTCATGGAATGCAGGAAAGGAGCCTGTCAGAGGGCTGACCCTTTAAGAGATTTTTCTGCAAAGGGGGCGGGGCCTATGAGAGGCAAACAGGGGAGGCTGAGGCACAAAGGGCTTCAGTTCACATCCAGCTCTCCTCAGAACAAGTTGCTGAGCAAGCCACCCTCATTCGAAGAGGTGCCCTGAGGCTGGGGCAGTGCATGCAGCAGCAACACCGCCTCATATTCCTACTCCACAATTTCAGCCCTTTGACCATTGATCTCTCTCTCTCCTTTGCAGGATGAAATTAGGCATTGCTTGTTAGAGGGCAAAACAACAACAACAGGCAGAGCAGTTTGTGTTCAATGCAGTGATAAGCTGAATGTTATGTCAACACACAGATTTCTCCTTGTGCAGCAGAAGGTTCTCTCCCTATGTGAGCTCACATTCTGTTCTTGGGGTTCCCCCATCACCCTGGAACGGATTTTGGGGTGAAATGTGCGTGAGGCAGGGAAGAGGGTGCAAATCATGTCCTGTTAGTGCTAATCCTCACACCAGTGCAAGAATTTAAACCGCCCAGTCTTCATATCCTACTGAGAATGAAGTGTAGCAATTCAAGGATGTGTTTCTCAGCCTCAGAATTCAAACTCTGGTTTTAACCTGAACAGAGACTGCCTCTTCTCCCCCCCCCCCCCCCGTGTCTAAGTGGATGTTTTGATGCCTGTTGTTGGTGATACGATCTCTGCATCAGGTTTGGAAGTAAGGGCGCAAAGAGAAGTGGTTTTTTGGTGACTGCTTCTTTCCTCTCAGCTGACTTGCCAAAGTTTGAGCCTGAAGGCCTTTCGGAAAGGTTACTGCAAAGGTTACTGTGTGCACCAGGGCTTTAAATCAGAAAAGGGTGCGGCAGTTTCAATGATATTTTAACACAAGGCTTATTTTGCCTTGCTAGGGGAAGCCAGAGCGATTGCTTTTGTTACCTTTGGGATGCAAAGGACCATGAAGCTAAATAAACACATTGGATTAAGACGAAACACAAACACTCTTACTTCAACAGAGTCTCTCCCCCACCCCTGCCCCAGTGACTGACCTCAGCAAGCTATGTTCCTACAGTTTCGCAGCACTATTATTTTTATTTCCAGCAGCCATTTTTGTTGTCAGGTGACTGCCACCAGAGGCATTAAGATCATCCCCCTAGGGCAGCATACAGCTAAACGGATAGTGTGCTTTGAGCAATGACTTTTAGCTGTGCAGTGTAACTGCTCTGCCCTCTCCTTTCCCTGCGCACCACCTAAATCTGCTCTGGAGGGTTGCAGGGAAACCTGGAGCATATTTTGGGAGGGCATGGGGGAGGAGAAGGGGACTTCAGTGGAATTTCATTTGGATACTGCCCCTTCCCAGTAAAAGATTATTTCTGAGATTCCGAGGCCCTTCTTCATGTGCCTCCTCCTTGAGAAGTTTGGAGGGTGGCAACATGAGAATGGGCCTTCTCTGCAGTGGCTTCCTGTCTGTGGAATGCTCTCCCCAGGGAAGTTCGCCTGGTGCCTTCATTATACACCTTTAGGTGTCAGGCAAAAACGTTCCTTTTTAACCAGGCCTTTGGTTGATCTGATTTACATCCTATGCCCTTTTAAAATGGGGGTTGGGGGGTTGGGGGGGTACAGTGGTACCTCGGTTAAGTACTTAATTCGTTCTGGAGGTCTGTTCTTAACCTGAAACTGTTCTTAACCTGAAGCACCACTTTAGCTAATGGGGCCTCCTGCTGCTGCCGTGCCGCCAGAGCCCGATTTCTGTTCTCATCCTGAAGCAAAGTTCTTAACCTGAAGCACTATTTCTGGGTTAGCGGAGTCTGTAACCTGAAGCGTATGTAACTTGAAGTGTATTGGGTTGTTATTTTTATTTTTATTATGTATTTTGTGGTTTTGTATCTTGATTTTATTCTGTGAACCGCCCTGAGACCTCCAGGTATAGGGCAGTATATAAATTTTAACAACAACAACAATTACTATTTTCATTTATCACTACATTTATCACTACAACTGTATCCCACCTTTTCTTGGAGTTTGAGATGGAGCTCAAAGGGAGCACACACAATTCCCCCCCCCCCCCGCCTTTCCATTTTATCCTCACAACCCAGAAAAGTAGGTTAGGATGAGAGATAGTAACTCACCTGAGGTCACTCCATGAGCTTCATGGCCAAGTAGATATTTGAACCCTGATCTTCTGGGTCCTAGCTGAATGACCCCTACAGCACGTTATGTGTCTATGGAAGTGAACCCATGGAGACTGCATGTAAGCACAACAGAGAGAGAGGCCTCTTTTCTTGTGGCTAATAATTTGGTTCCCAAATAACACGAGATGACCAGGCCGTGTGGGCTAATGTATTTATTTGGGAGTTTTGTTATACAGAGGCATGGTGCAGTGCTAATGCAAAGAGCATCTGGTGAAGAGACAGCAAGCCCAGTGTGTTCTTGGTTATAGAATTTCAGAACAAAGACATCCCACAAGCCAAAAAGTCATGAGTCGCCCAAGAGGCCCCCTAAGTGAGACACTTGCAATATTTAATTAACAACATCTTTTCTCCTCCAGCAATTCCTCTGTGTTCCTCTTGAATCGAGCTGCCAGCTCCAACCATGGCAGTGTGTTACAGTTGGGATAGTAATACATCCTTCCTCTTGCTCTTTGTTTTCTGGGAGAGATGCCCAGGGAAACAGCAATACTAACAGAAACTACACATCTGCTTTGCATGCAAAAGCTCTTGTGAACTGGGAATCAATTTTGCTCATAAGATCTTTGGCATATATCCCTATCTGGGACCTTTCAAGAATGGGGAGGTCAAGGCTTCTGCTGTGAATCTGAGTCCAGGTGTTTGCAAGGAGACCTGACCGCTGATTTATAAGCAAAGGATTTAAATTTAGGCTCGATGCTTAACTGCCCCATTGAGTTCAATGGGGCTTACTTCTGAGTAGCTGTGCAAAGGTTTGCGCTGCTCAATGTTGTGCATATTGTCCCTGATTCATCTTGCTTTGTAACTTACACGAGGGGCAGGTTTATGTGAAACAACACATGCTTGATAACTGATTCCCTAATGGAAAATAAACATAGAGAAATTGTTTTTTGTAACAGATTATCAAAACCGTTTCTTTGCACTGTAGGAAATGGTTAGCTGTGCACATACTCTTGCAGAGTGGATATCATACATTGTTTCAAAGTCATTGCTACTATTTACATGCAGTATCAGTATACATTGTTTGTGGGGGGGATTCATTGTCACTATTTTGAAGAGGAAAAAAACATACAATGTTTTCAAAAAGCCCATTAGGAAAAATGGTATCCCTTCATCGACTAATTGTTGTGGTTTGGTTTGTAAAAGCAGAGTAAAAATTCTCATTTCTCTTCAAAGGAAATCAATCTTCAGATTGATTTAGAAGGATTATCTTAACTGTAAGAAGAAGAATTATGCTACTGAATTTGAGTCCCTGGAGCTTGATAATACAATTTAGACTTCATGGTTTATTCTCACACTCAAAGGAGGTTGGATCAATGCAGTCACACTAGATCAGACGTCTCCAAATTTGCACCCATGAGGGCTAGCTGCAGACATCCAGCCCGCAAACATGGGCCTCCTCAGCAATGAGAAGCATCTCACACACATGGTAAAAGTGGAGAAGGCAGAGCCTGTGAAATCAGGGACAAGCAGATGCTTTTAAACCCCCTCCTCTACCCTAGCAGAGCTTTAGCTTTTCTTAAACTCACTCAGTTTTTCTTTAAATGCAACATCACTAAGCAGTTCTTCAAAAATTGCTTGGAAGAGGGCTTAGACCTGGAGAGGGAGTTTTAAAAGTCTGTACCGGGAACCAAGGATATAATCAGTTTATTCTTTCAAATATAACTTTGCTTTCTTTTCTTTTCCTTTCCTTTTTAATCCCTCTCTCAGGGAAAGCAAGAGGTTTCTTGTCTCTCTCAGAAAGTTCAGGGATATGCTATTACTGATACATTTTGTATCTCATGTTTTCAATTTCCTTATCTTAGCTTCCCTCGGCTGCAAGCAACAGTGTGTTCTAGAGGCTGCCCGCATGGCTCAGGGAACAACAAGGAGCCCTTTAGAGATTCGTGGCATCTTTCAGCACCTTCTCCCAGATCAGTGCCTCCCTCCCACACACTCAACGACATGCAACGCTTCCAACTGCTAACTAACCGAGACCTTCTTCCTGGAAGATCCAAAGCTGAGCTTTTTCTCTGCCACAGTGTTCTCTTTGTCAAAAGCTCAATCAACCGCTGTTGCTTTTACACTCAACTTTCCCTTTTTTCTCTTGTCTCTACCATGCTCTCGGGAGGAGTGAAAAATCTCGTAGTTGATCCCACGAACCTCTAGAGGGCATCAGCAACCTTTCCTTGTCCCCATCAGTCCCTGCCCTCACTTTGCTGCTGCTTCTGCAAAGGACAAGTTAACTGGCTAGAGAGAGAGAGAGAGCTAGCTAGCTATCTGAGAACGGTACCTGATGTACCCATGAGTTCCCTGCCTGTGGGACTGAAATTTATCGCTTAGGCCTGTCAGTCACAACAGAGGGCCTCAGCGTGGGATCCAATGTGTGATATGCTCTTCTCCCTTGCCATTCCTCCGGTGAAATTGGAGCAGCAGCAAAGTATCTGCTTGACCTCCAAGCCCGAGGGGCCAAGCAGCTGCAGGGAAGAAGCAAACATTTTGTAGCACTGGGTGTTCTTACACCTCTCCATGCTGAGTCAAGGAGGCAGAACTCAGGTCCTCATGGCAGCAGCAGCAGCAGCAGAATCTCTGTTTTGGCTTCCCTGAGCCCCTGCTGTTGCTGACTACAGCAAGCGGAGGCATAAGGGCTTCAAAGTTGGGTTGACAGGTTGCTTGAAATAAGTGTCGGGGGCAATGGAGAGCAATGGGTTAAGGCAGATATGTGCAGGTCCTCTTCCCTGAAACAACCAGATTCCATTGGTGGATCCCCTTTATAATAAGTCTGGGAACACTATGTAAGAGCATTAGAAGAGCTCTGCTGAGTCTACTCCAGCTTCCAACAGTGGAGATAGAACAAAACTATTGTGGCCAGTAGCTACTGATAGCCTTGGTGGATGGAAGCAGTCCAATTGTTCTTTGTGGTCCTATATACACAGGGCTTGTGATCTCCATATGCCTCCAATGGTGCCTGCTTGAATCACCTGATGGTCTGCCCTACCCTGCTTCTCCTTGTCCCCACAAATGGGAGCCTTTGACTAGGGGGGTCTGCCGTGAGTCTGCACTACCAGAGCAGCAGAATGGCGGCAGTACGTCCATGCCACGTGACAAAGCTAGGCTGGCTTGCTCGGCTACGTTTCCAAGGAGCCCACCGCTTGCAGTGTCCCCTGCCTGCTCTCCCCCATTGCGAGCCATGCATGATCAGAAGGAAACAAAGACGGGGGCCTAGCTTACTCGTTCCTGGCTCCCCTTGAATTAACACCTAAGGCATGCTCCTGTCTTTAAAGGTTAGTGGGATAAAAATAGAGGATGCCTGCAGAATCAAGGGCAAGTGGGGCAAACATCTGATACGGCCCTGCCCATGCCAGTCAGAGTATCGCCTACATGGCAGCGCGTTACACAGCATCGCACAGGGAAATGGGCTGGACGTGGGTGGCCAGATTTGAAAGGGAGCTTCTCTGGGTAGCACAAAATAGGAAAGTCTGTTTATCAGGTCCTTGATGGTGGTGGCAAGTGGAAAGGACGCAGCAAAGAAGCAAAGTCCAGTCAGCCAATTCCAGTCCCAAGCAGCCTCCTTTTGACCTTTCCATTACACAGGAGGCATTCCTGACTTTGGCCAAACAAGGCACACTTGCCATTTATTTATGGTTATTCAGGTAATACGCCATGCCACCTTATAGCAGAGTGGGTTGGGAACATGAGCCCATTGGCAAGGCCCACTTTTGCTGTATCCAGCCTCTTTTCTAGGGGAGCCTAACTGAAGGAGTCTCTTTCTCTTGGAGTCGTCGTCCTTGCACAGTCTTATACAGTCTTTAAAACGGGCCTCAACCTGCTGATATTGCTGTCATGAGAAATATAACTGATTTGGGAGTCAGTTAGCTGTCCGTCTTTCAAGTCCTAGGTCAGCCCTGCCTCTCTTCCCAACCCCTTCAGGAGATCTGCAGTCTTAACGGAGTCATACTGCACTACTCAGAGTGTCTCAGGCCTCCCATAGGAATACCTCCAGGCACACAGATTCTCATCAGAACAGGCTTTAGAGCAAATGCTTGGGTCCCCGCCCCCCAACAGAGAGGGTGTTTGCCAGGGACCAACTTAAGGCACATTAGTCTTGATATAGTATTGCTGAGGAAAGGTGGTCTTCATCATGCTCTCTTGTAACGCTTGGCTAATAATTATTGTTCCATAGGAAATGTTCCAGGCATTTATCAATTTTGGGACCCAGATAACATTCTGGACATTGGCTGCAGGGATGTCATTTTTATGTTGAGTGTTTCGCCTTTGCCTTCTGGACTGAGCAGCCACTCCACCTGTGTTGTGGTAGAATATTCCACGCCTCCGCCCCAGGATACAGGATTGCTTGGGTCACATCCCAGTGTGGATTTCCAGCACCCTAGAGCCCATGAGGCTAGCTTCTTTGGATACACAGGCTTGTGTAAAGCCAGGCCTTCTCTTTGGAGCTAAAGCTGCATTGCACAGATCAGCCACCAGGGGTAACTGCTGAGTGGGGTTCTTGGCCATGCCTCACCTTCATGTCCAGCCCCCCTGGTGTGAGGGCAGACTAGCAGCCACCGTCAGAATAGAGGGGGAAAGCCAATAACAGCTATCATATGGAAGGCAAACAAAGCTGTTGGCAGGCCTCTCCTCCTGTTCTCTCGTGTTGACAGTCTGCCGGGGATTATGCTGCAGGCTGTGTGTGTACAATTGTCCTCATCCCACAGGATGTTGCTGCGTGACAACAAAAGCAGCCAAAGCCTCATTAGACTCCCTTGAGCGAGGAAGTCACTGGTGGCTCCAGTCTAGCAGAGACAGATGAACGCCAAAAAAGCAGGCAAATGCTGTGAGGTTGGAGCCCATGGCGATCTGGTGTGTTGGAGGGTAGAATCTCAGCCATGTTTCTCTTGGTTTGAGAGTACCTCTGATCTGAAAGGTCTTCCCCACAAACAAATGGGCTCTGATCCATTCTTCTAAACCCCAGAAAGGAGCAGGCTTTTTGGGAAGGGATTACATCTGTGCAGGCCCAGCTCCTTCCTCCTGATGCTTAATGAGATGGGTGGGATTAAGTGGCTGTAGTAGGACTGCATAATATTTTGGCAACAGGCAACTTTGCAGGTTGTTTCTCCTTCTCTTCTGCTGTCCTAGGTTTAGGAGGTGCAGGGGGCTTCTGCAGGGAGGCTTCCCCGCTTCAGCCTCAGGCTTCCATTCCAGCCCCGAGGACAAATGTTGAAGCTGCGGATGCTGGGTGACTTGATCCCAGAGTCTTCTGAGTCAAGGGATACGTCTGAGTTGGTGGGTGACAGGGAGGTGAAGCGCTTCAGCGGAGAACGGACTCCTACCATGGGAGACTGCAAAGGGCTTTTGATGGTGGGGGAGCAGGTGTCCACATTCTTAGGGCTGGGACACGATGATTTCCTGGTTGTGCTTCCTGGGGGTGTGAAGATCCTGTGACTCTCCATGATGGAGGGTTTTGGAGACTGGGCCACAGAATGGGTGCCTGCTGTTCTCAGGCCATTGTTGGATGCTGCTGCGTGGCAGAGGGATGCCCCAGTGCTGGCAGGCATGGTGAAATACTTGTTCCCATTCATCCGCACTGCTTTGGGAGACTGCAGTGGGCTCTTGTAGGTCGGAGACTGGCTGCCTAGCAACCTGGGACTGTTGTTTGAAGACGCACTGGCATGCGGCGGTGCGGCGGAGAGAGGGAGAGAGACGCGCCTGTACCCGTCAGCCCTCATTGGCCTGGGAGATTGCAGTGGACTTGGGGAATGGTTGCCCACACTCTTAGGACTTCCGCCTGAGGGAGTAGCAGGAGGAGTGAAGGGCCTGAAGCTCTCTATGGCCACAGCTTTGGGAGAAGAGCTCTTCCTCTTGGCAGCGTTGATGATGTTTCTGGCCAGCAGCGCCTGCATCTGCCGGCTGGACTTGGGGTCGGCCTCTTGCCGAAATGGGGACACAGATCTTTCGCTCCAGGATGGAGACATGGGCGGAGGAGGCGGGGTCATGACACTGGCTACTCGAAAGGCCTCTATAAGCCCTTCCTCGGGCTCTGGAGTTTGGGCTGGGCTCACCCAACCGTCTAAACTGCTAGGTGGTCGGCGCAGCAGTCGGGGAGTCCACGTCGGGGAAGCAGGGAGGGACATCTTCCTTTCCTGTAAGGGGAACAAGAGATGAGGTCAGTGTCCTGCCCCTTTGACATCCTTCAAGCTAAGTTTATCAGTGGAAGGCTGGTATATTTGGCAGTCTGAAATGGTCACTGAAAGAGGAAGTATGGGTCAGAGAGCAGGACCTCTGAAATTCCTTTCCCAGCTGTATCAGTTTCTCTATGGGTGACCTTGGGCAAGGCACATGATCTCACAGAATTACCATTTCTCAATGAGATCAGGGAATAGAATATCCTGCTGACATCACTGTAAGAGGGAAAGGTTCATATGTGAGAACTAATCAGAAAAACCTTGAAAACAGAAGGTGGATAGATAGAGAGAGAGATTCCAGAAAATGACATACAGCTTTCAGCCAGACACAGGTAAGTTCCTAGTACAAACACTGTGCTTCTAGAACCAATGACAGTGATACACCTGTATGGCTTCCACTTGATACTATCTCCCACCCAAGAATTTTATACCTGCTAGCATAGGGTTTGGGGAAGGGAATGGCAGGGTCTGCAGGGGATACAACTAAAACCTTTCTTTGCTATCTGATGGCTTAACTAGCTGTGGAATATGTTGCTTGTTTTTAAACCATCATTTCCCTTTAAGCTGAAGGTCTTAGGTGGCTCACACACAAAGACATAGGCACACACAATTTTCTCCATCACATGGGCAACAATAGGAGTATTCACGTCCTATCCCTGCATATACAAACAAGTATGGTAGTTTAAATCTCCTCTGTCCTTATAAATTAACCCAAGGAATTCTGAAATACTTACTTGTATTAAGCAATGGTTTTGCCAGAACCATTAAAAAAAAAGGCTGTATATTTGTACTTTGAGCCAACCATTTCTGCTACAGGCATTTGCACAAGGGGGGGAAAAACCCTAATCAATGAATCTGGATGTTATGTTTCCCAAAACAAGCACAGGCAGGGATATCTCAGATCCCTTCTCTCCCAGCTGTGCCAGTAAAGAGGTAGGAAACTGCAAGAAGGGTTTGGTGAATGAGTAAATGTGACTGGAACCTACCTGGAACAAAAGTCCCACACTCTAGGGAAGAAGCAATGCAGAAGCATGCATGCTCTGACATTCAGGCCAGTCTTGCAGCCCTCAGTTACAAGGAGCAGCAATTACCATATTTGTCGCTCTATAGGACGCACCCGACCTTAGGAACCACCTTGCTTTAGAGGGGGAGAACAAGAAAAAAAATTCTCCCCCTCTCTGCTCAGTGCCCCTTCAGTGAAGCAGCAGGAGAAACGGAGCCCCTTCCAATTCTCCTGCCGCTTGGCTGAAGGGGCGCTGCGCAGCTCTCCCTCTCTGCTGAAGCCAGGAGAATCTTGGTCTCCCAGCTTCAGCAAAAGGAACCTGAAGCCTCCGGAGCACAGCGGGAACTCGCGCTGTGCTCCGAAGGCTTCAGGTGGCTATCCCTGGAGCCTGGAGAGCAAGAGGGGTTGGTGTGCACCGACCCCTCTCGCTCTCCAGGCTTCAGCGAAAGCAATGCGAAGCCTCCGGAGCACGAAGGGAACGCTCCCTCTGCACTTCGCGTTGCTATCGCTGAAGCCAAGGAGCCTGCATTCGCTCCATAGGATGCATACACATTTCCCCTTAATTTTTGGAGGGGGAAAAGTGTGTCCTATAGAGCGAAAAATACGGTACTTTTTGATAAAGGACCCAGGTATCCTCTGTTTCTGATATCTCAGCAGAATTAAGCTGTGCATTTTTGGACACTTGAAGAATGCATCTCTCTCTCTCCCCATCCCAGAATGCAAGCTCTAAGAGCTGGTTATGCATGCTATTTCTGTTGGATCAGGCCCATAGATGGTTTAAATGAAGTAGTTCCTCTACCAGAGGGCATAACATGTTGCATGGCCCCTCACCACTTAGATCACTGCATGTGGCAAATCTCCATTCAATTGCTGGTGCACATCAGGCAGATAAGCCACCCAGCAAGTTTTACTGCATGCTGCGTTCAAAGCATGAAGTTCAGTTCTCCAAATAAACATGAAAATCTGTCAGAATGTTGTGTGAATTTCTCCTAATAAACACGCTTGTTTGCAGATATGACCCACGTACCTATTTTTTGCACGCAATCTTCCTCAATATTATGCATGCTGTTTTCACTGATATATGCATCTCTACGCACACTTTCCCCCAATATATGCAATTTGGCAAACACTGGCTGGAGTAGTGTGAATTTTGAAGGGTAGCTGTGCTACGGTTCTCATACTGTTTTGGAAAATGAGAAGTAGGTAGGTTCATCTTTAAAGGTGAACTGAATCAAATTTCTCTCTCATCCCAACTCTCTTGTCCCATTAGAACCATGTGCGAAACCTGTGGCTTCCCACATGGTTCTAATACATCAGGCGTAGCAAGAGTGGACATATTTCACATTTATAGAATGTACTTTGCTTTTCCCTAGAATACTGAGGTCCTCAAACCAGAGCCAGGGGCAAAATAATGACTTGAGGGAGGAGCCAGATGAAAAATGCCAGCTTGTGGGGTGGAACCAATGAGCAATGAGCCATACACCGAGGCAACCTTCAGACACTAGTGTAGCCTGCCCAAATCTGCCGCCTTCCAGGAGTTTTTGGACTACAAGTCCCATCAAAGCCCTGTCAGCATGGCTGTGCTTGCTGGGGCTGATGAGAGTTGTAGTCCCAAAGAGAGACTGTGGCAGAGACTGTGTTAGGATAAATCTACATCTGAGTTACTATAGTTTAGGAATTCTAGCAGAAAACTTTGCAGCTAGCCAACAGAGCTACATAAAGATCTGATCAAAGACAGTAAGTGAATGCTCATATTTTATAAGTGAGGAACACTGAGAGATAAGCGACTGGAAGGAGGCCAACCAAGGCAGAATTGCTGTTGTTCCTTTTGCCTAGGTTCAATGCATGTGCTACATGTTATAAAGAAAGGCTGGGATGTTAAGCACAGGTTTTGAGGATCCTCTGTTCACTACTGTACAATTTGACCTGCTGTTCCTCTCATTTATGTAGAAGAATGGCAAGTGGTTCTTTGGTTTTTTTAAAAAAAGAAACTAACACACACAAAAACCAAGGTGCTGGTAGTACTCCTATCTTGATAAAAGTGCTGTGGGTACCAGCACAAAATGGTTGCCATGGGCAGCAAAAGGCAGGCAGGAAGGTGAGAGTACTTTGTACCAGTGAGTACTGTCACAAAACAAGCACTGCAAATAGCACTTGCTGTTTTGGGACAACCAGCTATAGAATAAGCAGTATAAGGCCAAGATGGATCAGAGGTGGGGTGGTGCTGAGTCTGACAACAGTTGTGTGATCCCTTCAATGACTGATGTCATGGTTATTGAGACATTATACTGGGTCAGATCACTGATCCAAATGGCTCGTATTGTCTACAGGACTGCCAGAGGCTTTCTAGGGTTCCAAATAGAGGTCCTTCCTAGCCCTGCCTAGAGTGGCAAGGAATTCAACCTGTGACCTTCTGCATTCAAAGCATGTGTCCTAGCTACTGATCTATGACCCTGCCAGCCTACAGAAACACTCCAAACTGCAGTAGTACCTCGGGTTACAGACGCTTCAGGTTACAGACTCCGCTAACCCAGAAATAGTACCTCAGGTTAAGAACTTTGCTTCAGGATGAAGCTTCAGGCGGCAGCAGGAGGCCCCATTAGCTAAAGTGGTGCGTCAGGTTAAGAACAGTTTCAGGTTAAGAACAGACCTCCAGAACAAATTACCGTAAGTTATTAACCCGAGGTACCACTGTATAAGAAAGGTGCTTCAGATGCTTTCTGTGATTTTCCAAGTCATATCAGCAGTTGGGCAACAAACATTACAAAGAGAAGTAGAATCTCCCTCTCCCTCTCTTTCTCTCCCTTTCTTTGTTCTTCCTATCCACTGCATGAACCTCTTTCATTTCCTCAGTGTGTTCCCCCTGCTACCAACATTTCACTGTCTGCCACTAGCGGAAATGCTGACACATGAAAATAAGTGGTTTGCTTACATTTCTGTGCCAAGGATTACAGAGGTTTAGTTCTTGCTCTGTATCCCACCCATAACTACATCACAGCAGAAACTATTGGAAAGAGTGCTTAAATTTCCTTTGCTTTCAGTACCCTATTGTCTATGGAGGCTCTGTTCCCTCTCCACTGTTGCAATGATGTTTCAGTAAAGGGAAGGGGATCTAGACGCGGCCAAACAGAGGAAGTTTAGACATGAAGCATCTGCCAAACCAGATGCATTTTGCGGTCACCTCCCATAGGCACTGTCTAAGAAGACCCATAACAGTGGCCCAAGGGGTCACAAAGATGGCAACCATGAACACCCATGTGCTTTAAAGGTATAGTATGTATACAGCCTCATTTTCACATATTTCCAATCTTACAATTCAGTTCTCCAGGTTTCCACGTCAGTTTTGCGATTTTTAAAAAATCCTCATGTAAATTCATAAGAGTATCTCTCCCAGTATAAAAAAAATGGTTTGTACGCAATTTTGCCAGTGTACAGATTTTGGCAAAACAATTTCCCCTAATATAATACTTTTAAATGTTATTATTACTAATAATATAAAAGGCAAAAGTAAAGGACCCCTGGATGGTTAAGTCCATGCATTTTTATGTACACTTTAATCTAGCAGTCACATTTGGGGGGGTATACATTACTTAGGGACGCGGGTGGCGCTGTGGGTAAAACCTCAGCGCCTAGGACTTGCCGATCGTCAGGTCGGCGGTTCGAATCCCCGTGGCGGGGTGTGCTCCCGTTGCTTGGTCCCAGCGCCTGCCAACCTAGCAGTTCGAAAGCACCACTGGGTGCAAGTAGATAAATAGGGATCGCTTACTAGCAGGAAGGTAAACGGCGTTTCCGTGTGCTGCGCTGGCTCACCAGGTGCAGCTTGTCATGCTGGCCACATGACCTGGAAGTGTCTGTGGACAGCGCTGGCCCCCGGCCTCTTAAGTGAGATGGGCGCACAACCCTAGAGTCGGACATGACTGGCCCGTACGGGCAGGGGTACCTTTACCTTTACCTTTATACATTACTTGGCTGAAAAACACCATTACAAAATTTGGAGGAACTGCAGATTTTGAAGATTGGTTGTATTTCAGTACTGTTTTGAAAAGTTGTGCAAAGAAGGTAGTTTCTTTCAATAGAAACTGAATCAACCCCCCCCCCCCATATCCCTAATCCAGGCAACAAGAGCCCTTGTCAATACCATTCAAGGGCACACTCCAGCTGGGTAAAAACCCTGGAGGAGAGTGTGGAGCAGGACAGTGACTTGGGAGGAGGAGTGTAGGAAGTGCTTAGGAAGCTATATTTGCTCCCTGGATCTCAGGTTCCCCACCTCTGACCTAGTTAAGATAAAGGGACCCCTGACCATTAGGTCCAGTCGTGGCCGACTCTGGGGTTGCGGCACTCTTTACTGGACAAGGGAGCCGGCATTTGTCCGCAGACAGCTTCCGGGTCATGTGGCCAGCATGACTAAGCCACTTCTGGCGAACCAGAGCAGCACACGGAAACATTGTTTACCTTCCCGCCAGAGCAGTACCTAGTTATCTACTTGCACTTTGACATGCTTTCGAACTGCTAGGTTGGCAGGAGCAGGGACCGAGCAACGGGAGCTCACCCCGTCGCGGGGATTCGAACCGCTGACCTTCTGATCAGCAAGTGCTAGGCTCTGTGGTTTAACCCACAGTGCCACCCACGTCCCACCTTTGACCTAGTTAGTTCTCCCTAATACTACCATTGCCATCACTGCCACTGCTTTGGGGGAAAGCGGGTGAAGGAGAGGAAAAGCCTTCAGTCATTCACTTTGTGTTGTGATGGCAAAGGTGGTATCAGTGCTGAACAGGACTCTCTGTTGTGTTTGTTTACTTTGGAGGCTGGGCACTGTATGGTTTCAGTACAGAAACTTCATCCAGCCACATTTATTTTTAATGGGAGTACTGAATCTCAGCAGGGCTACTCCCATTTCTCTGCAGCGACACCCTGTCATTTTGCAAACCCTCTGTTTTGTTTGGGTTTTTTAATCCATTCTTTTTGAGGTTGTGCATTCCCTCTTACCTGTGCTGGAACGCACAGGCAAACTTTCTTTTTTTAAAGGGGACCAACAGAGGCAAGTCTATCCCGCCCCATCTGCTCTATTATGTGCAGCTGGGATGCCAGGCCTTTGTGGCTGTGGGTGTACACCGGGCAAAGGCTAAAATGTGGTCGGAACACAATACTTCGGCTGATTCAGAAGAAAAGCCTCAGTGCAATGCAAGCTTATGGGTTTTGTTTTAATGCTATGTAAAAATGTAGAGTGGTTTTTAAATAAAAATAAAACCCACTTCCCTCAGTAGATGTGTTAGCCTAGTGAAACAGAAACCTGCTCCTAGTTTTTGCTCTAGCCTAACTCAAGCATCTTGCAATCTTATCCTAAAAGTTTCCATTACACTTTAAAAACCCAACTGCTCAGCAGCAAAGGGAAGGCAGTGAGCTGAGGAATGTTTCCTTGCTGCTTTGTTTCACAGGGCGTTGCCTTCGATGGCCTTTTGTTACAAGGCAGACTTTGGTCACTCTCCCATCCCTTCCTCAGGAAGAGACTGTGAACCCCTCCAGATTTATGTTCCTGGAATCTCACCCAGGTGCCCCAGTAGCAAAAAGCTCAGGTTCTGCGCTTCCTGCCATTGCTGTACTGGCCAGCAACTTTGGAGGTAATATAAGGTCTGTATTTCCCCAGGGCTACGTGACAGAAGAAGAAGATCCTATATGCATGACCTATTTATATGGCCACCTCTAGCACTGCCATAAAGAACTGTTAACCACTGGCATCATGAATGAAGGCAGCCCTGTGGTGGGTAGGAATGAATGAATCTATTTTGATTCCGCTCAGTTTCCAATTTTAAGTTCACTTCTCCACAATCTTTAAGCTCAGTTCTGCATTAATAATTTTTTTTTTAAAGTTCTCATGAAAATCCACCAGCATCTTAAGCACCCATTTCTCCTAATATAGGAATTTATGAATGCAGGTTTGTCTAATATAATGCATTTTTGTATGTTACCCTCACTAACATGTGCATTTTTATTCACGCTTTTCCATAATGCTTGCACATGTTGTTGTAGAACTGCATTGCAAAATTCAAGAAGTGCAAACTCGGAAGCATATTTTGATTCCTGTATTGTTCTGGGACGTGCAAATTTAGGCAGGTTTGCATAAAATGGTGAACCAGACCAAAATTCCCCCTCACCTTCTCTAAAGATGGGTAACATCCCGTGGTGAATTTAGCATTGCTCCTGCAAATGTCTGACTTTCTCCAGACTTGACCAGAAAGTTTAAAAAAACAAAAACAAACTCCTGTGCTGTGTGGAACCATTTAAAATGTCTTTACAGGGAATATTGTTTGTGTCACACACAGCAGTCTTTAATTCCTTCATCACTAGACTATGAGAAATCTAAAATGTGCACACCCGAACACCTGCAAATGGACAGTGCCAAGTTTTGTTTTTCTCTTCCGAAGAGGCTGCAACATTTAAAAGACAGAAGAGCTTAGCAATGGTTTGGTCTCCTCTGATAGGGCATGTGTTTCCATTTTATTGAAATGCAATTGGGATGGAGGTGAAGAGGGCCTTACTGGCTCCTCATCAGATCAATACGACTTCCATGCAATTTCGTTTAATGGTGTTTTATGGTTTATCATTGAGCACCTCCCTGGAATTTTATGACGTGGCAGTGCAGAAATACTTTTATAAATAAACTTAATTGTCAACATTGGTGGAAACGTCTATCAAACTGGCTAGAGATTTGCATAAATATGCATAAAGGCTTCCATCTTAACTAATTCCCCAAGGATTCTGTCAGACATTTCTGAAGGAAATGGTAAAAAAGACTGCTATATCTCAACTACAATGCAGATATCTGTGGCCATAAACAGCAGTACCCTATGTGGACATGTAACTTCAGAGCTGATGGCAAAAGCCTTTGCTCTATAAATACCCAGCTATCCCATAGCACTTATCCTGTAATTTTCCTGCCATCCCTGTAACTATCCCATCTTCTCCAACCTACGTATACTGCTCCTCCACAGGCATTTGCCCTATAAATTCCCTAGAATTACAGAGCTTCTCCACATGTTCTCCTACTGGGGACACGGCCTACAATTGCCAGCCAGTTAGCTCTGCTGGAATGTAGCCTACAGCAATTGGCAAACTCAACTCTAGGGCTCAATCCAGATTTTAGTCCTGCTTCGAGGAGACCCCTTGAAATCAATGGACTTAATAATTAGCTACTGATTTCAATGGGCCCACTCTTAGCATGACTGAGTCTGGAGCCAAACCCAGGGGTCAAGCTTGTAACGTTCTGTTGTTGGGAATTTTCACTTGTATGAAGCTTCGATGCACGGTACTAATTTTGGCCAGGGGTAAAGATGTGGAACTGAACAAACACTGTCATGTGGGATTTGCATTTAGTGCTACCAGCCAATGGAGGTTGTTGGCTCACATGTATGATTGGTAATTCTACCTGGAGATGCTTGATTTTTTAACTCCCTTCAGTTATGTCCTCACAGAAGGATTTGTCTGGCAGCCTTGTGGGATCACAAAGAAAAGACAGAGATGTATAGAGAGACAGAGAGAGATTCAGAGACAGAGAGAGAACTAGATTGTGTCCTTTCGTGGCAATGGGTTGAGTAAATACACTGCATCTACTTTTTAAATTTATTTGAGCTGGTTGATCCAAACTGTCATGGGATTGGGGAGAGACTGACTATAAAGTACTACACGTTAGATTTAATGGAGATTTGGTTGCTCAACATGAGCACCTGGTTTTATGGAGCTTGTCTATTCCCAAAGGACAGTCTGTAGTTAGCTTCCTTCAAGAGACACTTCTTAATGCCCAAAATTAATGAATGAATGAAATCCACTTGTGCGTTTTGTATGCAGGACTTTATTGGCCTCCCAGTTTTGCAACTAATGCATGGCTCCTCGTGGTCTTAATGATACCCCAGGTTGTCAGCTGTATTATGTAATGCCTGGTGTGTCTCTTTTGAGAGAAAACGACAGGTGCTTGATTACTCTGCATAACACCAGACCATAGACCCCCATAGACGATGCTATGCTGAAAGACCTGCATAGCTGACTTCAAAGTCTGTGTGGAAGTAAAACACTGCAGGCCACTAGCCTTTGAGTGGGGAGGGTGTTCCTTACTATCCAAATCCCAGGAGAAATAAACCACCTGGAGAACTTCAGTTATTGGGAAATACAGAAATGCAGTAAGTACCTAAACTTCTTTTTGACCAGTGTGTTGGTGGTGCTGTCAGCCCCAAATACTCAGTACTCTTAATCAAATCCATGGGAGGTAATGAAAGAGCAGTAAAATTAAAAGAGATACTTTGAGGTTTGCTTTATTTGCCTTCTGGTCTTTTCAGAGCACATTCTGTGCTTCCTCTGCCCTTGTCCAACAGCCATGAGGGCCAGAAACATATTTGTTAAAACTAAACAATTAAACAATCACAATTTTATGCAGAAGACACTGCACCATGGGATCATATCCCGTACACCCCTGATTTCTGTTAGTATTTGCTAGGGTGGACAATCTTGCCTCTGCTGTGGGGCAACTGCAGAGTCACTTTGAGAAATGCTACTGGTATTCAATCTTCACAATCATCCTATCGTCTGCTGTATAAAACTTCACTATGATATTCACCCAGGGCTAAACAGTGGCACTGAGCTATATGTATGCCTGTGCCACAGTTGTTTAGAAGCCTGCTTTTGCCAACTTTAATAAGAATATTATCTTAAATATGTCTGGGTACAGATTTTTTTGTGTAAGATAACAACAGCACACCTGCAGAAACCTCTTTGGCCACCAAAGGAACAATTTCAAGTGTGTCTTTAGCCTAGACCCTTCATGATGGGCGGGGTGGGCTGGCTAGTGTGTGGCTTTCCAGATCAGCAAAACAGGGTAAGTACATCAGCATTGCTGTGCAGTACAAATGGGGTGCTTAGAGGCTATTTGCATCTTCTCTTCACCCTGAAGTAATTCTCAGTGTTGTTGTCTAAAGGATACAATGAAAGAAAAGTAGAGAGTGGGGAAATATACAAAGCAGAAACATATGGGAAGCAGAAACAGGTATCAGTGGAAGTGACATTGTCCGAAATCAAAGATGTTCGAGTGAGGAAAGGAGCGCATGCCTTTTGGCGTCAGCAGAGAGCAGAGGTCGCAAGCAGGTCATGCTAAAGTCTCCGGATGCATAGAGAACAGAGAAAGAAAAGTCTTGCAGAGCAAGGAAGAAATTCAGAAGGCAAGGCGGAGAGATGAAGCCAGAGATTTGATGCTCCATAAAGTTTCTGGGCAGCAGAAGAAAGAAGGCACCAGACGCTCTTCCTGTTTCAGTCAAGCTTCTGCTAACAATCTTCTAGGACTCCTATGCTTGGACTACTTTTATGCTCCTACTGTGCACTGCATTCACACACTCTTTAGCTCCCTTTGGAACTTAAATCTGCACAAATTTATGGATCCGATTGCACAAGTTCTGCTAGGCCAAGGCATCCCAGGATTACGTTAAACTGGGCTTCCACCGCAGACCTTGGCTGCAGAAATGCCTGAGGGGAGCACCTGTCTGCTCACTTGAGCTCAGTTTCCTTAGTGTAAACGTTGTCTGGCCCATTGGAGTTTGAGATACGGCTATATTGTATGCAAATCCTATTGGATTTGTAACCTGCAAGCTGTCTTCATTTTGCTTTTTTTGCCTTTTTTTTTGCACACCACCAATCAGCAGCTAACGATGACACCGGTCATTTGCCCAAACCCCTGTACAGATACCATTACTTGTAGTAAAAAGGTCTCCACACCTGAGGCTCAATTCCAGCATTCTTGGTGGAATAAGAAGGCCTTGGAGCTTGGAAGACTCCTTTTGCTCTCGGTGACAAAATTCTTGAAGGGTATTCAAAAGGCGGCTCCTGCGATGCTTCCATGCTTGTCTGGACATTCTGAGGGGCAAGCGAAGTCCCGGGTGACGGGGCGAAAGGAGCAGGATATGGTCTGCCCTGGCTGAACTGGGCAAGTGGATGAAAAACAGGAGAAGGAGGCAAGGGAGATGTTGGGCAAGAGGCCTGTCTCATATACATGGGCTCAGCAACCACAGGCTTGGGCGGCGGTGCCCCTTTTGGTAAGGACCTCACAGGGTCTTTGGCTGGGGAAAGGATGAACAAGGAGGACTGAAGCTGGTAAGGCTGCTGCTTGGAGATCTCCAGCTCCTTTTTGGAAATCTCGCTCTCCGACATGTTGCTGTTGTACAAAGGCATAGGAGCAGCTTTGGGAGATCTGGCTGGACTTTTGGGAGGGGCCTGGAATGTGACTGGGGAGAGATGAGTTTCTGAAGCGTATTTCCAGGAGGGAGGGAGGGACATGGTAGGAGAAGGTGACCTGCCTATGTCTGGGTGCGATGGAGACTCAATGACATACTTCTGCATCCTTGACTGCCTTCTGGCAAATAGTTCTGCCCCCTTTCCTCTCGCCTCTGATAGGCTTTGGTTGGATTTGATCATCGGCTTGGGTTGTATTCTTGGTGACCTTAAACACGAAGACCACTCTGGGGCATTATCTGCAGGAGCCTGGGCTGGTCCTTCTATTGATCTGTTTTCAGGCAGGAAGTTAGAGGCCTCTGCGCCCAGAGCAAATGGCTCCTCTTCCAGACTGGATGCTCCTCCTTGTCCTCTCCCCTTTTTCCTGTTATCTGCTCTCTGGACTAAATTCAAGAGATCTGGATTAGGAGCCACTTTGGGCTTCTCGACAAAGGTGAACATGGACTTCTTTGTTGCTCTGCGGGCTACGGACTCCTCCAGAAGGCCTGTTTTGGTTGCTGGTGACTCCCTGTCCTCTCCTCCAGGAAGAGGTCCTGGTCTGCTGTCCACATACGTAGCCTCATGGGGAACAGGAGCTTTCTGTTCTTCAGTAGGATACAGCGCTGAGTAGGCCGGAGGTGACCTGACCCTAGTTACTGGCGGAGGGCTGGAAAACGTCTCTGCATAAGTGGGTGGAGGAGGAAACTCAGCCACAGGACTCTTCTCTACTGGCGCCTGAGCTGCAGCCAGCAGTCGAGTCCCAAATGGTCTTGCGGTTCGGTTCTTCACAGGCAACGGTTTAGACAAAGTCAGGCGTACTTCACAGTACTGCTTATTAGTGTGTGTCACAGTCTCGCTGGGCTGCGTGTCGGTAGCTAGCATGGGTTTCTCTTCCTCAGCAGCAGGTGAAACGTCCTTGTCCTCAATGATTGGTACATCCGGCTCCTTGTTGAGAATCTCTCCGTTCTCCTTCCTGCCAATCACTGGTTCACTCATTGGCTTGTCGAGAAAAATATTGTTTTCCTGATCGAGAACAGGTGCATACAGCACCTTGTCAGGGATGTTGTTGTTGTTATTCTTGCTGTCAATATTTGGCAAATATGGTTCTTTATCGAGAACATTGTTTTCCCTGTCTGTATGCAGTACGCACGGCGCCTGTTCAAGAATGGTGCTGTTATTCTCCCTGTCAGCAACAGGGACAGCATCAAAAATAGGCAGTATTTTTTCCGTATTGTCAACAACTGGCACTTGCTCAGTAACTAGTGCCTTTTCAAACTCGTTGGCGATAAGTTCATGCATTCCATTGGTGGAGGCTGTCCCCGTAGTTTCCTTCAGGTACACGCTGAGAGGGATTTGCTCAAAGTCTTCAGCCGGGATTTCCTCAGAGGTCAACGTGGTGTGGATTGTGGAAAAGGCCTCCTCACTTCTTATTTTATGCCTTTGAGAGCCCTGTGTGTTATCTAGAGTCTGCTCCAGAGCCAGGCTTTTCTCGTTTTTTTCCATGCTGCCTTTTTGCCCCCGCAACTCAGAGTTATTGGCACAGGATAATCCTTCCGATGCTCCAATGTCTATTGAGGCCTGTTTCAAATGGGGCTCTTTCCCATGTCTTGGGCTGCTTTGGTGCTTATGAGTAGCTCTGGGGATGCGTTCGGCCCCTGCTTGCTTCACGTTTGTTGTCTTGGGGGCTTCTAAGGTAAAAGCATTCACCCGCTGCTTGCGCCGGTGAAACAGAAGGACCCCTTTGGAGTTGGAGCTGGGTGGGGTTGTCAGCTGAGCTGCAATTCTCTGGCTCCTGGCTTTTGCTTCCTTCAGCTCTTTCTCAGAAAGGCTGGCACTTCTCGAAACATCTGAGGAAGAGAAAGGATACAGAGGACAGTGTTAACTCAAGAATCAAAGAGTCCCAGAAAACATACATACATACTACACATCTACCCAACTGGAATACGATTAATTTAAACTAAAACTTGTTGGTCATAACCCAGAAAAAAGCACCTGTAAAGCATATACAGAAAGCAGTAACTCAAAGCCAACAAAATCACAAGCCACAGAAGTATATAGTTGTCAAGGCTTTTTTTTTATATGCTAATGTATTTCGGCAGATAACTACCATTGATACTAAGTTGTAATCATAACATAAAATTAAAAAGTGGCATACTAGACACAGCTGACCAAAATGAATATGGTTGTCATTGTTTTAAATGCCAGCAATAGCTGCATAATTATTGCTATTAATAATAAAAAGTGGACAGCAGTACCCTGTTGTACACTCTGAATACCAGTTGCTAGGGGACAACAGCAAGATTCGTTGCACTAGGGCAAGAGAGGGCTTTTAACTCACTTTAATTGCTCTAGCCTAAATTTCTGGTATGCAGTTGAATCCCATAAAATACTGGCAGCCTGGAGGCAGCCTTTTTCATTCCTGCAGAACAATTGCTAGTTATGCTGCAGGTGGCAAAAATAGTTGTTTAGAATACAGAAGCCCTGTCCCCTATCCTATGGTTACCAGATTTTTTTTCAATGAATCTGGGGACATTTTTAAATTATTATTTTTTTTGAAGCTGAGTAGCAACAGGGAGTCAGTAGTGGGGATGGTGAGGCAAAAGATCCTGGGTCCAAGCACACATGCATATTGTATAAAGGTGCAAAGCCCTTATTTCACACCCTGAGGAACAAATGCGCAGAGTTTTTTAAAAAACTGGGCAACTCCCAAGCCTCTCCCAATCAGTCAAAACAAAGGGGGAAGGGGGCAGGAGATCTGTACCGCCGGACGCCCCCGGTTCCCCTTTGGCAGTGGTGGTGGCAGCGGCAGTCAGCAGCCCAGAGCACAAGACACATCATATAGGGACTTCCGGCGAGGAAAAATGGCGGGCGCCACAGCAGTGAGCAGCTCCTGAAGCCAGCAAGAGCCAACTGCACTACCAGACTGGCTCTGGGCTGCTGAGGCTGCTGCTGCCACATTTCCCAGGGACAGATTTGCAAATCTAGGGACATTCCAGGGACGGAATTTGTCCGGGGACAGATTTGCAAATCCAGGGACCATCCCCGGGAACTGGGGACATTGGTAACCCTACCCTATCCACGCATGCAGAAATACTGGGTTTTGATGATGGTCTTTAGAATACTGTAGACTTCACTGTGACCCACTGTGTCAGAGGGCAGAAAATGCTGGGGTGTTTTTCAAGTGCATTTCAGTGTATCACTGTTTAGAACTTTTGGGGACTGGGTTTCTAAATGGGCTTGAGAATTGAATAATGAAAGCAACAAACAAGAGCAGCAACAACGAGAGCAACAACATTGTTTTTCTTCCACTTTTCAGAAAATTCAACTTAAGCACTATGTGAATGTTTTATGTATTTCTACTATACATCATGTGCCCAGCCTTAAAATCTGTCTTATAAATATATCAGATATAGAGCAAGGGTCCACAGGACAGCATACATATGATTTTCAGGTAAATGCCAACCAAAGTAAATTGAAGCTATTCTGGCCTTTCCTATCAATGAAGTTTAATGTAATTAAAGCAGACATATAACAGAGTGGGCAGTCATCACACTATTTGGGAGGGCTTGGAAGTTAATCATTGATTGCAAGAATTGGGAACTATTTCCTCATCCCAGCCTTGCATACAATTTTTTCACTCTCCTTAGTGAATTATGTGGACCTTCCCTCACACCCCAAGTCCCTGCTCCCAGGACCATTGCATATGTGCATAACTGCCTGCCAGCAAAGACATTCTAATGCTTCCCCCCTTTTTTTTTACAATGGAAAAATCCCAGGCATTCTACTCTCTTTATTTTCAAGATCAATTTTTGCAAGAAAACGCAAGGAAAAAAGTCACTGGGAGATTGTGTCCCTGTTTTGTACGCAGCTTTGCTTTGTGATTGTAAATGACTGCATGCAAAAGGAATTTATTGAAAGACTTCAAATGGTTTCAGGTTGCAGTTCACTTGGTTTCAAACACCCTGTACAAACATGCTCCAAGCAGGAAGTTGGCCAGCTCAAAACTGTCTCACAGATCTCCCCTTTTCTACAGAGGCTTGGCTAAGCACAATGAGCCGGGTTATCACAAAAATTAGAAAAATAAACTATTGTCTCTGAACCCTGCTGGGAGGCTCACCTCTTGCACAGCAGATGCAGAGTGCCGGCCTAATAATTTTGTTTGAACCTAAACACAAGATGGCAGCGTCCGATAATAAATTGGCATCATTTGGGGCCTTTCGTATGATTCCTAACCAATCAGGGGTTCAAGCTAATTAGCCAACAGCTTCCTAGAACAGAGTCCACTTAGCATCTCATAAAAGCGTGAAATATAGGCCACTTGGGTTCCTCCTAACTCACCTTAACTGTCTAGGGGAGGTGGGGAGCTGCCAGCTTTTAAAAACTGTCTGGCCATGGGTCATGGCGTAAGTGGCTATTAGCAACGTTCCAGAAAGGATGTGGAAGGACACAGAATGCATTTTCTCTGGGTGAGCCATTTCCTATGAGCAACTTTTCTGAAACTCCCATGATTTCATACATCTGGCAAGAGGAAACATCAGAAACAAAGGGCAGTTATAAAAAGTTTACAGGCCAACTGCTGACATTCCTACTGAGGACGGTGGCACGAGGGAGAAGGAGGATGGCTTGCCCAGGCAAAGGATTCTCCCAGTTCCCCTTTAGGCTTTTGGGCTCACAGCTGGGGTCAGAATCATGCTACTTGTTGGCGATTTTGCCGTTTCTAGTGAAGGTCCTTAATTCACAATTTTGAATTATGGTGTTGGAGGAGACTCTTGAGAGTCCCATGGACTGCAAGAAGAACAAACCTCTTAAGGAAATCAGCCCTAAGTGCTCACTGGAAGGACAGATCCTGAAGCTGAGGCTCCAATACTTTGGCCACCTCATGAGAAGAGAAGACTCCCTGGAAAAGACCCTGATGTTGGGAAAGATGGAGGGCACAAGGAGAAGGGGATGACAGAGGACGAGATGGTTGGACAGTGCTCTCGAAGCAACTAACATGAGTTTGACCAAACTGCGGGAGGCAGTAGAAAACAGGAGTGCCTGGCGTGCTCTGGTCCATGGGGTCACGAAGAGTCGGACATGACTAAACAACAACAAGAAGTGAGGGTCCTGTGAGGTTTCTTTGAGCAGAAGATGACATATTCAATTATTTCTGATTAGGTCGACCACTATATAAGGGAATTGATGTTAAAACCTGCCTTCCACAAATAGGCTGCATAAACACCGTACCTTTCAAGCACATTTAAAGGACACAGGTCATAGATTTGGAAGGGACCACAAGGATCATCTAGTTGGGAATCTTCTGCCCAACATGGGGCTTGAACCCACAACCCTGAGATTAAGAGTCTCATGCTCTACCGATGACTTCCCCCAAAGAATCCTGGGGGCTGCAGTTGGTTAAGGGTGCTGAAAACTGTTGGTCTGTGAGGGAGAAACTACAGTTTCCAGGATTCTTTGCGGGAAGTCATATCCTTTAACTGTATGGTGTGTATGTACCCCATATTAGATTATTCTGACTGCAGCAAGTGCCCTGATTATTCTGACTGCAGCAGTTGTTGCTCATGGAGTATTAACACTTTTGTTAATAGGGGCACCAGCTCCTTCCTTCATAAGGAATATGATGAGAATGTAGGACCCTACCACAGACAGAGGACAGAGAGTGATTTACACACATAAACATATACCCTAAAAATGAAAGGAGGGAGAAGAGGGGGAAAGGTGAATGTAGAGGATAGGAGGATAGGAAGCAGAGGATAGGAAAGAAGACTCAAAGGACCACTGAAGGAAAGAAAAAGAAGAAAGAAGAAAGCCAGGGCATTGTGTCTCTCTTTCAGGTGCCCCAAGGATCACGTAATATCTTGGAACTTGCATCTCAAAGTCTTGGGTTCTGTGACTGAAGTCTACCCTCAAAGTTCATAGCTGGAGGTGAGCAAAGTCAGTGCCTGGCAATGGTTGCTGCCCTCTTTTACTACATCCTGAATCATTGATTGCAGGGTGATAATGATGATTAACTTCACTTATGAATTGCTTTCTATGAAGCATCTCAGAGTGATTTCACAATACAATAAAAGCACATTTAAACAACTGTATCTATTTAAAAAGCTACTTTATATATATATATATATACACACACACCCCCTCAAATCAAGCAGAACGTTGGCAAATAGAAATGTGGAACTGTGATAGAAGGGTGGAATTTTTGTGCTCTCATAAAAGGCTGACATTTTCTCTCATTATTTAGCATTCTCATAATATAAATAAGGCTTAAATGCCTTTTTTGGGAAACCAAGCCAGATGGGTGGGGTATAAATAATCTATTATTATTATTATTATTATTATTATTATTATTATTATTATTATTATTATTATTATTTATTATTATTATTATTTATTAATCTTTCCAAAGAGAGGAAAAAACTTCCACGAAACATTTCATGCAGACATCGCAGATCCTCAAAGATTCATTCAACTGTTGTAAGTTCAACGGTTTACGCAGGAGAGGGTTAATAATGGGGTAACAAGAGCCACTTCAGTTGGACAAAACGTCTGGGCAGGTCTGCCTATACCTTCCTTTTGTTGGGGAGATTTCTAACTAAGTGGCCAGGAGATGATCTCTCTCTCAGTTCCTAAGGAAATAAAGCTGGAACTTCCTGGATGTTTTGTGACATGCCTTGCACGCTTCCCATTTAAGGATGGTGCCAGGATGATATGAGCGAAAAGAAGCAAACAAGCTGCAGTTTTAGCACCATGCTAGATGTGACACTAAAGGTGTAAGTAGGAAGCCTGTCACTGTCAAGTTTTTAAAAAGTTAATAGCATATGTAGGGAGAGGGTGGGGGATTTTCATATGGACTGAGGGGGTTAAATCATTTCATTCGCTGCCTCTTCCCTGGAGCAGTAAGCTGTAAACCAGTGTGGTGTAGCAGTTAGAGAGTTAGACTAACACCTGGGAGACCAGGGTTCAAAACCTCACTTAGCCATGAAGCTCACTGGCTCACCATGGGCCAATCCCCACAGAATTATTATGGCCATTTCCATTGAGGGAAAGTGGAATATAAATATAAATAAATAAATCACAAGAGTGGGTTTGACCACCCCCACTCTCACTTGCAAACACTTGTGTGCATGCACACACACTGAGGGAATCACAGCATGATGTGTCTGTTTTATGTATTTTCTCTTTTTGACACCACCGCCAAAATTGTTGGGATTACGGAGGGGGAAAGTTTACTTGGAAGCTGGATCAGGCCCTTGGACTGAGGGAAACCAAACTCAGATAAGCATTGCCCCTGGAATTTCTGTAACCATAGGCTTTTAACACAAACCTTCAAGCAGTCTTCATGCTCTATAAGGGCAGATCTACACCATATATTTAAAACACAGCTGCTTCCCCCAGAGAATCATGGGAACTATAATTTTTCCCCTCACAGAGCTACAGTTCCCAGCATCCTTAACAAACTACTGCTCCCAGGATTCTTTGAGGTAAGCCAGGTGCATTGGGTGTGCTTTAAATGTGTGATGTGGATCTGCCCTAATGACCACTTTAAGCATGGCAAGTTTACTGCATGGATAGCATTTGTGTACAGGAAAAGTGAGTGCACGGCAGACATGGTGTGGTCATGTGTTTAGGTTTCCAAAAGAATATGGAAAACATATTCCTTCCTGACCCCTCTCCTTATTGCTCCCATAGGAGATGCTCACATTAAACACTGGCTGGTTTAGAACCAACCAACAGGAAATCCCACTTCATGCAGCAGAAAGAGACACAATCACAGGAAACAATTGACTCCTGACAGCAAGGCAGAACTAATACAAAACGTATTGATTGGTTTATATGTTTGTAGTCCACCCTTCCATCTAACAGATCCCCATGGTGGCTAACATCAACTGCAAATCAAATAGAACCTCTTAGAAAACAGAATTAACAAATGACAAAAAGACGTATCGGGCAACCGACACCAATAGTGGAATATTGATCCTGCATCTTGCAAACTAAATAGAAATGTTAGCAAGTGCAGCCGTTCTCTTCTAGCCAATCTAGTAATATTAAGCAGGTGCTCTGAAACTCTTCAGGTCTGACTGCTTCAAGATCTGTCCAAGGAGATTGTTTGGGAAGGAAGCTTGCTATGCCACACATCTCAAGAGAAAAGCACAAGAAGAGAAGAAATCTGAGTAAGTCAATGGTGGGAATGGCAAAACCAGGCAGCTCAACTACCCCAGATACTGGTCAGAGCCCATCCTTGGCCAGGTCATAAAACAGGGGTAGTCAACATGGCACCTTTCAGATGTTGTTGGACTACAAATCTCATCAGCCCCTGCCATCATGGCTGATGGTCAGGGATGATGGGAGTTGTAGTCCAGCAATGTTGACTACCCCAGACACACCCTGAACTTCTCACTGCAATAATTTTCTGATAGGATGAAAGGTGCCAGGACTAAAGAGAATTCTTCTATCCCATTATCCCTACCCAGTAGGTTTTCCCACCACAGAAGGCTCGAGCCAAGTTGGGGTTCCAAGAGAACTCTGTTCAGTTCTATGAGCATGCACTCCCTCCATTGTGAATGTTACATGCTAATTTCACCGGCATCTATCTGTGATCTCATAGCCTTTTATTATTTCAGCCTCTGGTATAAGGGAACCACTGGGGATTTGATAATATTACACCGCCAAGATCGTTCAGGAAATTTGTTACAGAAAACTATGATCAGAACTGGGTCTTCTAACCCAGTGTTTCCCAACCGGTGTTCCGCGGCACACTAGTGTGCCGTGAGACGTTGGCTGGTGTGCCGAGGGAGGGAGGCGGGCGAGTCGGGCGGTGAGAGGTGGCGGCGGCGAGGATCCGCGTCGAGCCGGGGGCGGCTCCGCGGTGGTGGTGCTGAGCGGCGGGGCAGCGCGTGCAAAAGGGAGGAGCGCGAGACAGCGGAGGAGGAGGAGGCCAGCATGTCCGGGCAGCAGCAGCAACAGCAGCAGCAGCAACTCCCGGCGACGGCTCCTCAAGCTCCGCCGCCGCCCCCTCCTCCGCCCGCTATCGCCGCCACCACCACAACAGCCGCCGCCGCCTCAGTTGCCGCCGTCCCTCAGTCTCTCGCTCTGCTGCCTCCTCCCACCCCCAAAGCTTGGAGGTTCCCCGGCAAGGGGGAGGGAAAAAACTTTCACTTTCGTGCGTCCCTCCCGGCGTGACGCTGCGCGCTGACGTCACGGGGCTGTAATGGTGGTGTGCCGCGAGATTTTTTTCATTAAACAGGTGTGCCGTTGCCCAAAAAAGGTTGGGAAACACTGTTCTAACCTATGGAACCATTCCCCTATCGCCTTACCGTTGGCATAGCTGGGCTGTGTCAGCAGGCACCAGCTCCATTTTCATTTGCCCAGGCATGAAGTTATAAATTGCTCTACACAATACAAAACAGGGAGCTGGCGGGGAGAAGCCAGGCTAAGCTGTGTTGAGGTGCAAGTTAACAAGCTGTTAGTTACTACTAGGGAGAAAATAATACACAGATTAGATAATGCTGTAGGCTGGATGTGGCCTTTTCTTTTCTCCTCTTGACAAGATAAAGCTATAGATTCACAGATACTTTGGGATTTGCAGCGATAAAAGAACTGCAGGTGTGTCTACAAAGGATGACTAAAGCAGATATACCTTTTGCTTGCACCATGCACATGCTGTTTCTTAGCCATTCCCTGAAGCCAGAGGTCTGACAACTCTTAATTTTACACAAGTCATTTGAGAACAAAGCCTGGCTTCTCCATTGTCCATCTAGCTGTCACCATTGCTACATGTACTCATAGATTATGCACTGGGAAAGATAATAACCCACAGCCTTTGATGCTTGCGTGATGAGAGATATTCTTGGGAATTTAAAGTATTTCCATCTCCTTTCCTTTTCTTTTGACCTGCAGTTTGCCAAATCCATTCATGACAGGTTTTAACAGTGTTTGCCTCCAACAAGTGAGTATATTCAAAGGTAAAACCTCAAAGAAGGAGGAGAAAATTGCCAAAAGGTGGCCAGGGGGACCATTAGTAAATAACCAAGAGTTCCACAAAATTATACACTGTAAGGGCATTTACTAAATTTAGAGGGGGAGAAAGGGGTGCCATAAAAATACATTCTTTTCGGAAGGAAGATTCACAGGCATGAATAAATAGAACAGAAGAAGAAGAAGAAGAAGAAGAAGAAGAAGAAGAAGAAGAAGAAGAAGAAGAGTTGTAGTAGTTTGGATTTGATATCCCGCTTTATCACTACCTGAAGGCGTCTCAAAGCAGCTAACATTCTCCTTTCCCTTCCTCGCTCACAACAAACACTCTGTGAGGTGAGCAAGGCTGAGAGACTTCAGAGAAGTGTGACTAGCCCAAGGTCACCCAGCAGCTGCATGTGGAGGAGCGGAGACATGAACCTGGTTCCCCAGATTATGAATCTACCGCTCTTAACCACTACACCACACTGGCATAAATTGGACATGCCTCCTATGAGGTAGCTTGATACCCAAAGACATGAAGGAGGTCATTCAAAAGACTAAATCATATGCAGGTTTCACCAACAGGAGATTGCAAAGAACTTGTGGTAGTAGTAGGCCTTGGCAGCTGCCCAGTGATTCCTTCTCCTGACACACCCTTGAAAAGTAATGTGAAAGTTTACCTTTCCTACCTTGACAGAGCACCACGGCTGAATCAAGGAGAGAACAGCATGGCTGTGGATTATGAGAAACAAAGGCTCAAAATGAGCAAGTTAGGAAAGAACGATAGCGAGATCTGAGGAAGCCCAGTACTCACTTGGTTGTACAGCCCTGGCGGGAAGCCACAAATCTGAGGGGTAGGGGGGATTGTGGCCCTTCAGGTTTCTCTATACAGCCCTTGGGACTCTGACCTAGGCTGGCTGCCCACCTAAGCCCCACCTTTCACAAGATTGCTCCATGTCCTCCTCAAGCGCTTTTGCTGGGCTAGAATGTGTCCTTGAACTATGGTAATGCCTCTTGCTTGCCAGGATGGAAGGATGCATTTCTGCCTGGATAGCTCAGTTGGTAGAGCATGAGACTCTTAATCCCAGGGTCATGGGTTCAAGCCACACATTGAGCAAAAGATTCTTGCATGGCAACGGGTGGACTAGAGGCGACCCACGTGGTCCCTTCCAACTCTACCATTCTGATTCTATGTGTGTGAGTGTGTGTGTGTCAATGTGTCTCTCAGACTGAGAAATATTTCCTACCCCAATCTATGTTGGGATCATCAGTGCTATTTAAATTAGCTTTTGTGATAGGTAGGTAGCTGGAGATGAAAAGTGGAGACCAGGAGAGCAGATTGTTTTTGTTTTGTCCTGGGAAGGGGAGGTTAGTTGCTGGAGGAATTTGTACACATCCTCTGCAACTCCACCTCCTTGCATCAGTGTTTGAGGACTCAGGACAATCTCAATTAAGTTAGCATTGTTTAAATTATGTGTTGTTGCTTAAAAATGTCATGGTGGTGGGGATGGGGAGGTGGGGAAAGAAAGAAAGAAAGAAAGAAAGAAAGAAAGAAAGAAAGAAAGAAAGAAAGAAAGAAGAAAAGAAAAGAAAGAGTAGGACGTTCTACAGAGCTACCAGGTATGCTGTGGGTTGCTACTGCCACCGATTCCACCCACTCAGAGCTTGTCTAACTTTTATGCATTTAATATGTTTTTCATTTTCTTGCCTTCTGTGCTGCTTGGAATCTTTCCAGGGTATTTTTATCAGTGGTTCAACCCCTTCAATGTACCAGCAGCAGAGAAATGGAATTACTAATTCAAAGCTCTTCAGTGAGATGGAGGTGAAGAAAGAAAGATTTCTTTAAGGGAAAGCCTATATTGAGCTGTAAATTTCCTCCCAGACATTCTTTCTCTTCCAGGACACCCTCCAGCAGAATATAAAAATCACCAACACATCAACAAAAAGTTTTGCAGGGAGATTCCAGTGAGAAGCCACCAAGTTGCAGCAAATTTGACAGTGTAAAACTTGGGCTCAGCACAAGCTGGAGAAGACTAGCTGTCTAACTGAGAGAGGCATAGAGTCCTCTAGTCCAAATCCCTGCCAGTGCTGGCAACTTGCCACTATAGCATCCCTGACAGGCTCCTCGGAGGAGTGGAATGAGCATGATGTGGCACTTGTAAAAAGTGATCAGAGATCCATAACAGCTTCCTAGGGCCCGATATTTCTCAAAATCATCTTTAAAAAATAATCTCACCTATTGTTTTCAAAAAGACATTGCTGTGGTGATGTCTTGGTGGTTTGAGGGAGGGAAAGAGGGAGGAAGAGGTGGTGGCATAGAAATTGGTGATACCTGTCCCAATGGCTTGCAGTTGCTGAAGAATATTGAGAATGAAAGCAAAGATGAAATGGTCAACAATGCCATTTCAGGCTACATCAGAGAGATGGATCATAGCAGTCTGGGGACCTCTGCTCTGAGTCTGACCCCAACCTTTATTAAATAAGCTATGAGATTCATGGCGTATCCACCAGCAATCCTGTGTGACACAACCAGGTTCTGAATCAACTCAGATAGCCATATAACTAACAAACTGGAAATGGCAGGTAGAATGCTAGTGAGTACATGTGCTCACTCCTGGGAGTACAAAGGCTTTCATGTTCTTTCAATACAATTCAATTCTTTGTACCCAGCATCTCAGTAAAGGCACATAAGGCAACTGACCTTCACTGCCATGCCTCCTGCTTTCTAGTACCATGCTCTGAGCTTCAGGGGGAGGACATGGGACCAGCTGTGAAGCTTCTTCCCTTGGGATTTCTATGTACATCTCATCTGTGGCTCCTTTCCAAAGACCCTTTCCTGTTTGATCAGCCATTCCACCGTCATAGACTTCCTCTTGTCCTCACTTAACACGCAGTGTAGATAAGGGGATGACGACAATGTGGCTGGGAGACTCAGTTCCATTTTAAGAACAGCAAATGTGCTATCCACCTGCACTGAGAACAGTGAAGGTGCTTCTAGGTATTGAAGAAGAAGAAGAAGAAGAAGAAGAAGAAGAAGAAGAAGAAGAAGAAGAACCTGAAGTCAGTTTGATGAACCATCATGATACCAGCCTGCAGTTCAGCAATCCCACATTGCATTGACGATGGTAATAGCATTTATGTTACTGTTTCAGAGTGCTAAATCTGGCTGGTTCCAGAATGTTGCAATTTTGTGAGGGCAATTCAGTCACACACTGGCAAATTTGGGTTGTGCAATTAAAGTGGATTTGGTGTTCTTGTGCAGCAAACCTACTTTTAAATAAACAAACAAATCGGACCTTCTGTGGTAGGGAAAGTTATGGGAAGATGCGCTGGACAGTGTGGGATCAACATAGCTTGGCACAACGTCAAACAAATCAGAGCAAAAGCTCAGAGAATAGCAGGCATCATACAAGTTTCCCACAAAATTTGTGCAAGCAAACAAGGAAGAGACATACTGTATAAGCAGGTAACCTGGAAGCAATCACTCAACCCCGACTGGGAGACAGTACCAAGATTCAAACATGATCTTCCATTATTTGGTATCACTGAGAGCAGTAATATCTCAGCCATCCCTGCCATTGTAAGTGTTTACTTTATACGTCTGTTAATCCATAGTCACACCTTTGTCCCTTTTCTCCCTTAACTCTGCAGTGAAGTGGAGCCTGACACTTCCTGGCAAGAAGCCACTCCATCAGAAGAAGTTGTCCTCATTGGACAGCAACTGTAGTGGGTGTCTCATTTGCCATACTTCTTATGGGAACATGGCTCTATACCCACCATACATTTAAAGCACCTGGCTTCCCCCACCAAAGAATCATGGAAGCTGTAGTTTGTCCCTCACAGAACTTTATGAAGGGTGCTGGTAACTGTAGCTCCACAAGGGGCAAACTACAGTTCCCAGGGTTCTTTGAAGGAAGCCAGATGCTTTAGATTCATGGTAGGTACGCAGCCCAGGCTCATTCATCCAGCCGCAAGTCTTGGCCTTGGATGTTTTCCCACCTGAAGCAAAATCTCAAAATGGCTCCCTCCCATGCTCTTTTCTTTTTAAGCGACACACAGAAAGGAAGGCCAGAGACAAGAAAATAGCATCCCCTGTGGAATACGCTGCCTTAAGCAACAGCTTCTTGGGACTGTCGTTTTGTGGTAGAGCTCTCTGAGCCGGAGTTACATATTTCATGCCTTGTGAAGTTATTCAAATAAAGTACCTTAAGTGAATCAGGACACCCAAGAGGGTTTACATCATCTGTATCATTTAAGATGATCCAGTTCAGAATTTTCAAGCTACTTGTCAGCATTCCAGGAGATTGTGAGTGTTACAGTGTTCCTCACTTTGCCATTGTAATGTTTTAGTATAGCATTTCAAAGCTCTGTTGCGTTACTTAAAAAAAACACACCATCCTGGATTCTTTTTATATTATCTTCTCTTTTCACAGATGTATTATGACATATAATGCAACTTTAATACTACCACCACAGTGTCCGTTATGTCACTTTATGACCTTTATACAACTCAGCAGTTTTAAGTGGCAATCTTTGGAAGGTTGGAGTGGAGCTACTGTTCCATCTATTGCCCCCTCACCACAACATGTTCGGTCCTGAAGGTCACATTAGAAATTAAATGTGAGCTGGAGGACCCCAGCAAATTTGAATATCTCTTTCTCATGGCAGTGATACAACATGCATATTGTCTTGATGAACTGAAGGGTGACAGACTGTATGCTCTTAGACCCAGGATGTCCCAGTGACCACAGGAAGCATCAGGGCAAAGTAAGATGACTAACTTCAGAGAGAGAGAGAGATCAGTGAATGTCAGAAGCCAGACCTATGTCAGCAAGGCCCAGAAATGGCTGTGCCTGGGCAAATGGGGGGCATGCTGAGGGAGGACCAGGGAACAGCTTGCATCTCCTATATTTCCCTCTCATGTAAGGATGGGTGAATCTACGCAATTTCAGTTCCTCTCACTTTCTCATTCTTTCCGGTCTTAAATTTGGACTTCCACATCAGTTTGCATTTTTTTAAAAGGGGGGAAAAAGAAGTCCTCATGAAAATTCATCAGGGAATGTCTCCGAATATATTACGTTTGTAAGTGAGTTTGCCTAATACATTCATTTTTGCAAAGGCTATTCCTCCTAATATAACACCTTTTGGTATGTTATTGTCACAAATACATACATTTTATGCACTTTCCCGTAGCTTATGGATTTTTATACATATCCCTTGGCTGTAGACGTGCATTGCAAAATCTGGAAAAGCGCAAATTTTGAAGGATGGCTGTATTTCGGTGTGTGCATTGTTTTGGAAGGTGCAAATCAGGTCGGCTCGCCTTTAAATGTGAACAGAATTGAATTTATCCCGTATCCCTACTCTCATTGTTGCCAAACGGGAGAGAACATTATATATGAGCATTCGGCAAGCCTTTGTTTCTCCCTCTCCCTCCACCTCCAACCCAGTTTTAGGATTGCAGCCTCAGTCTGAAGTGCTCTAACGCAGTTACCTTCAGCTTGATAATAATTTTGTACTTGCAATTGTGGGTGTTAAAACACAGCTATATTTAGCTTCTATGTGCTTATAAACTTGCTTGTAGTACATTATTATTTTGCCATCACATTTTCAAATTAAGAATTTCAGCATTCACAAAGACCAAAAATATATAAGAGATAGAGCGCTGGCAGGGGTGGCTGGCAGCAGACTGCAGGGAATTCCAGGTTTCGAAGTAGATTGAAAACAAACAAACAAAAACCAAAATAAATAATGACCCGTATTTCCTTTATGTCCCTCCCGCCCCCATGGGGTTTCTTCTTAGATAAAGTAATTGTGGGTCAGCAGGAGAGAGAACTGTTATACCCTTTTGTCAGGGAACTGACATCGGAGCTAGAGACGGAGGGAAGGCTCTCAAATGATGCTGGAGAAGGGCCCAGCAGGGAGAGAGGCAGCTCCGCAGATGGGGAAGCAAATCAGCCCAACACCAGGGATATAGAGGGGCTGATGGGGGAATCGGCGAGAGGGCTCCAGGACTCTTCACCGGACACCAGCGGGGAGAGCACGGGTCCTCTGCTACCCACGCCCACCCTGCGCAGAAGACTTCCGCGCAGAGAGAGTAGGAGGAGACTGGGTGTCAAACAACTTTTATGTTGGAAAAGATTTAAGAAACGCCCACTGACGGATTCTGCTAGCGACTGAGGCAGCCACGAAGTGAAGGACTGCCCAGACTGAAAGGTTTAGCAAGGCAACAAAGCCTGGAGAGGCAGCAACTTACGCACGAGCAACCCATACACATTGCACCTTTCATTTAAGGAATTTATCCACTCAACAGCACCCCCTCCCTTAAGCTGCTTTTCTCTCTAATAGGTTATTATTATTATTATTACAGAGAGCTCTTGGGATAACTTGGGGTAGAGTGATTAGGGGACAAACAGCTGAGAATGAAAAGGTTAAACAACCCATTCATGCCCCCTCTTGCTGCCTCTTTGCTTAACCTGAAGCCACACAGATACAATTTATAGTCTTGGGAACAACTATCACCCAACACAGACCAGGTTGTACCTTAAAATCAAAGGCTGTGGTTTCAGCCCATTCCTATTGAAAGATATAAACATGTTGGGCAATGTATCACAAATGCGGGGGGAAGAATACATCAAGTCAACAGTGGAGTATTTCAGGTACTATTACATATTGGTGACCATTCATACTGCATGTTTATACCAAGCCAGTGCATGATAACTGCATGAATAACAATGGGAGAAGGGAAGTGCTTCAACGCACCATATCTTCTTGAAGGAGGAGCGAAAAGAGGGAGAGGAGTGAAGGAAAGGAAGCCAAAGTAAGAGCACGGCACTCATGGGACAGGAATGTGTTAAGTGTGCTTCCTGAGAACCATTCGTATCCCATGTGCTTTTGTCACATTCCATTTTTATGCAAGGAGGAAACACCACACACACACACACACCTGAACTCTAGCATAAAAGGGCAGCTTCTTTTGGAGACAGACATCAGTTTTTCCATGCAAATGGGAAATCGGTGGAAACAAATAATGGAAATATACATGTTGTGATGAACATGACTTAGACTGTGCTGTCTTCCCCACAGCCACATCACCACAATTGTGTCATAGGAAGCCACGTCACCAGGAACTGGACTTTTGCACTGGTGTCAACAGACTGGCTCTCTATACGTTCACCTACACAGACATTATGCTGCCACAGGATACATTAAAATTATTTTTATAACCCACCTTTTAAAAAAAGGAAACAAGAAAACACCCCGCAAGGCAGCTAAGAAATATTGTTTGAATAGCAGAGCAATCTAAATCCACCTCCCTTACTTGAAGGGGACTGGATTAGGCAGAGTCAGCCTGCAGTTCAGCTCTCTTGGCTCAGCTGATCTCCCACTCTCCGCCAAAGGTGGAGCAACATGAGCCCCACTCTGTTGGTGACAACCTGTCTTCCCAGCACTGAATGGGCAGACAGACAGGAGACCCACTGGTGGGATCCCTGTTGTGGAAAGCCAGAAGGTAGCCCTGACATAGGGTATTCTAAGGGCAGAGCTGAGTTAGCTTGGGATCTGCTGGATCTTGAGTTGATCCCACTGCCTTTGTGGGAGCTGTCTCTGTGACTGGTCCTAGACAGTGTGGATCTTGCTGACCTGTACTTTCTGTTAGCATTTCACTCCTCCGTTGTTGGATGTGTGATTGTTACATCACATCTCTGTGTTTACTTTCCAGGCTTGGAAAGTGTGAAAACGGAAGCTAGTCTTATCTCTTCCACTCTGTTGTACTTTTGTATTACTTTTCTTTCTCTCTCTCTCTCGAAGAAGAAGAAGTGAGAGGACGCCATGATTGCTTTGTCCTGTATATGTTGCTTAATAAATACTTAAAATGCACACACCGAAACTCCACTTTGTTTCTGCTATACTCTGCTGAGTGAGCGTGCACATAGTCTTCTGATATGTGGGACTGAAGATTTATGGACGTCCCCGGCTGCGCTGCATCAGTAAGATGCCTGCAGAGGTTTGTCTCATTCTGGGGGCTGTGTGTGTCCCCAGGCGTATTCCAACACTTTCTACAATGGCTACAGGGCAGGAGGGAGTTTCGACTGCACCCTAAAACATTTACTATATATATTTCAAAATATAGAATAAAAATGCCTGTACAGAAGAATTGTGCAAAAACAGCAGGGCTTTCATACAGAGTTCTGTGCCACATGAAACACTCAATGGAAGAAGTCGTTCATTTGCGGTGTAGGAGAAAGTCAGCAGTGATAGGGTCAGATGGATCCAGGTCATTTCAGATATCCTGCCATGACTGAAAAAAACCTATCTTGTGTATTCGCCCGCCATACATCACATGGACCTTTGAAGATTATTTAAGTATTCAGGTAGGTACATATAGATGGTCTCAGATCATTTAAAGTTTTAAAGATCAAGACTAGCAGATTGAATTGGGCCAGAAAGCAAACTGGTAACCAGTGAGCCAAATAATGGCTGTAGCTTCCATCTAGTCCTGCTGTTACATAAATAAAAAGAAATAGGTTGCATTTGTTGGATACTAGAGGATAACCAGTGTAGTTGCTGCCTATGACTTCTGAAATACAGAGTTTCCCCATCTATGAATAAGAACAGGCTAGGGCTAGCTTTTTTGCTTAAGCCTGCATGTAACACACATGCACACGTTGCTGCACATCCTATGGATAATTAAACCAAATGTGAATGTGCCCACACAATACAGTCAACACTACAATTTATAGCATCTTGCTGTAAACGCTTTCTCGTCTTTCCATCATGTCCCATCTTAGAGACAGTTGCCTCCGCAGAAAGCAATATTTTTGACCTCCTAAATTACTGAAGTCTAAGAGCTTGCTTACTTAAGTTCACCAGCGCTTACTTCCCAGTAAGTATGTTTAGGGTTAACAATTTAGGAGAACAGCATCGTATATCAAAGAAAATCCCTCCAAGGAAGCCCTGTGTCTGAGCATAAGCCACCGCTATATTGTAGATGCAGGTGCATTGCACACCCTATACCATATACTGCCTCCAGAAGCACTCACAGCATTCCACATTTTCTGTTGATTTTACATGTTTATTTGAACTTTTGTGGCTTTTCAAAAATGTCAAGCTGGCTATGTAGCAACTCAAAGTTCTTTTCCTTTTACTACTAAGTGAATATGTATCGTTTTGGGGGGATTAAAATGTTCTTTATCCCAGGAAGGTCTATTTATTTCAATTTACTATTTCCTGCAACACAGACAAATGAACAAAATTGTATTCCAATAATAATAATTGTTTTTTTAAAAAATAAAGTGGCTATCTCTGAAATTTTGCAGAAGTGATGGCAAAGAGCCACCCCACTGGTTTACTGGACAGAGGCTCCAGGAATGCTCCTCGCTTGGGAGCATTCCTTCGCCTACTGATTGCAATGGTAAATTATGACTTAGCTGTAGCCTCGTGATCTAGTCCCTTTTAGAAGGAGTCAGCAGAGACTCAGCAGTGCCTGCCTGTGCATTCTCAAGACAGTGGTGTCATGCAGTCACATGGACAGGCACTGCTTTTATTTGGCTTCTTTGGACATTTGCATTCCACTTTCATTTTCTGATAAAATGTCTGATGTGGCTTTCAGAAAAATTGTCATCGTCATCCTCATTAATGATTTATACAGTGCTCCCCCCCCCCAAGAAAAATAGGTGCCGGTACTCGCCATGAAGTTGCTACAGTAAGGGCCACACTTTTTAACAACAACAAAAAAGAGGTGCCAGTATTGTGTACCCTTGAGTACCCCCTGGGGGAAAAGGCACTGGATTTATATAGCCAAATAAATTTTATATAGAGACTTACATAGAGACAAAATAGACTTTAATATTATTCAAAGCAAACAAAATGAACACAATATCAGAACAAGGAAGACAAGATAGAGAAACATCAGAGAGCCATGGATAATAAAATCAAAGTGAAAAGCCTGGCAAAACAGCCTTTTTTGTCTCTGGGCAGTGGCATATATAATCAAGATGAGTGCTGAACAGATTGTGTGTGTGTGTGTGTGTGTGTGTGTGGTCTAGATACAACAACAGAGAGGACTCACAGCATTTCTATCAAGAACAGTACTTCAAATAGTGGCCAAGAAGTCAAAAAGGTATCTGAGTGGATGGAGAGGTTCATCTGGGAAGATGGGAAGTCCTAAGCCGCTGAAGATGGTATAAAATGTGATTAACATGCTCCAAACCCTCATCTCTGGTCAAAACATTAGCCAAAACTTTTGTACCAGCTTTTCAAAGGCAGTCCTATGTAGAGCATCTTGCAGCAATCCAGCCATTATGTAACCAACAGCGGGCATGTTTGTATAACCATCAAGCTTGCCTTGCCTACTTATAATGCTTTAGGGGGAGGGAAACTCCTGGGAAACTGCCAGGGAGATATTGTCCATCATGGCCCCAAGCCGGCTGCCGGACGTCCATCGATCTCCCGTAGACAGGCAGATCCAGCAGTTAGCGACACGAAGCCTCAGAAATAGATTGGCTGCATTCCGGGGCTTGTGCACACTGTTCTTTATCAGCAGAAAACACAGCCAGAAAGCTTGCACCGCAGAAGAGCATATTTACAGTTTATTTAGCGTTGAACAGAACAAAGGAAAACATGACCGTTCTGTGTCAGCGTCTCTGACCAACTGAAATCGAAAGGAAACAGCAAGCATAAACATCCTGTGAACTGGACATGCGCAGACTCTGTAACTCACAAAGCCTGCTCCCTTTTAAGGTGGAACGAAATATCCTAACAGGTGGGAGGTGGAGATGGTTAGGACCTGGCATAGTCTGCTACGATTTAGGGAGCATATGCAAAACATGGTCACACTCTGCTCATGTTCCTGTCCCCCCCAATGTCTGTCCACCAAGTTCCATTTGCATGGTGCGTTGTCCACCACAAACATTTCATTTCGTCCACAGCGCAATGGGAACTTTTGAGCAGCATGCAACAACACACCACTCATTCACATTAAACCATCATTTGTTTTAAACAATGGTTTAATCTGATGTGCAAACCAAGCCTACGAGTCCCAAAAATGTTGTATTACCAACAAATGTTAGAAATCATGGCATATGTTCAAAATTTTAAACTGTTTCATCAAGAATGTGGGGGATATTTGTAACATGAGCAAACATCTTCTTGTCCCCCTCTGAAGGAGCTTTTCATGAGGAAAAATCAGCCACCGATGCTTCTTTGCATTTAAAATGACTTATTTGTTGCCACATTGGGGAAGAATCTGTTAAAGAAGCTAAGATCAGGTGTCTAAAGTGTGGGTTGCTGGCTACGGAGGGATATAAGAGTGTGAATGGCCATATGTAAAACAACAGGTCTAGACCTAACACAGAAAAGAGAATCCAGTACAAAATATTCTGTTCTTTTCAATCTTAAGTAACATTGCAGTTCTCTTTTCCTTGGCAACAGCACAGAGAGAAAAGTTTCCTCAGTTGACCAGAGAGACTGACCCCACCTGGAGACGGGCCAGAGCAGGCCTGAGTTTCATCCTCCAGTGGGTCACCCTTTCAAGTGTTTATCTTCCTAGAATGTGGAAGAAATATGGCTGCAGGATGCTGGTGGGACTATTAAAAAACAAACCGCAGGGGCCAGATGATTATGAATTTCAGGCTTAGAAGCTGAAACACTCTGAACACACATCCAGCATTTTCCCCCTGTAGTGCTGAAGGCTGCTTGGGGAAGAAAAATGAAGCTCTTGCAGGAACTGTTTCTGAATACTATTATTTATGCTTCTATAATATCTTTCCTGTGTTCAGAGTGCCTCATAATTCTTCTTATAACCATCCGTGAGGCAGGTTAGGCTGTGACCTATCCAAGGCCACCCAGTCAGCTTCATGGATGAGCTAGGAATTGAACCCAGCACTCTCAGGCCACTGCACCACGGTGTCCCAAGAGGGCCCTTCAGAGCGGGTTTGAAGGACACCACTATTAAATACAGAATTATAGCTTGGTCAGGTCATTTGCCAGCCTCAGAAAACTACCTGGCTCCATTTCGGCTGATTCTACATTGAACACACGCCTGTTGAAACACATCCGGGACACAAGCATTGTCATTTTTGTCACCGTTATATAGAAACATTCCCAAAACTATGTACCTAATGGAACACCCTGCCACTAGAGAATCAGTGGGCGTCCTTTGTGCCAACTTTTAAATGCCCGCTGAAAACTCTTCTGTTCCATCAAGCCTATGCCGGCAGTTAAGAGTACATACCCACCACAATGGTCTATTTATGTTTTTTTCTAATTTCTTTTTGCTTTTAATTTGTTGCAATATTACTGTTTGGTTTTGTGGTTTTATATAATTACATATCTCTTTACTACCCTTATCAGGCTCTTATTTTTCAAGAATTTGTGTCCTGTCAACAGCCAAGCTCAACAAAGTGCTCTTCACTTGCTCATCCACTTTTCCCTTTTCCCATACCTCAGAGTCTGAAATGGAATGTGGCATTTTAACTTGTCTTAACATTCCTATCCCATATAGAAGAGGAGAGGGGTTCCCCACCTCACAGACCCCACTTCCCCTCAGGAGTCGCTAACTGGTCTTCTGCCTGCTACAGGCAGAGCATTCCAAATGACCCCAATGTAATTTTATTCTTCATTGTTACGCTTCATTAAGGTCTCTTTTGCCCCAGTGACCTGTCTTGCAGGATTCTCCCATCTGCTTTTCACATCCTACTCCATTTGCCTGACTTACTGCCCCAGCGAATGAGCTCTTAATCCCTCGCTTGCTATCTCTGACAGGCTGGGAGCATCTTGGAGGCTTTAGGTTTCTCTCACCTTCTCTCACCTCTTCAGGCTTAGCCCAGAATCAAGGAAGTGTAAAATAAATAAATAAATAAATAAATAAATAAATAAATAAATAAATAAATAAATAAATAAATAAATAAATAAATAAAAATCCAGGTGTTCAGAAACAGAGAGGGAAAAGGAATGGTGTGTGAGCCCCACTCACTTCTGGATTTTTTGTTTTAATGCAGATATTTCTGATTAAAAAAGAAAAGGGGCTCACATGCATCACAGCCACAATGCAACATATAATCAGTTGACAGAGAAGAAGCGTGGATCCTCAGAATTTGGCTAATTCAGTATTACAGTCTGTGCCACAAATAAACCCAAATTATTTCCAAGGAATACCTGCATTGTACAAATATAAGTACAACCTTCCTTAAAAGCATTAGTAAATGCTAAAACATCCATTAAACACACACACACCAGACTTTTTCAAATTCCTACAGGTGAAATATAACTTCTAATTCCAATGGGCAATAGTCTCTTTTACAGGAAAATTACTTCTGGTTCCCAAGTGTGCTTCAGTATGCAAGACAAAGCTGACTGAGACAGTATTATAAGTCCCTTTCTGGTGAGGAGGCGTTGCGGGATGGCAGACGCTTCTCTGTGGCCCCGATGAGGGAATCATTTCATTGGAGCCCTGTTTGGATAGGGGGCATGAGCATAAGCCTGCACCACCTATCAGAAGCCGGATCCTGGCCTGCATCCCAGAATGGCAAATAGGGATGCAGGCTAGGACATGGGTTGGGCTGGGGGGGCGGAGTCGACGGAGCAGGAAGGCTTCCCTCAGGTCTGCTCCCTGGCCATTTAAGCAGCCTTCACCTGGGGCCCTACCTGCTTTTCCCTTGTCAGGTTCCCTATTTGATGTAAGTCTTAGGACTGACCTATGTGTCACTTCCAGAAGTATTTTGATTGCCCAAGCCAAACCTCTTTCATCTGTATTCAATAAGGTTGTGGCCTGTTTCGATTCAAACCAGCCTATGTGGTCCTTTATTTGTCTGTGGGTTGTAGACTGCGGAGCATAATGCCCAGACCCGCAACTCCACTGGCCCAGGGAAAGAATTATTATAACGTTATCTGGGTCTTTTTCTTTGCAGCAGTGGTGTGGCTAGAGGAACAGTGCTGCCTTCCTGGCATTCACTGAGACAAAGACGAAGCAGAGTAGGTGGTGGCAAGGCCACCCCTGCCAACTCTGACCTCACCACTGCCTCATTCCACTCCATCTAGGAATAGCAGAGAAAATGGATTCAGCTCCCATTTAAAGGTGAACCTACCAAATCCACCCTTTCTGAAACATTACACAAACCAAAACACAGCCATCTTTTGAAATTTGCCCTTCTCCAAATTTTACAGTGTGGTTCTCCAGCCAAGTAATGTACCCAAAAGTGCATGTAGTAGGAGAAAGTTGCATAAAAATGAATATACATGTGTGTGTGTGTGTTTTGTACACACACACATACCTGTATATGCATTTTTATGCACACTTTCTACTACTGTATATATTATCCCACTGTGCATACACACACACTGCATTACATATGTGGAAATTGTTTTGCCAGAATGTGTAATTAGGAAAAAAATCCATACAAAAATGTATATATTAGGAGAAATTTGCACTAAACTGCTAAGGAACTTTCAGGAGGTTGGTTGTTGTTGTTTTTAAATGCAGACTGATGTGGAAATGTAGAGAGACGAAGTGAAGAATGGGAAAATGAAAAACTGGAAGAAACAGTCAGGAGAGCACCACTGCTTCTCAGACACCCTCTCCGATCACACACTGCTGCTGTTACTTGTGCTGTAGGACTCTCTGGTACAAGACTCTCACAGGGTGTATTTTTTATCTTCAACTCTGCATTCTGTCATTAATCTTAAGGCCAGATAAGCTAAGAAAATACAGCTGACGGGCCTCCTACCCGGCCTCAAGCCCAGCCCGTCCCTTTTATGCCCTCAGGTCGTTTGGGAGACGCTTGCTAGCAAGCGAACCTCGAACCTTCTCCCTCGTGTCAACAGCATCACGGCCTTTGGCAGAGCGCTCATCTTATTGTGGACCTCAGGTATTCACTGAAAGAGCTGGAGCACAGGTTATGCTTGCCTGTGGGCAGAGTGTGGAAATTCGTAATATGGTGGTGCCCAGCCCATGCAGCAGACATTTCCAAATGCAGAGAGGGATGGGGGAGTTTCCACAGCTCCGGGAAACAGGTGAAGGGCTCAGCAACAGTGTGAACAGATGCCTTGCTAGAATTCTCCTGTTAGCAGATAATTCCCAAGCATGAGTCCATCAAGCGCGAATGAGCAGCTTAGGCCCAGGGGAGGTGCTTGCTAAAGTGTCTGTAGCAAGGAAGAGTTCTTTGGCTGAAAGGTGCATAGTAAAACGAGAGATCTGCCTGTGTTCACGTACCTCTCTCTCTCTCTCTCTCTTGGTTAAAAAGTGTGGCACTTACTATAACAACTTCATGGTGAGTACCAGCACCTATTTTTCTAGGAAAAACGCACTAGGTCTCATGATGTGGCACTCAGGTCCCATAGCCGTTTGGTGGGTTGCTGTGAGAACAGGATGCTGGGATGGAAAGGCAACAGGATCTCTTTATGTTTTCTGTTTCAGCTTATATGGATGTAAATCAGGGGGTGGAGCTGCTGCTATTGGCCCTTCATCCCCTTTCCATTTCCAAATAAGTCTCTCATAAAAAATATATAGTTGTCAACAGAGGCCTAAGATGTCATTTAATCCACTCTCACGCTGAGCTGGACTTGCCAGCAGGGTTGCCAGCTGTCCTGATTGTCACTCCATTACTCTGAATTTTTAAAAATATCATCCCTCTTCAGGGTAGGAGAGTCTCTTGTGCAGATTATTACCGAAAATATACTCGATTTTGTGAGAGAATGCTGCTTGCTATACAATACGCTTGTGCTACTAACACAGACCAGTTGGCACATTCTTTCCTCTGGGAGACATATGGATGCTGCTTACATCACATTTTAAATGGTGCTGATATCATCAGGTATGGAAGCAGCTACAAATTCTCCAGTCTGCTGAGTTCGTAACCACAGTCCCCATCACTCGAACTGCCCCTCTCTCTGCTTCCGTTGGGGCTGGAAGTGGGTTTTTTTGTTTTTAAAAAGTGGGTCTCATTTGACCACCTCCTGTTGGCCTTATGAAGCAGTTCAATGGGTCAGTCTATTGCACAGTGGGGAATACACCTATAAAAGACTAAATGAAAATAGGGGAAGAAGCCATAAGAGTCTCTGTCCATTTAACGTTCATTTCAGACTGAGGGAAGCAAAATAAAGGCTCATTTTGCATCAACTATTCAAAATACTTTTGTCCCCTTAAAAATAAGCCTATATTGTATGAAGGCTAAACCTCCACACATGATTTAAAATATAATGCAGAAATGACAGGCATTTACGGCCAAATTGCTATAGTGATTTGGACTGCTGATATTACGTTTATGTGTGCCATCTATTATGTGAAACCTCTTAATGGAGAAGCAAGTTGTGTTTTCCCACAGTGCATAATGCCACACACACACACACACACTACTGTTAAGTTTCTTATTGAGGGTGAAGAGGAGTGACACAGATTTTCAATAAGGCTACTTTGAAGGTCACCATGCAGAAAGGTGGGAAATGGCTCTGCTCTGTTGCCACTGAAGGTAGAAAATGAGGCGAAGGATTTCAGACCTAAATGGAATATTTGTAAGCTTCACAAGACATTGTATAAATGTTGACTTCCTTTGTTGGAGGCATCACAAACATTGCCAGTCTGTAGAATATGGCTGCAGTAAACCCAAAAGTGCTTGTGACCTTCCACCTTGGCTTTCTCAGAGCTGTGGGCACTTGTGAAAGAAAAGTGTCAGGGGCAATGAACATCCCAGAGATTGCCCTTTGCCAGTAGCAAGCCTGACTGAAGGTAGAGGTACAGCCATGGCATAGACTAAAGCAGAGGGAGCCAAATGGGTGTGGCCAGAGTGGAAAAATTAATACCGTCTAAATTCATTTTCAATTAAATGCTGAATACACAGAATATGCTAACTCTCTCCCCTTCATCCCCTTCCCGACATTCATCGCATTAACGATCCCTTCCCTTCATTAATCCCAAACTCATGTTAAATTCTTTCCACCCAAAGCCAGTCCATTCCCTTCCTTAATCCTCCCAAACTCATTCTATTTGCATTTTCTTTTACTTTTTAAAACTTCTTTTATTTAATGCATTTATGCTGCTGCTATCTATCCAAAGTGAGGCCATTCCTTTCCTTATTTCCGACTGGTTATTTTATTTTACTTTTTTTTAAAGGTATTTAGTTTAACTGATTTTCCTAATTAATATTATTTTTTTCAAAGTTCCTCTTCCCCCATCCTAAATTCCCCTAAACGGAAAGGTGGTGAGTGGTTTGGTTTTTATGAATGCATGCATGTATGCATCAATCAATCAATCAATCAATCAATCAATATTTAACTTGTCACTGAAATGGGGGGGGGCACCCAAAACCTCTTGGAGGGCTATATATAACCCATGGGCTAAGGGTTTGCAACTCCTGCTCTGAAAGAATCCTTGGAATCATAGTTTATCAGTAGTGTTGAGGGTTTTCTCTATCTTCTTAAACAGATTTTCCCTATCCTCTTTTGCACCTACAGTTCCCAGGTTGCCTGTGGGAGGGGATAACTGCTAGATCCGTTTAAGGCTGCAATCCTGTCCATATTTACTCACTGGAGCACCGCAACTGAGCACAACAGAAATAACTTCAGAGAAGAAAATGCATAGGATCAAGGTAGACACGGGAATGTTTTAGTCACTAAAATTTAGTGCACTCTAGAGTTTTATGGCAAGAGTAGAGTCAACCTGTTTCTAAAAGGAGTGCCTTACAGCCCTAACCATGTTAACTCAGATATATATTCTACTGAACTGAAGGAGGCTTACTCCCAGGTTATTGGAGTTAGGATTGGAGCCTTAGTTATCAAGTTAAAGTCAGTGATATGGCATGGAAAGGGGGAGCACCCTGAGAGTTCGCTATAGGATTGTTTAGCAGCCAGGGTTACGCAGAGTCAGGAAAGTACTGCCTCTCAGTACCCTGAAAAAAGAGTGGCTAAGCATAAAATCAACAAAAGAAAGTAAAAGAGAGAATGAAAGAGATAAGGGGAATAATGGAACAGACCGGCTGGACAATTGCCAGGATTGGGAGGGGAAGGGGTTGACATCGCAGCGTATTTGTCCACACTAACCGCAAAAAGGTTAGTACCTTCTGAATAATGTACCAAGAGACCTGAAAGCGGAGCAATAATCAGCGTCAGTAAACAGACTGTGGCAGAACTCTCAAGGTCTTCATGCTATTTCTGTTGGTAAATCATGCCAAAATAAGCTGCTGCAGACTTACCCAAAGTGCTTTGCTGCTGTTTACTTTTCTACAGTGGTGGCCAAATCCACACAAACAACCCAATCTCATTCCCCCCACCTCCAAACTTTAATTCTCCCTGCCCTGCTCCAGCCTTGTTCTCAGAGACTACTATTTTATCCACGCTTAAGCTGGGCATGCACTATGCTTGATCAGAGAATTGGAACATAATGGCAGAGGGATGGTACATTGCCTCCAATGCCTGTGTGCTTTCTGACACCTGTGCCCCTTCAATGGATCGAAAATTGTAATGGCTGAAGACGGTGGGCTTCACTTCTAAGTAAATATGCTTAGGGTTGCACTGTCTGTGATTTAACATGCATCCATACTGAGTGAGTCTGAAACCGCCTGCTCCGCTCAACAAACTGGTCACAAGTGTGTCGAGCCACCCTATCAAATCCACCTGATACTTTTAAATATATAAGCCAAGGCAACCCATTGTGGATTAAAAAGTGTAAGTTGAAAAACAAGGGGGAAATTAGTTGCCTGCACAGCCTCTCCGGCGGTACGTTGAGAGAGCATTCAGTAAAAATGCTGACAGGCCCAGAGCTGTTTGAGAGCCACTGGAATTTCTTCCTGCGCATTTGTCACTTGACAAGCTCCCTGGATTTCTAAATGTCATGGTCATGACTTCCAGTAACATCCCTGAAACTCAAAGCTTCACATTTTCTTTCCATGCTGTCAAAGTCAATCCGTTATGTGGCAAGGACTTCCACTCCTTTCTTCAGAAGCTGAGTGCCAAAGATAAGAGAGAGTGTTGGTGAAAATAAAAAAAATTCTAGGATGGGAAGGAATGTAAAAAAAATCATTACACTTGACCTCCTGAATTAAGAATGTAAGAAGTGACTTGCTTGACCAGACTGAAGGCCCGTCTAGTCCAGCATCCTCTTCTCAAAGTGCCAGTGCGAAGCATGCGAGCAGGACCTGACTGCAACAACACTTGGGGTGGACTAGTGTCAAGGGCTGGACTGAGGAGGAATGGTGGGGGTCACCCCCCTTCTGCTGAACCTTCCTGAGAACAGGAGGATAGTATAGATTTAGAACAGTGGTTTGCAGAAGGGCATAGTTCAGAGGCTGCAGAGGGCAGAAGCTGGGAAATATTGGGAGAGGAACAGCAGGAAGAAGAAGAAGCACCAGGGGAGGGACAGCTGACAGACTTAGTCTCCTTGGAAAGCATTCTTGACCCCCATCCCCTCCCAGAACGAGGCGGGCATTGAGGGTATTAGAACAGAGAGTTCAGAAGCAGAAAGCTCAGATTAGTGGGCGCAGGAGTGACATCTAATAGGGGAGACGTACGGGGGTGGGACTTTACTTGGAGCAACACCATGATAGAGAGAGAGACCGCATGCCTTTGTCTCTCACTGTAATTATTGAATAAACTAATTGGCAAGAACTCTTCTTTTTTCTCTGCTTCTTTGCTGCCACCGTAGGGGGATCCTCAGGGTCAGTTCCAAAATTATATGATACTATGATTCCAGTTCTCAGTAACTCATATATAAAGGAACACTGCCTCTCACAGTGCAGACAGAACAGCAAAATTATAGCACTTCTGAACTCAGAGCTGCTTATCCTATATTATCTACTGTGCCCACCAAAAACAACCCGTGAACTTGGCCAGCTGCAGCAATGCTCTAGTGCCAGCCTGACATATTTTTGTACTCAAAAGGGGGAAGTCCACCTCTCTTTATCCCTTTAATGCCACTGGGAGGGGTTGCTCAAAGTATTTGTATAAGGCCCTTGATCAGAAATTGAGTCCAGGGTGATTCATAGTAATACAATCATTACACATACAGAGTTAGGAGTGGTAAAATGCCCCATCTGGAATTTGCTGCCTTTGGAAGGTCTACTTCATATTACTTCATGCATAACTCAAGTTTTGTTTTTGGAGTTCTCCTCTGATTTGTACAGCCAATAACTTTTTCAGGGAACAACTGATTCCGTTAGCACTATGTTATTCATATAATACTACTATAACAGCAATGTGATTGCTGCAAGAATGTTAGAAGAATTGCAGTGAGTATGTGTATAGTGAAGGTTTTTCAAAAAAAGGAAACCAACCATGGGTTAGATCCAATGTGGGAGCCTGCTTGCACAATGGAAATCTGCTTCTGCAAAGGACTTCAAGATTACCTTCTCCCCCCCGACTCCCCAGAACTAGCTCCAGAATGCCTCTCAACCATCCATAGCAGATTTGGGGCATGTGCAGGGGTCATGGAATCATAGACTCATAGAGCTAGAAGGGACCCTAAGAGCCAGCTAGTCCAACCCCCCTGCAATGCAGGTTGGGGGTAGGGCAGGAAGGAGAAGCACTGTTGCATGAGCAGACACCCATTCACACTACATTGGATCTCACCCTCTAGAGTAAAATGAGCAGAAACCCATTCACACTACATTGGATCTCACCCTCTAGAGTAAAATGATTTAGGGGGGCTGAACGGCTGCATATTGGGCTAACACTTGCACAGCCTGATCCTAAAGATGCTAACTTGGAAATGGGGATTTGCATCCATGGAAGCATAGGACTGCAGCCTTGAATGACCAACAGGAACATGAAAATTAGATAATTAGATCTCTCTCAGTCAATTATTTCCTCACCTGGTAAAATATCTAAAACTGACCCAGCTCCTAAAAAACTAAAGGCAATTAGAATTTCACCCAGTTATTAGATACATTACTGCACCATCATCAATCCCAAAGACAATTGTTAAACAGTCACAAGATTTATTTTTAAAAGAAGTCCTCCAGTTTTAACGTTTATCAACTAACTCAAAAACAAAAGATTGGCTGCAGTTTTTATCTGCTTTGTTGCTGTAAGTGTTTTATTTGTTCTTTTTTATTCTTTGAGGGATTTCAATAGCTAGCTAGAAACAGACAATGAGAGGTACCAGATAGTTCAAAGCAGTTGGCTATATATTTCTCATCAAAGCTTTTTACCCTCTTTCACATAGTAAGAGAAAGAACTGCTCAGATACCCAGAGGATCTACAAACCTAAAAATAACTCATGAGCTACATGGAATCAAAATAAAGTATATCATTTCAAAAAATGCTTTTTGAAAACCCTGTTTTAAGCTCCCCAGCTACTCCCAGAAATCGGAGATTAAAGAATGAAGAGGCACTGTCTGATGGACTCAAGGAAATTTAGCACCATCCAGATGGATCCACATGTTCAGAAGGAGGAGAAAGACACATCCTCGCTTAATATACTGGGCCCATCATCAAGCAAAGAGCTGAAGTCCACAGGTCAAAGCACACTTCTTCTTCCTGCTGGATTCTGGCCTCCTTGTTTTCATTCCAGGCTATTGTGAGGGTTAAAAGAAAATGAGGTGGAGCTGGCAGGGTTATTGTCTCCCCCTCGTTCTAACAATATTTTCTACCGAGCCTTTGGTAAAAGGTACTCACCACCAGACAATGCCAGGCAAGATTATTGTCTGGATTCCATTCCGGTAGCAACATGACTGTATCTGGTGTGAGTTACGGCTTTGTTCAGGCTAGGTCTATTATGTTTGGAATGTTATCCAGTGTGGCTGAATGAGCTTATGGTAGGGTTTGTCAACTTCAGTGGTGAGGAAAAATGAGCCAGACAGGGGTGGATTGAGTCAGCTGAGCAATCCCTTTGCAGGTGAGACTTTCTTGCAGGCCTACAAGAAATGACCCCCAAGACCTAGTGAGTGTGTGTGTGTATATGCACGTGTGCACACACGTGTGTGCATGTGCACAAACACACATATATTCATCCCATGTAGTGATATAAGATAAATAATTTAAATACATAATGTAGCATCCTATATATAACCAGAGAAGGAAAACATTGCATTTTCCTTCAAATGCTTCAAGTTTTTGACAATAAAGAAATAAAGACAGGTTTCTTGGCAAGACAACTGACTGGCTCTTTGCCTTAGCAACAGCTGTGTGGGATATCCCCCCCATCCCCCATGTAAGGCAACATACGCATTTGCTTGTCCGCCTATGAAATTTCAGACTTTTGCTCCCACACATCAAAGCTCTGCATAACACAGGGCTTGCAGATCCATCTGGTCCAAGTGAAACAGGAACCCTGATTCCTCTGAGGATGTTGCACACTCATTGACCCTGGTGGGAAGACGTTTCCCTTGATGTGCATTGACTTGTGATGGAGAAGGTATTCAGAGAACTTGTATCATTGTGTAAAGCTCTCAAAAGTAGTCCTTGCATTGCCATGCTCTTCCTGTGGGAGTGTGGGAGATAGAACGGTGGGGGCAAAGAACTGCTTCTTTTAAGGTGAGCCTTAGCAGGTGTAAGTACTGCCACACCTGCCAGGAGCTCAGCAATGACCCAAGGCCTACACACACGAACATAAATGGCCAAAGGTAGAAATAAACAGTGCCCTGTATGACCAGGAAAGGAAAATGTTGCCCTTCCTTCCTTCCCTCTTCTTCTTCTTCTTCTTTTTCTTTTTCTTTTTCTTCTTTTCTCTCTCTCTATGCAGTATCTGGATGTAGCTGATATATGAGAGCTACTAAGCAATGTTAATAGAGTGGAAGTAATTGCTACCCCTGCCCTTTCCGCTTTGCTACTTCTTGGTGGCATCCCTTGCCATACTGTCCCATCTGCTCAAATGAGTAGCGCTCATCTTTATCCTAGAGCAGTTAGCAGCATAGCAGCTGCAATGTCTACCATTGCATCTGCTGGAAAACATACCTTTATCAACAGCGAAAGGTAGGTTCACCAGCTTGCAGCCTGGCAACCCTGGCTGATGTACAGATGAAATATAATGCCTCACTCTTATAACTAGTACAGAAGAACCTCAAAAAACAAATGGTCTCTAGATATTGCTGGTAGGTATCACATTCCAAGTAAAGGATGGCGGCTGCCCAAAATTGGGCAGATCCGTTTGGAGATTATTTAAAATATATATTTTAAGCATATTAAAAAGTTAACAGTAACAGAGCAACACAATGGATGTGAACTTCTGCAGATTACACTAAAACACAAGCAATGTCCTAAGGTTATTCAACCTCCCAGCACTAGGCAATACCACTACAACCTGTGATTTTGAACCTATTTTTAATGGCATGCCGTGAACAGTAAACAACGAGAGTCAGAGCCGAAGAAGTGTGACTTGCTCTCATCTGTTCATTCTTAAAGGAGTAGAACAGACGACTCCACTAGACCATGAGATCAGAAGATGGTATCGTCCGTTGGAAACAGCCTGGTGATACAGATACCTATCTGGCAAAGGTTGAACTTAAGTTTGTCATTTCCTAAGAATCTGCAAAACCACAAAAAACTTCCTCCCAGAGCATTCTGTTCCAAATAAAGAGTTCCAAGGAAGTCATAAACTTCCATAGCTTCTCTCATCAAAAAGCTACTGTTATTCAGATAAATGTTCTTATGGAATGTTGCTTTACTTGAAAGCTCTCTAAAGGACAGTTGCCTAATCCCTTGTGGAATATCCAAGAAGCCATGGAAGCTGTGGAGCTATTATCTCTGAAAGCAAATTTTCCCCAACACAGCATACTGGAAGCTGGGGCAGGACTCAACTAAACAGTTGTGCTAGTGGGAGCCAGCACAATGAATCCTGCTAGCACAACAGGGCTTCTCCCTCTCTTCTTATCCAAATCAGCTCAGGGTGGGGGGTGTCAGGAGAACCCCCAGAACAGTGCGTGGGGGGCAGATGAGGAGAAGGGAGATTGTTCCATCTGGCAATCAGGAATGTTTGCTTTGATGTAAGGATCATAATACTGCAACACTGAATTCCTCCCGGGGATTGGTTCGTACCATCTCCGCCATTGAAGAAACAGCACATGGATAAAAACCATTCACAGACCCTGTCAGCCGGGACTCTTTACTTGTGATGAAAATACACACTTTAGTGAACCCATAACTGCAATCTGAGATAAAAGAAAATTTGCCAGTGGATTGTGCCTGGCCTGACGCCAAGTGAGAGGATCAACAAAAAGAGTCCATTTGACATACAGCAACACAAACCATAGATGATGAGCAAGGAATCTGAAAGGGTATAGATCATCACTGACAACTATGCTCAGTTCTCCTGGGCACCATGTGGGAGATGGCATTTGTTTCCCAAGGAAGATCCAGTCCAGTCTATGCATGGCACTGAAGCTTACACGTGGCACCACCACAAAACCAGCCGAAGACAACTATCATTTGCGCAATACACCGGTATTCTAGGCTGACTTCACGATGACTCCTTTGCAATCACAGGGTGACCCTTTTGCCCTGAATAGTCACTCAGCATTTTTCCAGTGCCATAGCAGATCTGTAGTTACTGAGAGTGTAGCCCTGGGCTAATTTTGTCATGTCTGAATATGAGTTTAAAGGAATGCCAGATCCCAATGACTTGAGAATTCTAGAAAACTGAACTCATCAACATTCGAAACTGCTCAAAAAGCTGAAACCTGTACCCACCAAGAATCATCCTAGTTTTGCCAAAAAAAAAAAAAAAAATCCTCCATCAATTTCTGTCTAGTTCTCATTTTTGTAAATCATGCATTACACCTGCCAATTCTTTGCTCTACTAGGGGACTACTAGGAGATGTAATTCAAATCAGCAACAGACTCACCACTGCTTCCACTGTGGTCTTGCCTGTGTGGCATACTCTACTTTGGTTGAATTGCTGAAGTCAAGCTGAGCTGGTCCCACCATTGAGCAAAGTGAGACAGTCAGCTTAGGCAGTTGATTTGGGGGATCATTCGTGAAAGGGCAGCAAATTGCTAGCTATTCAGTTATTGACACATTACTGACGTGGAATGGATATGTTTTCTGATTTTTCTGCCTCGGGTGGCAAAATAACTTGCGTGGCCTTGGGTACCATGTATCTTGACTTGTGGGTGCAGCATTTACTACTTCGCTCAAGGAAGAAAGCTGCTGGGCTCACACTTCGGGAGATACTGTAGCAAAATATCCGCTCCAGAACCATAGAATCCAGTAGCACCTTAAAGAGTAATGACTAGCACATTTATTGTGTCATAAACATCCACAGGTACTCTTTGTAGCTGTAAGTATGAGTGTTCAACCTGCTCATTGCTCAGGGATGAGACTGAGCACTCACAAAATCCTTTGCACAAACATCCTCCCAGCTTCCAAATTCTAGAAAGCTATCTTCTAAATTCCTATCATTCAAGACCTGACTGGACAGTGCAGGTTGAAGCTTGGGTGAGACATTTGATTGTTCAGGCAATTCTGAGAATTATAAAAATTCCTCAGAAAAAGGACGTTGACTTTTTTTTTACTATAGAACAAAGTAGTGGTTTCTAAACTGTGTTCAGGAGAGTCCTTGGTTGCTTATGAGAGGTTCCTCAATGAGAAGGCCCACAGCGCAGTGGCAGAGCATCTGCCTTGAATGCAGATGTTCCCGGGTTCAGTTCCTGGCACTGCCAGTTAGGGCTGAGATTGACCCAGGGCCCGAAATCCAGGACACCCATTGCCAGTCAATGTAGACAATTCTGAGTTAGATGGAGCCATTTGTCTGACTTAGTTTAAGGCATTTTCTCATGTCCCTACATTCCTAAGGAGGGCAAGTTGACCAATGGCAATCTTTACTGTATTTCACAATCGCAGAAACACTACAGGGTACATTCTAAAATATGTTCTGAGTGCATGCAGGGCTTCATGCAGATTGGCCTAAGTGATGTGGAGGATACAATTTTGAATCAAGGCCAAAAAAAAAAATAACATTGATGACACCCAGTGGCATGTTCAGTGCTCCTTCCAGCATGCGCCAGACTCTTCTCTAACACAGAGGGGTCCCCTGTGCAGACATTTGGGGTTTTCTCATCTCAGAAAGAAAGTCCATTCTTAAACGGTTCTTTTTAAATGTAGAAAGCTTGAAAATTACTGGCAAATAGAAAAGCAAGGTGACTTGCCCAGCGTTGTGTGGCAGCCTAGTGGGAGGGACAGCTACAGCAACTAAACTTTCTGTGGCTTCTGGCCCACATCTCTCAAGAAGTTTCATCTGATTTAGCATTAGCAGGAGAATTGTTGGCTAGACACAGGGAAAGAGACACCATAGAGGTGGCTCAGAAGTATTCTTCTCCTTGGGTATTTTTAGTGCAGTGACTAGAGGGATAAACTAGGACCAACCATGATGCTCACCTTGGGCAAGTCACCAACCCTCCCCAACTGTTGTGAAGATATAATGGAGAAGGGGAAAGCCATCTATATCACCTTGAACTCCTTGGAGGAAATACGTATGCAATAAATAAATGAGTAAAGTGACAGGTAGCTTAAGTAGTCTAAAAATATGCATGGTGGATCTGATGCATAGAAAGCTTTGGCTGCAATGCCCAAAGACCCAGGCTCTGAGCAAAGGACGACATGGCTGTGAATGGACTCATCCCCCAGAAGTGCTCTCCGGTTGGCAGATTATTTTTACTGACTTATAATTTCTATTTATACTCCCTTCTTTCTGCCTGTTGGGTTTCAAGGTGATAATAGATGGAAGGGCAAAACTAACCCTGAACGAGAGGCTGAGCTGAGAGTGGAGAGTGAATAACATGATGCAAGACCTGATGACCAAAATATGGAAGATGTTCAGCTCCATCACATCCCACAGGATTCCCTTCATTGTTCTCCTCCCGCCTCTGCTTCCAGGCACCACAATCCACAAATTTGAAAGTCAACCCAGTCCTTTTAGACCACCACATGAAGAAGGTCTGCAGAGGCTAGAGGCCAAATATATAATTAAAGGCTGTGTCTACACTCCCATCCAGTGCTCTCCCACCACACAACATTAGCCACAGTCCATGTCTCTCCTGCCATTTCTTATGAAATAGTGCATTTTGATGCATTTCCTCCCAAAACCAGCCTCGATCCAAATTGAGAAAAAGAAGGACCTCACTGCATTTTCAGCCCAAGCAGCCAAAGAGACCCACGTGCCTTTGGAATGAGGTCATCCCTACATCATGGGAGCTCCCAGTGCACTCTCTGTTAGTGCAAATCCCCAAGGCACTACCTGGAATTGAGGTACTGGGAAAGGGCCTTTTCCCTCCATCCCTCCCAAATGGCATTCCCAACACCTGCTGCGGCTGACCATTGCAATTCCTCTATTCTGCCATGCCAGCTACTGGTGGCACCAGCAACGCTGCGGGCATCATCGTTGCCCTGCACGGGGGAATCGGATTCTCCAAATCAATGCATTTGGGGGGGGGTGGACATGCAATAAACCTCCTCAACCCACAGAAAGTGCAAATGTTGGGAAAGAAGCAGAGGGAATAGCAGCAGCAACCTCAGTCACCCAGCAGGTCCTTTCATCCTGCGGGTGTTTATATACTGATCGCTGCCTTACACCAGAGGTTGTCTTACGGATGGGGAAGACCCTTAAGGGACGCTTCCCCTCCAAGAGCGGCTGTCCTTAGATTTATCCAAAAGCACCCTCACCACCCAATATACGCCCCGACGCGCGTGGCAGCTCTTCCCGAGGGAAAACAACCCCCAAGAGGTCGCAGCAGGAGGCGATCGGATCCCTCTCTGGCAACAGCTGGAAAGTTGGGCGGCAATCGCTGGACTTCTTGCTTGCAAGCGAGCGAACGAGCTGGGAGACGCCAGCACCACAAGCCGGCCAAAGAAGTGACATCAGCTGCCCCTCGACTCGCCCTCCCGAGCAACAAGTAGCGCAACCAAACAAGCGCACCGGGTAGGGATCCCAGGAGGTTTCGCTTGTGGGCGTGGGGAGGGGGAGACGTTTTACCTGGGGCCTCGTGGGGCAGGTCGCCTTGGCACGCCCCTCAATTCTCAGCCCAGCGGCTACTAGCCACCCATCCGGCCCTCCTTTCAGCTCGCCCGCTGCTCCGCATGAGAGCCCATCCGGGTGGAGGCGAGGAGAGCAGGCGCAGCTTTCACTTTCCTTTCTGCCCGCCGCTCCCCCGCAGCCCCTCCACCTTCCACGCCCCCGCCTCTTACCTCCGCTCCGGACCCCGCGACTCCCCGCTTTGCCGCTCGCCCGGCTCCTCGCTCTCCTCCAGGCGCCTCCTCCGCCAGCCTCTCTCTCCCGCTGCCGGGGGTTTTTTTTGCACAGCAGCTCTGTGTTTGTTTGTCTGCTGGCGGCGGCGGCGGCTCCCTGGGCTCCTCCGAAAGGGAGATCGGGTGACCCGGCTTTTCGCAGCAACTGGCCGTGTCTGTCAAAAGGGAAAAGGGGTGGAGAGCCGCCGCCACCCCAAACCCTTTCTCGGACTCCCCACGGCGAGCAAGGATGGGCCAGCCGGGGACTTGACTTTGCCCCACACGCTCTGGCAGCGTGTGCAGCGGCGGCAGCCAGAGAGCCGGAGGGAGTGCGCTGGCCTCAGCCCGGCTGACTCACTGGGACTCGCAAGCTTAGTGCCTGCCGAGGTGCTCTCCGTTTTTATTTATTTATTTCAACGCTCGCTCGCTCGCTCCTTCCCACCCCCGATCGCCACGCGTACTTCTTTTTTTCTTTTTAACTCATCACACAAATTTCTCCCCATCAGATATATAGCCCTTTTGGTTTCCTGCAGCACTATCTGCCCCCTTGCCTTTTTTAAAAAAAAACACAACTTGTCAGTTCCCTAAAAGGTGAATAGGACTCGTACCTAATAGTAGCAAACGCAGCTTAGGCGTTGTGCAAGCGCAGAGATCAAAACAGTCGCTCCTCCGCTCGGTCCTCCGGGCGGCTACTGGAAATCCAGGCACGCCCCTCCTCGATCCAAAGCTGATCCCAGGAGGAGGGGACCGGAGGGCAGCTGAAAATGGCCCTCGGCCTCAGTTGCATGCAGGTGACAAGGTGGGAGGAAAATGTGGGGGAGGGGTGCTCTGCCCACTATAGGCATGCAGCCCCCAATTAGGGATGCCAACTTGAATAAAATACTGGTAACCCACCCCACCCCCGCATAAGCGACCACAAGATGTGGAGCATGCACAATGCCCATCAACTTCGGGGGGGGCAGCCCCCTCAAATATTTTATGGGGGGGGGCAAAGGGATCTCAGCCCCTAGGAGTTGGCTCCAATGTCCCCAACAGGTTACCAAGGCAATGTGACCCTCTATATTTCTATTTATATGTTCTCCATCCTCTCTGAATGAACAGAAGTCCCAGGGAGGAGGAATCCCAGGTGAGGAATGATTTGCACTGTGCTGGCCTCTACTGAGAGGTAACGTTCGTGCCCCATGTTTTTGGAGGATAAGGGGCAAAGGGTCATATCTGATACTGCAAGCTCTGCTGACGCAAGGGGGGCTTCCATGCAGACAGTGAAGCACCCTGTTCCTCTCCTGGGCCCACCAGCTCCCCACACACCCTCAACATCAGCTTGGGGATGGGGGAATGCTTCGGAACAGATTTCGGGGGATGCAGAGGAAGGAGATGATACATCGGAGACAACTAAAAAATGCCTGCTTTTCAGGTTTTTCAAGAAACTATGCTGTTTAGGTCCACCTGTGTACCAAACTGCAGAGTTCACACTATTGTGGCAGCAACTCAATCTTTGGCAGCCCACATGTGCCTTATTCTGAGGCAGAAATGTAGAAATGTCCCATCTGCAGACATCTCTGGTACTGGGATATTTTAATGTGCATGAAATTGTAGCTTTCTCCAGCTGTTTTGAGGATATTTTTCAAGACTATTTTTTTGAGTGAATTGTGAAACCAAATACGTTTAAATGCACCTGTCGTTGCCTTTCTATACCAGCCTTCCCCAAGTCAAATATCAACTGTGAACTCCCTAACATCTTTCTAATATAATGCAGACAGCACCTTCAGTTCATGTTCAGTTTGTCTACTATCCCCCTCCTTTTTTTACTAGAACCTTAAGATCCATCACCATGACTCCCATCAGCTCCAGCCAGCTGTGGTGTCTGGGGCTGATGGAAGTTGTAGTCCAAAACCTCTGCAGTACACCAGGTGGGGGAAGGTTACCTTGATGTCTTCTCTACCCCTGGATCTTACCCTTTCTCCACACTTGCACTGTCCACCAGTCTCTCCTCTCATCCAAGGCCTCGGTCCAGTATATCTGAAGGAGTGTCTCCACCCCCATCGTTCTACCCAGAAACTGAGGTCCACCGCCGAGGGCTTTCTGGCAGTTCCGCCACTGCAAGAAGCCAAGTTACAGGGAACCAGACAGAGGGCCTTATCGGTAGTGGCACCCTTCCTGAACGCCCTCCCACCAGATGTCAAAGAGAACAACAACTACCAGACTTTTAGAAGACATCTGAAGGCAGCCCTGTTTAGGGAAGCTTTTAATGTTTGATGTATTACAGTATTTTAATATTTTGTTGTAAGCCAGCCAGCCAATAATAAATTTATTATTATTATTATTATTATTATTATTATTATTATTATTAACTATTTCCCTGTTGGTCTTTGCATTGTTATCTCTTCCCTTTACAGAGTCTCTGTTCTGTGGTACATCTGTGGCAAATGCACAGTAAATCAGTGCAACCTGGAGAGCCCAGCCGCAGTAATTCATGCGCCAGTAAGCTCAAGACTAGATCATTGCAAATGCTTTATCCTTGCGCCTAGACCAGAAAGCTCCAGCTGGTGCAAAATGTTGTGGCAAGACTTGATGGGAACAGACTACTGCCAGCACATAACTTTGGTGCTTAAAAGCTTGCACTGGCTGCCCATGTGCTACCAGGTGAAGTGCAAGGCTCTTGTATTAATTTACTTTAGTAACTTGGTTCCATGGTATCTTAAGGAATGCTTGATGCCTTAGACCCTGCCCAATCACTGAGGTCTTTATGGTCTCCCCATAGCTTGGATGCATGACTTGTGTCAACCCAGAGCCAGTATTGTGGGTCCAATTCTGTGCAACTCCCTTCAGATAGACTCCCTCCCTATCAGATGTCAAGGAAATAAACAACTATCTGACTTTTAGAAGACATCTGAAGGCAGTCCTGTTTAGGGAAGTGTTTAATGTTTGATGGTTTATTGTGCTTTTAATTCTGTTGGGAGCTGCCCAGAGTGGCTGGGGAAACCCAGCCAGATGGGTGGGGTATAAATAAAAAATAAATTATTATTATTACTACTACTACTACTACTACTACTACTACTACTATTTTCAAACTTCAGGCAACTGGTGAAGAGTTCTCAGCAGCCCTTTTAAGCGAGGCTTTCTGACTTTTTAATTTTAACTGATTTTATCCTTTGTAACATTTTTTGTAACTTCATTGTACACCACTTAGAAACTATGGCATTAGGTGGTATAGAAATTGTTGAAACAAGTAAATAAATAAAACCATATTCAAGTAGTGCAGACATTGCCTCTGAGTCAAGAAGACCCTTGTCACCAATATCACCAACTGCGCAACAGCAAGGGCCCATTCATAGATTAGCTTGGTGCACAGAGGCTTCCTGAAACCTGCCAAGCAAAAGCAGATTACAAAAGTGGCAGCTGTACATGAGGAAGGGCTGTAGCTCAGTGGTAGCAGAGAATCTAGTTTACATGCAGGAGGTGCCTGGTTCAATCCCTGGAATCTCCAGGTAAGGCTGGGAGAAACCATAGTCTAAAATCCCAGACAGCCATGCCAATCATTGTAGACAATCCTGTGTAAGATAGGCCTTTCAATTATAATACTGGTTAGCTTTATGACTGCCGAATGTCAAAACAGCAAAGGCGCCAGATAAGCTGTTGCTAATAAGCTATATCTTTCAAGTTGTCCCTATAAAACATTACAAAACTAATCAGTCAAGTTTTAAAGTCCAAGCATCTCCAATCACTGGCCAGTTTTGAGAACTCTAGGTGAAACAGTTTAAAGTTTATCATTAACAATGTTGGCAGGGCAAACCTTATACTTCAGGGCAAAGCACCACATACGTCTAATTTCTATATACTATAATTTCTATATACGTCATAGCTTTGGTTTATGTAGCAGCCCTGCTATTTAATTGTCATTTTAAAAAATGACCCAGGAACAATTGTTTTTCACTTTAGAAAATAGACTGCAGTTCCATCATGTCTGCCAACCTGGACTCTTAAAGTAACCCAACAATTTCTGGAAATGGTTTGTTGGTAGGCATCATAGCATATGAATGGCCATGCTGGATTAGCTAAAAAGCTCCACCCATCTCTGCATTCTGAGCTAAGGGCAGCTTTTCAAGATGCCACAGTTTCGTCAGTTTCTAATCCTAATTGGTTCCCGTGAGACTCAGCAAGTCTGATCATGGGAATCCCAAAGCAAGGTTTTTAGACAAACATCCACAGATATACACCGGTATATGCAGCTTTATAGCGATGAAATATTATTATGTGAGATTCTAAGACAGACAACCATATTGTCCCCTAGACGGTGACATTATGCTGCTGTTTTACCCTGCACAGAGCATGCTAGCATCAAAACCTGGGGCAAGAGATCCTACAAACTATGGAAGAGAATAACTGAAGGATAGAGTTTTCACGGGCACCCTTGGCTAGGCCCACCTGGACTGAGGCAGCTGCCTCAGGTGGCAGCATCCCATGGGCCAGTGCCCTTGCAGGCACCCTGCCTACCCCTACTGCCACCCTGAAGAAGCAAGGCTCACATTAAGCCCCCCAGGTTTTAAATGTACAGTAACCACATTTAGAAAAATTATATACACGCACCTGAGAACACGCTCTCTGCGTAATAAATGGCACCTAACATGTTACAGTGGTACCTCAGGTTACTTATGCTTCAGGTTACAGACTCCGCAAACCCTGAAATAGTGCTTCAGGTTAAGAACTTTGCTTCAGGATGAGTACAGAAATCGTGCTCCGGCGGCGCACCGGCTGCGGGAGGCCCCATTAGCTAAAGTGGTGCTTCAGGTTAAGTACAGTTTCAGGTTAAGAACGGACCTCTGGAACAGATTAAGTACTTAACCCGAGGTACCACTGTATAAGCCTTTTTCAGTTGCTTTGCTGGGGCAAAATTTGCTGTTATCGTGGACCTGGTGTAATGCCTGGTCAGGCCCTTCAGTATATTCTCCTAGCACAAAAGGTGGCGGAATGTAATAAAAATTAATCATTAAAGTAATCGAGAAATCAAAAGTCAAAGGAAACTCAGATCCAGCTGAGCTGATCTCTGTCACTCACTAATCAGGTGAGTGCAGTACTGGCTAAATAATTCCCATCTCCACGCAAACATTAAAAGCTGCTCTGATCTGCACCTTTTATGTGTGTCATACTGGAAGCTACTTCCAGCTAATCTTGCATCCTAGGAAAGTTATGATCACCATCTCAAACTCATAATGGCCAAACAAGCAGCTACTTGCCTTACCCACAAGAAAGAGTGAGGTTGTCCCGTCCCCCTCCCACAAGTGATTAGCTGGCTGCTCTAGGCAGTGTGGCAAGAACACCCACATGAGAAGGAGAGCAGGGGTGAAGAGCCTCACCATGATGGAAAAATACTGAATGATACTCATAGGAGTGGGCGAGTACTGGCTGCTAAACCATACATGAGGTGTGATTCAGGAGAAGCAGCACTGAATCTTATGGGATTCATAAGCAAGTAACTGAGCACAGGGCTGCACCATCAGTGACCACGTGGAACGTATAGTGTTTTTCTTTCTTCCCCATGACAAGAATCAGGGCTGGGAGAAAAAAGTAGGGCCGCACTTACTTGCTTTCCTAGGTTCAGCCACAGGAGAAATAAGGACTCGCTTCACTTTCACCACTTTCCATTCTTGACTCGGGTCACCGTTTTTGCTAAACCCAGGCTGGAGCAAGTCCAAAGGTGGCCTTGGAGAGTCTCTCATCGTGGGGCACCCGCCCCCTGATATCAGCCCGCTGCCATCTCCCTTGAACGGTAGCATATCTCCACTGGCTTTCCAAGATTCCTGCAAGAAACTCTTTCTTGCTGACTCTTTTATCTCTTGCTCTTCTGGCTCTGCTGGGCGATTCTTCCCAGCTGGGAGACATCTTTGACTGCTTTCTCTCTCCTTTCCTTGCAGGTCTTCCAAGCAGCCATATCCATCAACCAAGTCAGGCTTGGGCTTCTTAAAACCATATGGATTTTGCTTTGCTTTGCTGGTCCCAGCGCAGCTGGATTGAGGTTGGAGACAAGGTTGTCGTAAGGTTGCCTCTAGCATTTTGTCCCTTTCTGCACTCTTACTGGGAAGGGTTCAGACAGTGCTTCATTGATTAGGTGTAGCAAGGACTAGCCTTTGATTCCTTCTAAGGGGGGGAAAAAGATAAACCTCTACAATTTTGAACACTTGTCCAGGAAAGAAGGTTGAGTAAATAATTGCCAGGCTGCTTTAATGCACTAATCTTTGCCCCAGCCTGAACAAGAAGATATTGAATGCAGGAACAGAGAATAGGATACCAAGTGTGGGTGTTGCACTTCTTCTTTTCAGAGAGGAATTGCAGACCTTTTGCTGTGAATTATCCTCTGGGAATCAAGCTGATCTTTCTGATGCTTCTTTACGGCCTTTAGCTGCTCAAGATGATCAAAGTGGGGCATCTTATGGAATTCTCCTTGTCTACCGCAGGCATTCAGAGCAAACAAATCTGAAAGGAAAGAAATGCACAACATTCAATTTTTGAACTTTGTCTCTTGCAGGAAAACATGGATCTCCAGCTTTTCCATAGGCTACTTAGATGTGTGGCTATACTGTTATATTTTAAATAACAAAGGGTGGCTTTGCACTAGTGAAAGCATTTCCACGCGTGCAAGGCAGGGCCCCTGATTTTCACCAATTGTCCCCTTCTCACTGCAAGACTCCCCACACCAGGCAGGCCTTAAAATACTAGTCCTGGGGGTTGGTAGAGTCTCTAGAACAGTGTAAGGTACCATACACAGGACTGCAGCAGGTAGGGAGGATGCATGAAAGGGTGACACCAAGCAGAAGTGATGTCCGCCAGTGCAGACGTGGCCAACCTGCGCTCCTCCAGATGTTGTTGCACTAAAAGTCCCATCATCCATGACTTTAGCCATGCTGGCTGAGGATGATGGGATCCGGAGTCCAATGATATCTGGAGGGTCACAGGTTAACCACCCTTATGAAACTTTTTAAGTTTAAATTGAAAATATGAATCTACATTGGCTTTAGAACCACAGAGTACTTAGCTTAAAGGGGACCTGAAAAGTATCTAGCCCGGAGTTGCCCATAGGAGTTTGGGAACCCAGGAAAAGCATTGTAGTGTTTCCATGGCCAGCCATGCCACCATGAATTAGGTGAATCCCACCCTGTGCTTTTTTGCTGGTAGTTGGACATGGTACTTTTTTTAAATAAAATCATTTTTATTTGATTTTACAAAAATGAGTTTATAACAATACCAAATGCATATCCATATACAGAGATTTCTCTGAGTCTCACAACTTCCGCCCATCCCTTCCATGAGTCCTATTGTGAAAATTTTCAACTGCAGATTATTTCATAATCTATATTTTGTATTCATCCATATTAACCATAATACCTGTTACATTACAAGTGATATTATAATTCTGCTGTTTTTATCTGCTTACAGAGGTCTCCTAAATAAATTATAAATGTGGACATAGTACTTTTTGACCACACACATACATTTCTGGGTTAGAAGCGAGCTATAGTGTTACAGAAATACTTCTTTCTTCTCATACGGCCTCGGCCCAGTATACCTGAAGGAGAGTCTCCACCCCCATCATTCTGCCCGGACGCTGAGGTCCAGCTCCGAGGGCCTTCTGGCGGTTCCCCCACTGCAAGAAGCCAAGTTACAGGGAACCAGGCAGAGGGCCTTCTCAGTAGTGACACCTGCCCTGTGGAACGCCCTCCTAGCAGATGTCAAAGAGAACAACTACCAGACTTTTAGAAGACAACTGAAGGCAGCCCTCTTTAGGGAAGCTTTTAATGTTTGATGCATTACTGTATTTTAATATTTTGTTGGAAGCCGCCCAGAGTTGGAAGCCGCCCAGAGTGAATACAAGATGGGTAGGGTATAAATAATAATTTTATTATTATTATGAGACTCCTTCGGGTAGTGATAAAGCGGGATATCAAATCCAAACTCTTCTTCTCTTCTTCTTCTTCTTCTTCTTCTTATTATTATATACTTGAAATATGATGTATTGTGCATAAGAGTGTCAAATTACAAATACTACACTATGAATGGTCAGTCAATAATGTTTGGCTCTAAATTTTAGTCTCAAATTTAAGTTAGATTCTATTGCATGGAGAATAAAAATGTGATCCACACTTAAAACTGTGGTTATATATATCTAAGCATGAGGTGAAAGCATTCCTCTTCTCCCAGGTATTTTTGTGTTTTTATATTGTAAACCACCCTGTGATCTTTGGATGAAGGGCAGTATAGAAAATTAAACAACAACAGCAACAACAACATTGTCCTGTCAATATCTATTCAACTCATTTTAATTTTGTATTATTGTTTTACACATGTATACCTGCTTTACTGACTTTGTGGCCATAATGCAGTGTAAATAATATGTTGTTCTAGTTAAAGCTTCCCCGTTCCTTTGTTGTGTTTGGGTGCACATTGCAATCACTTTGTGGTCTTTCATCCACATGTTAGAATTTATGTGGGGTGGATTAGAGCAGGCACCATATGGGAAAGGAAGGAAAAGAACTCTATAAAGTGACGGCAGTGAAGTTGCTCTAAGCCAGGTGTCAGGAACCTTTGTCCCTCCAGATAGTGCTGAACTACAACTCCCATCAAACTTGGCCAACGGCCAGGGATGATGGGAGTTATAGTCCAGTAACATCTAGGGGGTCAAAGATTCCCCACACCTATTTTCGGTCAATGAATAAATAGAATTTAAGGCAGAAACAGAACGGACTTCTCTTACTGAGTCATCCCTGTAGTACTGAGATGACTACATCCCTTAACTGTCGTCCAAGAAATGGTTAATTTTGCTTCTTCTCAAAGATATGTGCTTCATTCATTTTTGGCTTTGTGTTGTTTTTTAAAGAAGAAGTGATGATAAAACACCCAAAGGGGCTTCTTTGATGACTCAAATTCGCTGAAAAATTCCATACATTCTGGGATGGCAGTCTTAATCTCCCTGACCTGGGAGTTCACTCTGCTTCTTCATCAAGAGTCGCATCACCAGGCTAATATTCAAAGAGGGCCTAGACAGAAAAGAATCTGTCAGGTACAAGAGAAGAGATGTGGTAGGCACAGGCAGGTGTAAAAACTCTTCCTAGCTGGGGCTCTTGCAGCATATCTCTTCCTTTTCTTCCGTCTCTGATTTTCAGTTATAAACAAAGATAGATACAATAAACTCCTGCTATAAGCAAAGACAAAACAATGGAACATTTAAAAAATAATAATCCCACACTAACTGATCCCAATTATATTGTCTAAAGCCCCCCCCCGGGGGGGAGGAATGGGATTACCTAGGAAGATGCTAAGAGGCATGAGGATGGGGGTGTGTGTCATGAAATGTGTAAATAAAAGCTGGCATCATTCGATCAAGTTCATCAATTTTGCTGAATTAATTAAACCAAATACAGTGGTACCTCAGGTTAAGTATTTAATTCTTTCCGGAGGTCCGTTCTTAACCTGAAACTGTTCTTAACCTGAAGCACCACTTTAGCTAATGGGGCCTCCCACTGCCACCACACTGCCGCCATGCGATTTCTGTTCTCATCCTGAAGCAAAGTTCTTAACCTGAGGTACTATTTCTGGGTTAGCGGAGTATGTAACCTGAAGCGTATGTAACCCGAGGTACCGCTGTAAGTTTAATTGGCTTCTGACTAAACATACCTTTGTAAACTGTTTTGAATTTTATTTTATTCCTTCCAAACATCTATTCTGAATAACGCTTTTATAGTATAGGGTCAGGAATGCCAGCCTGGCCCCACGATTCTGGGTGTGCATGGCCCTGGCACTGAAATTTGTGAATGCCCAGCCCCTTCATGGATAATTTTGTGGGTGCTCGGGCACCCAGGGCCCCAGGGTGCCAGCACCTATGGATAGGGGTAAAGTAGGGATAAATGAGGATGAGTTTATAGAACCAAGTGGAGCCCCCCCCCCAAAAAAAATTGGGAACTGCTAGTCTCTGTATTGCCCTCTATGGCAGAGCTCTCCTCATTCTACTGTGTCCCACCTGAATAAACCTCACAGAACTTTGCCCGCCAGATATATATATATATATATCTGCTTGTGACTTAAAGCCTGAAGCATCTGTTGGCTTGAGGAGTGGCAGTCATCAGTTTCAAGCAGCAGGCTGGAAGTCCCCCATAAAAAAGCGCCCTCCTGCCATGTTCCTCAGATAGGAATGGCTCTGTTTCAAGAGGCTTGCTGGGGAGAATCTACTGATGAGTGAGTAACAAACAAACACACACACACACAGTTTGAAATGGAGCAGTCAGATGGGAGTGCTTACTCACAAGTAATTTGCCTGCTGTTCTTTTGCAAGTGTGAGCTGGACACCCACTGAAGAAGAAGAGGAAGAGGCGGCAGTGTTGGGAGAGCTTATCTGTCTTTCTCTAACAAGGAACCTCCCAGTGTAAAACCAATTTAAAGGGCCAGTTTCCTCCCCATTAACCTGCCTGATTCATGCCTTGTCAGCTTCAGAGGTCTTGTTCCATGTGTCAGCCGCCTCCAGCCCTGCCTGCTGCTGTCTGCTTTGAGGCAGCAAATGACAGAAGAGACCTGAACATGCAACTTATTCCCAAGGGAGATTCCTCTGAGTCTTTATTTTCTTTTAGATACCACTTTCTTTATTTGCTCAGAGCTTTCTGTCCTGTGTTTCTTTAAAACCAACTGCTCAGCTTTGGGTATTTTTACCATGGTGAATTTCTTTGTATTTTGATGTTCTTTGTTTGCCATAGCTAAAGAATAGCAAATGGGTATTTCAAACAAACCAACAACAGGCTAAACCGAGCAATTTACAAGGATGGTGAATAAATTTGATTCAGCTTGCATTTAAAGGAGAACTTACTTAGTTTGCGCTTTCTGAAAGAATAGGCAAACTGAATTTTTGCAATCTTACAAAATTCATGATTTTACAAATTTCTCCAACCAAGTAAGGTGTACAAAAATGCATATACTACTGTAAAGTGTGCATATAAATGCATATATTACTGAAAATAACACAAAAACGCTTTACAAAAAATTGTATATTAGGGGGAAATACACACAATTTGGGAAAAGTTTACATACAGCAAAAATGTGTATATTAGGAGAATTTCCACTGAAATACTGGTGTATTTTCAGGAGAGCTTTTTAAAACAAGAACAACCCCCACCCAAACTGATTAACATAAGAAATGAAGTTAAGATTGGAAAAATGAGTAACTGAGAAAAACCAAAATTGACATGTTTGCCCATCCTGACATGCAAACAAACTTCAATGGTTGCTTCAAAAGTGGTCCATAAGGCATTGTGCTGTCCACAGAAGACACAAAACAAGGAGCTCTGAAACAAAACTCTCTAGCCGAAGAGCCCAATCCACAAAGTAGTTATATCAACAGTAGAATAAGGCTGATTTTATTGGGATGCAAGGTCCCAATCTTTCTGCATATGAGTGCAGAGAGGGTAGACTTCTATCAGGGGTAGGGAACTTTTTCTAGCCAGATAGTTATCACACCAGCCCCTGGCAGGCCAAATTTGCAAGTGGGTGGGTATGCCCATATGTCAATCACCTGACATCATTGTGACAGCAGGTTATGTTGTGCTTTGAAGGCCTGATTATTGGTACTTTAAAGCACTGTGGTGGCTATCTCAAAGCCCTTTGCAAGGCTGATTTGTTTAAACCCAGCCTGCTTGTTTAAACCCTCAAGGTTTAAGAAAGCCTGAAAGGAACAACTGGTACCTTCTCCTCATGCTGTAAGATCATTATGGACTGATTCACACGTGCACTGGAGTATAGTATGTTAGAGCTTTGCTCTGTGTCTTCCATCGTACAGAACTTTGACCAAAATAAAAGTAGTTATGCCACATCAGCCTTAGGTATTTTTTGTGCTGTGCTGCATGGCATACAGTGCCATTGGTACAAAAACACTAATGTCCCCCAAAAGCACAAACAGAGAGCTTATTCTGGATGTGATGGCTGAAGTCATTATGAATGTCAATGTGTTTTAATAGCAGCTTTAAAGAAGTGAATTGGATTAGGGCCCATGGCAGAAGTGGTGAAGGGGAAGGGTTGGATTTCCCCTCTGACTAGGCTGCTCTGATCTCTACATCTTCACCTGCACATTCCATTTTAGCAAGGGAAAAAGATGTCACGAGTGTTAGCGGCAAGGAAAAAACTAGGTATAAAAGGAGACCTCCTGGATGTCAAGATCCAAGTTTGGGGAAAGAACTCTTTGGTGAGAGAACCCTAGCAGAGATTTAAATTAAATATATATAGTATAGTAAAGCATGGATATATAGGCTGTTAGACCTTTGAAATATGTGCCCTTGGGAGTTCCAAAAGTGTTCATTTAAAAAGTTTCTTTCCAAAGTTTCCCTCTTCCCCCAGCGTAGAAAAATGATCACACATTTGTTCAATTAAAAAACGGTTCACTTACAAACTCTTCAAAGGTCAGGTTCATGTGATTTTCTGTACATCAGTTGGAAATGTTGCACAGGCAGTAAAACTTGGCTTAGTTACAGTCCTGAAAGTTCTTAAATTATTGATATATGAACTCAAGAGTGCCTTGTTACAGCCATGCTCTTCACACACTGAGCATCCCTGGTAGACTGGAAGGGAACAAAGCTTGTCTCTAGTCCCTCCAAAAATGAGCTAAGCCTGGCAGGACAGCTTACTCTATGGTCTTAGCCTCTTCTTGCATTAATTAGATGTAGGCATGTTGGTTATATGAGACTGGTAATCCCACAAGAGTGAATGCATTAATTTTTTTGCATTATGTCATATTTACTCAGGCCCTGGTAGGCACCAGGAAAGTCCTGGTAGGTATTAGGTAGGCATCTAAAGGCTATGTTTAGATATCTAAATGTGGCTTACATCTCAATGGGTGTGAACATCCAGCAATCTCTATTGGATTTCCTAGAACCAGATTTGGAAGTCTGCATGTGTACTAAGGCTGGGAGATATCAACTTTTCAAGATCACAGTGTATCACCAGCCAAACATCGCAGTTGAAAAAACAAGATGCATTGATCTCTGCCCACGGGGTTGGGCTGGGAAAATGCAGCTTGTTTGCACCACTCAGCTGAGGGAAGGAAAAATCCCCCCCCCCAGCTGAGACAGTCTCTGTGCTCTCGCCACTAGTGAGCGAGTGGAGCATCAAGGGTCCTTTAACTACAGGTACACACTGCGGAGAGTGGCAACCGCACTCCCTCAGCTGAGCAGTTTCACATAGCCCCCACCCATATGAGGGCAGAGTGGGGTGGCAGTTTCACTCAGCGATATATCACTGGTGAAATCACCACCCCTCCTGAGTCTCTCAGCTAGCAGCGCCCACTGGAGGAAGAAACTCTTGAGTGAAGCCAACTTCACAGTTTGCTCCTCATATTGGTCCTTGGCAATATATCAATATATCTCCCAGACCTAATGTGTACATTTTGCACTCTGCAATTTCTAGTCTCCTGGACTCAGAATTATAGAACCTACCCTGTAAAATTCTGTATGCTTCCAATATCATACAGCATGACCTCTGAAACCAGGAACTGCCAGCTTTTTGATAATTTAACAGTAATGTGGTAATTTCATTTCAGAGAACAGTAGAAAAAAACCTGTATCAAGCTCTCCCCATGATATAGGTTATTGCATACTCATTTTGCATTTTATTTGATGAAAGGGATGAATACGCCTCCTTCCAAAAGGAATACTAAAGTTAACTTTCCACCTCCTACACAAATATGTTTTGGCAGGCACGGCTCTCTTCAGCACTGTCAAACTGAGGAGAAAAAGGGCTATGAAAAAGCTTCTTATTCAGCTATCCCCATCTGGTGGGGAAGGTGAGTGCTTCAGCAGCCCAATTCAGCCATAAATACTGTATTGCAACACCCAAATGGGCAGGATAATCCCATAATATGCCTTAGGCAAACTCAGTGTTTCGGCAACCGAGTATTATTCATGCTGCGCAAGCTCATGCAGCATTTGGTTTCAAAAGCAAGTTTCTATTATTGGCCGCAAAGGTAGGTAAAAGCGTGTGAGCAATGTCTGGGGAAATATCGGAAGCTCTGGGAGGAAGGATGTTTGTGAAGGGGTGGAGTAGTCGAGGGTGAGGTTTCACTGCTCTGTGTAGCTTCTTGTCCTTCCTCAAGACTGCCATCACCATCATACACATAGGGTGCAAATATATCAAAGCTAGTATATTTGTGTGATGTGTATACAATGTTCAGCCTTTCTTGGCACAGACTCTGGAGTGTGTGTGTGTGTGTGTGTGTGTGTGTGTGAACAAACATACCCACAAAGAATCTGGATCATCTTGATACAGAGTTCTGATATTTTTAGTGCAGGCTGCTGTACCAAGCCCTGCTTTAAGGTTAATGAAAATGACCACACAATATGATAATCCTTAACATTTGTTCCCTACTCAATAGAGCTGTAAATAAACATTACATAATCAGTGCTAGCAGCAGCTCAGTAAGGGACCTCTAGCAACAGGAATAGTATGTTGCCTCTGTTTTCAAGTTTCTGTGGTCCCTTTTACAGCAGAGATCCCAAATAGTGGGTGTATGTGCCTTCTCCCGATCCCACTTACTGTGGATATTACTATCATAGTCCATCTACGGTCTGGATATTTGCTGAAACTATAATTTCTAACTGTGTTAACCATGTAGTTCACCAGTTTTCATTGTGACGACAGTGAAAGTGATTCCCTCTCTCAACCAGAACCTCTTTGTTGGAAATTGCAATCCCAACCCTCAGGTCACGCTCAGCTGGTTGGCCAAGACCTGTCAATGAGTCATGGGAGTCTTGCAGGTTCCCAGGAACAGTTGAGACATCAAGGATCACAAGGTCAAGGAGTGGTTTGACCAACAAGAGCACCAGTTTGGCCCCTAACAAATCTGAAATGTCCATGGTGGGTCCTTTTAATAAGACCTAGAATCATAGAATCATAGAGTTGGAAGAGACCACAAGGGCCATCGAGTCCAACCCCCTGCCAAGCAGGAGAAGCCTATCCTGTGAGACTGTGGGTACCAGCAGAATCTTTCTCAGGGGAAACTTCTGGAATATGAGATGGGAGTCAGCTGAATTCTCCAGGGACCACTTCTGAAATATTGCATTGGAAATACTATACCATGCCATGAAAAAAAAGCTCACAGATGTGCATAAAGTGACCAGGTAGCTGAAATGGATCCCTTTCTGAGCTTCAAAGCAAAAATACATTTAAGAGGCTGCATGAAATGCAATAAGGCAGCCTTGGGGGAAAAGAAGTTCTTGGGACCCAACCAGACCAGAAAACAGAGATCCATGAATGGGTTTTCTAAATTTTGGCAAATGGTAGCTGTACAGGGATGGGTGGGACCCATATCAGGACTGAAGTGCTGGTGGCAGGCATTAACCCTTTTTCCATGCCATTTTCCAAGTGAAAATGCCCTCTCCAGTTGCTCTTAGTCCCATTAGGAAAATAAAAACATGTATTAATAAGCAATACATTTAAGTTTGGTGAGCAGGCAAGATTTTCATCATGGAACAGGTACAGGAAAAGGATGAACCAAACAGTCTTCCCATTTCTCCATGTTATTTGTGAATGGCAAAACTGAGGGAACCATTTCATCAAATATTCTCCTCAGGACATTAGACTTTCGCATCCATTGGGGATGGGTGCCAAAATAAAATATAGCAGAGGGCATTTGACAGCCTCATCGAGTGCTGGAAGTCACTTCAGAAGAGCAGCCGGTCAATTCAGAGGTCAGGAGAGTGAAATGCTACCTAAGCCTAGTGATGCAATCGCTGATACCCAAGATGCCATTCCAGGTATAGCTCTGGATAAGATCTGATGCATAGCCAGAGCTGACAGGGCAGCCCTACGTATTTTGCTTGCCATCTGTTGCAGACTAATATTGCTCCGTCAGTGAACTGGCATAAAGGGTCCCTCTGAGCTTATTTGCAATATCTCTCTTGCACCCTTTTCTTATGGAGAGAACTTCCAACAGCATTGTACTGGGGGACAAATAATGGATGGAGCCACTAGAAGAGGAATGAGGAACTTGTGGCCCTGCAGATGCTGTTGGATTTTAACTCCCCCTATCAATCCCATTCTGCATAGCCAATGGTCAGGAACTATGGGATTCGTAGCCTGGCAACACCTGAAGGGCCAACATTTCCGCATCCCTATACTAAAATATAAACATGCTGGTTTATATTTATAAAACAGGACTGAACCAAAATTTATATATATATAAAATATTCTGACAAATTTTTGAAAAAAAATTGAAGTACAGTATTCTTGAGTTGTTGAAGAATTTAGTCTCTTCTATGGACTTTTCTGTGAAATTGCCTCCCCAATTTCCCTATTCATCAATTTTGAGTGCAGCTGTGGATCTAGTTTTCGTACCAATCAATATTCCTTTAACGTTCTTAAAGGAAGCAAGGGGCTGAACTCTTCTTTCTTTCAGTCCTCCTGTCTTAACCTATTTCTTCTTTCATCCACCAGTATGAATTTGCAATAGCATTTCATTCGACACTGAGCAAGCCAAAATTTATCCAAAAACAATATTCTGAAGAAAAGCTGTCCAATAATTCATATACCCACCCTCCCCAAATATGAGGCAAAATCTTGCTGTGCTTTCTGGACCTCCAACAGGGATGTTCTACATTGTGCAGAACTGTGTTGATGCTTGTTTGTTTGTTTAAAAAAAATTCCAGCCATTTATTTATTCCCTTTCATAAAAGGATACCATATTCCAGATGCCTGTCCAAAATCTAGCCTTTTTTAAAATAAAAATTCTGTCTCTGATTTGTTTACTGCTCCTGCTTTCCTTTGCTTCTGCGTGGTGCTAGCCAAGCAGCAGAGGAGTTGAGGCTTTCCGGGTGGAGACAGTGTGGGATGGGGCAAAGGGTGCCCCATAAAAGAAAACTAATGGGATGGAGATGATGTCTGGCTTGTGTTGCATTAGCCCCAAGATGCACTGGATTTCATTAAGCCTGTATGCTTATCCAGTAATGTGATCTGAGGAAGCACTCAGTGTTGCTTTTAAAACTTGGACAAAGAAAGAGTAGAAGAGAGGAGAGGGTTTTAAAACAAAACCTCACTTTTCTGTGCCTTTTACAGTCTCTTACTGCCTTGCTCCAGGTGCTTTCATAGTGAACTAGAGACTCCTGCTCTCTCGCACAGCCTGCTTTGCTGCCTTTCTCCTCCCCTCCCACTCCTTTTTGACCATCCTTGACCTTCTTGTACCTTCCCGTAAAAAACCGCAGGATGCATTTGAAAGTCTGGAACATCAAGACAAACTCTAGGTGGAGGAGGGAATGAGACATCAAGACCTTTCCCCACTCCCACTCAGACTTCACCCACCCACATCCATTCATCACACACAGACTCCCTGAGTGGAGAAGCTGGCCTGAGCCCAGTTCTTCCTTGGCCTGTTCTCAACAGCAACAGCTTCAGAAATGAATAGGCTAGCAAGTAAGTGTGGGTGGAGAGTTCCCATGCATCACTGAGACTATGACAATTTTGTTGGGAGGGGGTGAAGAAGAGATGGGGAGCCGGGACTATTTATCCAAACCCAACTCTTCCCAAACTAAACAGGAGAAGGAAGTGAGGAATGCTGCCCCAAACCAGAAGTTGTCAGGGAGTGACCCAAGCATCAGCAACAAGGACCACAATGGAACTGATGGAGTGATGGCTCTCCTCCTGCTTCCTGCACCAAGTCCCTGGATCTTTGATGGATGGAACTTCAATCCATCTGCTTCTCTGATGGTATAATCTCCCCTCTCCTCCCCCACCATGTGCTCTTCTGGAGGTTCTCCTAACATCCCCCCCCAAAGCCAATTTGGGGAGGCATGGGAGGAGGGGAGGACGAAAAGCCCCATTGTAGAAGTCTTTGTATGGGCTTCTGCGAGCAGGACCAACTTGCTAAATCTGGCCCATTGCTCTCATCCCCATAACCCTGGATCTGCCTTTGGAAGGGGAAGGAGGGACATTGCTCCACTGGTGCTTGGTACACTTGATGTAAACTCCCATTAAATGATGCTCTTTCCATTCTTCATTGAAATAGGTGGCCATATGGGAGGCAATACATAGGTGCATTCAGAGTTGGGAGGCCTAGTTGCACAGACAAACCAAGTTGCCCATCAAACCAAGCCTCAATCCAGCAACAGTGGGCCTCTGAAGCCTGGGACCCTCAGACCAAAGACTCTGACATAGAGGTTGCAGCTTCTGAGCTAAATATCACTAAGGGACCAGCACTGTTGCCCCCAAAGTCTCACACTCCACAAAGTCCAGTAACCACTGTGGACAACGTTCCCAGTGAGAGATAGAAGAAAGGCAATGGAAAGCTAGATTTAAGGTAAGATAGGAACCCCTTTATGGATCTCCAATCCTCAGTAAGGGGGTGGGATGGAGGTTGGAAAGAGAGTCCTGCCGACCAAATTATTGTCTAAAATGTACAACTTCTTACTAGAATGGTACACAAAAGATGAACAGACAAAGGAGGTGATGATGAAATGGGCAATGGATTTTGGGTATAACATCGAGTATGATGCCTGGGTAAAACTGTGGAGTATAAAATTTACAGCATGTACCACCTTAAGAGAGAATATAATAAAAATGATGTATCGTTGGTATTTGACAACTGTTAAACTGATGAGAATGTACAGGATGAGCAGTAAGACATGTTGGAAATGCAAAGATAAAGATGGAGATTTTTACCACATGTGGTGGACGTGTGAGAAAATGAAACAGTTTTGGGAACAGATTTATAACAAATTGAAAAAGATATTTAAATACACTTTCCCAAAAAAGCCGGAAGCTTTCTTGCTAGGCTTGATAGGAGAGGAAACAGAAAAAGCAGATCAAAGGTTATTTATGTATGCTACGACTGCTGCCAGAACTTTGTTAGCCCCAAAATGGAAAGTACCAGAATTACCAACAATAGAGGAGTGGCAGACGAAGATGGTTGAGTATGCGGAACTAGCAAAACTGACCTGTAGAATCCGAAATCAGGAGGAAACAAAATTCCAAAAAGATTGGAGTAAATTTATGGAGTACATAAACAATAACTGTAGAAATTTGAAGACTCTGGCAGGACTGAAATAAATCTTACGATGTACATAGGATTGGATACAATAAGAAACTGTGGAAAAGTAACTGACATAAGAAAACCTGTTGAAGGGAAGGAAGGAAGTCAATACTCAGCAGAGTGTGGGGAAAGAATGTGGGTAAATGATTGTTTAATTTTACTGTATTTTGTTTGTTTGTATTAAATGAAACACCAATAAAAAGCATTTTTTAATAATAAAAAAAGGAAAGAAAGTCCTGCCAATGACTATATAAGGGCATTTCTTTGAGAATGTGCTACACTCAAGTGACCTGTCCATCACTGTGAAAGATTCCTTGCTCCCCAGGTTTGCTTGGTTGGTTCATTCCTGATCTGCCCAACTGCTTAGGGTGGACTCAACATGTCTGCTTGCAGCTGCTCTCTCCTCCTAACTTAGATTTGCCACACCTGCTTCTTCACCTTCCTAGTTGGCTGTGAGATCAACCTCACCAAGACCAGACAGACTTGGCAAATTGGTGGTGGTGGTATAGACTGTTTGGACTGGATACATATTTTATACATAAAATCAAGCCATTGTATTATCACAAAGTCACTAGAACAGAATCATAAGCATTAGAATCACCTCTCCTCTTATTGGTAGTCACCGTCAGCAAGTCTAGGAAATAAAAAGTGTTGCATCATCTCCATACAAATCATCAGCCCAATTCAGAACTGCATGCCAATATTATATGTGCACAGGGGGAGAGACCCCTCAGTTCATTTCCTTCTTTCTCACAGTACCTACTATTTTTGCAAGTGTAACAGACAGACTCAAAACAATGAGATCCTGTCTGGCCACAGAATATAAGGAAAAGCCATAGTGCTAGTCATATCCCTTGCAGCACTGGGTGGGGAATTAGTATGATGCAGCCTTTGCGTTGCCACAGGGTAGCATGACTGAGCAACATCTGGGGCGGTAATCCAGATTTCTCATAAAGCACATCAATCTTGAAAGAAAGCTCTCGTCCAGTGCTATTGCATTTCAAAGCAAGCGCCCTGGCTTTAAAGTAATTACACATTGTGTTCCCCGACAAATAGATGTAAGGGTTGTGCCATTGGTGATGACTGATATGAGTTATTTATGCCTTCACAAAGAAAGCTTGGGAAATGCCTGAACATGTCCTTCACCGGGGGGGGGGGGGAGATCTGATTCTACTTTGTCAATCCAGAGTCTGGAAATGCTCTAGAAGACGTTCTTGAAATACAACTCCCATCAGTCTCAGCCGGCATGGTCAGGGGTCAGGGATGATGGGAGTTGTAGTCCAGCAACATCCAGAAGACACCGGGTTTGGTAGTCTAGTGGATAGGATTGCACACAGGTGTTCACTGTGTGAGTGGAAGAGGGAGGCCGTGGCAGGAGGCTCTACCCCTGTCATGTGACCACCCTTCTTATGCATTGGTCAGAATATGTGCAGACTACAGAGCAACCAATGTATGGCCAACTTCAGACATTCGTGAATCAACATGAATAATCCCTACCCATGTTGGCCTGGCTGCTGGGTAGGTTTTTGGACTGAATTAACCTTGGTTGCTTGGTGGGCAACGTACACCAGGAGCTGGGGGAATGCAACACATGGGCTCTTCTGGACCTTTCAGCAGTTTTTTATACCATGCTATTTGTCTGGTCTGAGAATTAGGGACAGCACAGTTTGATGGTTCTGCTCCTATCTGGAAGGCAGGTGATAGACAATGGTGCTGGTGTTGTTGTTTTGTTTTGTTTTTGCTTTATTGGTTCTTCACAATTCTGTTACAAAGTGCTTCAAAGTTTATTCCCACACCACCACATATTGTTTAATATCCATATGAAATTGCTGGATGCAGGGATTTGGGCTTAAGTGTCACTAGAATTCTCTTTCAGCTTTTCATCTAATCCAGATGTAGCAGTGGATGTCCTGGACAGATGCCTGGATTTATAATGGACTGGATCAGTGGCGTAGCGTGGGTTGTCAGCACCCGGGGCAAGGCAAGTAATTTGCGCCCCTAACGCCTAACCTGCCGTCGCTGCCAGCTTCTTCTTGCTGCTGCCTGGTCTGGTCTGGTTCTCTCCCGCGCTCAGCACTGCGCTGGGCGGCCGCTGCACTGTCCCTCCCCCAGATAGTCCCTCGCTCTCTCTCCGCACCGCACGCCTGGCACACCCCCCTCCACAGTGGGCGGCGACCCGGCGGCTCGGATCGGATTCGCACAGCCAGCATTGCAGTGAGAGAGAGTGAGTGAGCCAGGTAGGGGCAGAGAACTGAGAGTGCGAGCGCCCCCCCCCCCAGATGTTGTGCCCGGTGCGGCTGGCCCCCCCTGCACCCCCCACGCTACGCCACTGGACTGGATTGGGATTAGCAAAATGAAAGTCAATCCAGAGAAGCTGGAGGTACTGTTTGTGGCCAACTTGTTCTACGATCAGTAGGTCCACACCATACCTTCAAGGTACACCCAATGTACATTTAAAGCACATGACTTCCCTCCAAGAATTCTAGGAACTGTCGTTTGCTCCTCACAGAGCTAGACTTCCCAACACACTTCCCAGAATTCTTTGTACTTTAAATGTATGTTGGATGCTCTTTAAATATGTAGATCTGCCCCATGGAGATTCTTTGTGCTATAAAGCTCCACATGGCCTAGAACCAGAGTTTCTGGAAAACTGCTTCTCCCACATGAACAAATCCATCATTCAAGACCCTGCTCTGGGTGTCTTCAGAGGTGGTGATGACACCTGAACTGTACAACATCCTCCCCAACATATTCAGCATTCAGTCTTTTATCCTTTGGGCACCAAGTGAAAACGGTTCCATTTTGTTCAGCCTTTTGCTGAGTAATATGATGTACTGTACTTCATTGCTGTGACTAATCATAACTCAGGGTGTGCTTTGAGTCATTTTAAAATAGACCTTTTAATTATTTAATTGTATGTTGAACTGTAAACTGCCTTGAAGAATGTGTGATGGAAAGCTGGGATATAAGTGTTTAAAATACTCTTTTAAAAAAAAAACAGAAAAACAATCTGCTTAGATAAAAATTAGCAGGAATAGGAGAAATACAACCTCCTTCCAACCTCTGTGCACCATGGTCTACATGTGTAGTCACCGCACACGTGTTCTAGCCAATGCATGGGGGATGGGCCCATAGAGAGGGCTAAGTCATATTCATACCATACATCTAAAGCAGTGTAATACCGCTTTAAATAATCATGGCTTCCCCTAAAGAATCCTGGGAGTTGCAACTTGCTAAGGGTTCTGAGAGTTGTTAGGAGACTCCTATTCCCCCTTCCCAGTGAAAAGGGCTTGACTGTTAAGCCACTCTCAGAATTGTAGCTCTGACTGTTTCAAGTGGTATCATAGTGCTTTAAATGTATGGTGCAAAAATGTGGCCAGAGTCACATTTCCTCCTACGGATGAACAGATGTGCAAACTTGCGTCTCACTTTCTCTTTTCCTGTGTATCTCTGTGCAGCTGATAACATTCAATGAATTCAAATGTCTGGATCCATTTCCCCACAAACACTCGATGTGAATTGGAAATGCACACGGCAAGGGCATGTGCAACGCAGCACAAATAGCTTCTGTCAATCATTTCATGCCTACACTTTGTGTTTTTCTTCCTTCTCTTCCTTTCCACTACCCATCCTCAACTTCTTCAGAGCCACAGAGCAGCACAGGCTTCCGTATATAGGCATAATTGCTCTGTCACTAACTAAGCAACCTGGAGAGAATCAGGCCAGGACAAAGAGAAGGGCCACTTCTTAGAAATGCAGGAATAGTAAGGGGTCTACAGTCTGAAAGCAGAGCTTGTCTAGTGGCCAAAAGACAACAGGGGTCCAGCACAGACTCTTAAGGGCATAGCTGCAATGAGTTACCTGAGTGGCTCCATTAGGAAACTGCCTGCTGCATTCAACACAAACTTCTGAAATTCATCCAGGGCACCCCCATGTAGCACTCGCTACCATTGTCCAGGTGGCTGATGGCACTGGGAGCCACTATAGTGGGATGAATTTGGGCTAGAGACACTTACTTTCAAATACAGTGGTACCTGGGGTCACATACGCTTCAGGTTACATACGCTTCAGGTTACAGACTCTGATAACCCAGAAATAGTGGTTCAGGTTAAGAACTTTGCTTCAGGATGAGAACAGAAATCGTGCTCTGGCGGCGCGGCAGCCGTGGGAGGCCCCATTAGCTAAAGTGGTGCTTCAGGTTAAGAACAGTTTCAGGTTAAGAATGGACCTCCGGAACGAATTAAGTACTTAACCCAAGGTACCACTGTAGTTGGGAACATCTTTGCTTACTTCCCTGGGCAACCATGGGCAAATCGCTCTCTCTTGGCCTAACAAACCTCTGAAGGTTGTTGGAAGGATTGAACAGCCATTGTAGTGGAAAGAGTGCTAGACCTATGCCAGGGGGGTGCAGCTTCAAATCCTTGTTCAGAGATGATGACCCTATACATGACATGCATAGGGTCAGGGCGACCTTGAGCCAGTTATCCTTTGTCAGCCTAACCTAAATTGCAGGGTTGAGGGAACCTACTTTAGAAGTAAGACTGAAGAGGGGAGGGTTTCATATACACCACCTTGAGTCCCACAGAGAAGGGGTAGGATAAAAATCTGCTGTGAACAAAAAGTGATACTCCTGTGTAGGCTGCCCCCTGCTCTTCTTTGAGGAAAATGGGGCAGACCTTCCAAGTGTCCCTATTTTCCAGGGACGTCCCTGATTTAGAGAATCCCAGTTTCTGATTTGATTCCAGAATGTCCCACTTTTCCTTAGGATGTCCCTATTTTCATTGGAGAAATGTTGGAGGCTATGGAGTTATCCGACCCCTGAGCTGTTTGATGGCAATCCTATATAGGGAAGGTTTTGCTATGTTTAGTGGTTTATTATGTTTCTATATAAGTTGAAAGCTGCCCAGAATGACTAGGGCAACCCAGTAAGATGGAATGGGACGTCCCTATTTTCATAGGAGAAATGTTGGAGGGTATGGTGGGGTGCAGTTGTGCTAAATAAATAACTGGATTTATATTAAGACAGGGGCAGGTTATACAAGAGTCAAAATAAATATAATGCATTTATGGAGAGAATTGCTTGGAGTGGGCGGGAGACAGCCGTGGCTGGGGAGCTGGAATTACACAGCTGTAAGAGAAAATTAGATTGCGCAAAGAATTTACAGCCTTTGAGGCAAAAGTGGGGAAAGGAGAGAGGAAGTTAAACACAGGCATGCAAAATAAGATGACTATAAGGACCCTTTGGCTTCCCAACCATTCTAGCAGTAGAAACCAAATAGTATGAATCTGAGGGTGTCTGTCACCAAAGGTCACTAGAGATGGGGGTAGAAATTTGGTCCAGTTCACATTTTAATGCAAATCTATCAAACTCCCACTTCACCCTAAAAATGGGCAGACCTAACCGCAGCCATCCTTTCAGATCCACACTTGTTGCAATTTTATGATGCAGTTCCCCAACCATAAAATGGGGGGGGGGGGAATGAATATGGAGTAACTGTGCAAATAGAGGAAATTGCTTGCAAAAAATGCATCCTGGTGAGAAAATGCTGGTGAATTTTCATGGTGCATTTATTTTTTTAAATCACAATCTGATATGGAAAGGTGACAACTTGAATTTAAGATTAGAAAAATGAAAAACTGAGAGAAACTTCCATTTAAAGATTCACCCAGTCCTGTCTCCATTCCATTCCAGCCCATGTCGCTCTTAACCCTGTTATTTTAAATATACCACTTTTTATTCAAACTTTGGATTGGTCTACACCTTTGAGAACACATTGTGATGAATTTGTGGTTGGACTTCCCTTTAGAAACTGTGGTCTTCCTTTAGATCACTGGTTCCCAAACCTTTCCCCCCCTGAAAATTGTGGAGGGTCTTGGTGGACTGTTTAATGCTTCTTCTGCATGTTATAATGCACTATAATAGAGGTTGCATGATTCTAAATTGAATTTTAATTGCTTCTTTGATTTCTTATATTGCATTGTATAATGCCATTGTATTATAATTTGCAGTCCATAGATTCAAGTTGTAATAGAATAGAATACAAGAAACAAAAGAAACAACAAAAATACAATTAAAAATCCAGTTGAGTATTTAATGCAGGCATGCCACAGACAATCTGAAAGAAGCTTTCGCACCCCTGGTGGTCCAAGAACCACAGTTTGGAAATCCTTGCTTTAGAATCACCAATATCATATGCATTGTTATGCAATGATGGCAAGAGAAGGCAGGACCAAGGGACAGCAGAATATTCAGAATGTGCCAGTCAGGTGGCATTGTATTTATAATCTTTCTTTTCCTCCACTGTTATTTCCTTCCTGACTTTTTTTACGTACTCCTTTTACCCCCCCCCCTCTCCTCTTCTGTGCAGCTCTTCACCCCTAACAGCAACCCCAACATGCTGACAGGACAGACAAGTCAAAGGACATTCTGTTGATTTAAGGGTGATCAGGAAGGCCTTTCATCACGATGGCAGATGTCAGCACCTTCAGCCATCCAAAAGGCAAAGGGAAGAAAGCCATGCTTTCCAGGCCCACACAGAAATTTGAGGACCTTTACTGCTAAAGTACCCCATGTCTGTGTCTGTATCTGTGTCTGCATGTGTGTGTTTTAAAGAGAAGGAGCTCATCCAGATATCTACTTGTCCCAGTGGCGTAGCATGGGGGGTGCAGGGGGGGCCGGCCGCACCGGGCGCAACATCTGGGGGTTAGGGTTAGGGGGCGCAAATCCACGGGTTAGGAGGCGCAAATTACTTGCCTTGCCCCGGGTGCTGACAGCCCACGCTACGCCACTGACTTGTCCTGCTGCTTCCCACTGGGAAAACCTGATCTTTACCACAGAATCAGAGCCAGGCCCTTTTTTCTCAGTCAGAACTCACTGGAACTCAGTTCCGGCACCTCTCAGGTGGGCACCATTGCCATTATAAGAGAACAAGGGAGACATTCATGGTGAGTTCCGGCACCTCTTTTTCTAGAAACATAGCACTGATCAGAGCAAACATCCATTGGGTTTTCCATGGATTGACGTTCGCTCCATTTCAGTGCTAAAAAGTGGTTTTCCCAGGGAAAATGGCAACACAAATGGAAATCCATGCAGACCCATGCGTAGAAAGCAAGTGTGGACGACCCCAAGTTGAATGTAAAGTTCAGGCGGCAATCCTGCGCTCTTACCTGCAAGCCCCATTGAATAAAGTAAAGATGCATAGAATTCCACTGACTGGATGATTTTCAGAACAACACAAAAATAGTCAATAAGTCATTACAATTTGCAAAGTCTGAGGGCCCAAATGAACATGCTGGCCCCTCAAAGCTTCTTCTTTTAATTTAGCACGAGCAAAGGATATTTTGTGCATAGTTGTGTGAAGCTGAAATCATGCATGCAGCTCACTAAGGATGAAACACACACACACACACACACACACACACACTTCCATTCCATCAGGTAACGGAACCCAGCAAATGGTGCTGATTGGTTTCCCCATAACCACGTGATGCTCCTGTACTTTATTCCACCACGCTTGCCTAATGAAAGGCTCATTGTTAAATAAGAACAGGAAAGGGATGATGTACGTGTCCATTTCTGGAGGTCCATATCTGCCCTTTGGCTCTCAGGTACCAAAGGGCAGACAGGTCAGTGTCTTTAAGCAGTCGGGACAGGCTTCCTGATCCTAGGAAAGCACTCATGATCTAAGTGAAGCTGCCTTGCTGAGAGAATTGCACAAATCGAACTAGAGGGGCAAGAAAAAGGCTGTGCCTCACACAGAATGGCCAAGCCAAGCCTGCGGAGAGGGAATCTCCTTGACTCTTCCATTAATACAGAGGGGAACATGCCAAGTTCTCGGTCCCTTGACCTATACATGCCACTTGTGAAATATACCAAACTTCTGATCACTGTTTGGCACCATCATCCCCCATCCATTTCCAGCCTACAGCCTTGAGTAAAGTCTGCCCTCCGGCCTCCACTAGGCCCCCTTACCTGCAGCAGTAAAATGATGCTCTCCCCCCGGCTACCATGCCAGCCAGCAGATCCTGTCTTCTCCATCCACCTCAGCCTGCATCTCAAAGCAACTGGGTTTCTCCTCTCTCTCTCCCTCCCCTCCTAGTTGCCTGAGCAGGAACAGAGGAAGGAAGGGTGAAAGGGGGTGGGGGTGGGAAGGGGGAGGGAGGGAAGGAGGGAAGGGGAGCGTGGAGCTGAAACTTTAATAGCACAGAGCCCCTTTTGTTTCACAACATATGGTATATTTCGTACATACTGAAGACATTAGCCACCTATATTTTTTAAGAGCTTACTTCAAAAGTATACATGGAGCTCATGCCCGGCTCTCTGAAAACACACTCTGGGAAGGGTTGGGAGTTCCTCAAAATCCAAACAGGGGAAAAAGAAAGAAAAAGAGAAAGAGGAAAACAGTCCACACTGAGATGCTTTGAAAGCCAACACAGTTTCCCACCCCCCTTTCTTTTTTTAATTCCAGGGATACATGTGCACAGCTTTATATACAAGCCTTTGCGGACGATGTGTGTTAACCAAGTTTATTTATTGCTCATCTGGCTGAGGTCTCAGTCCAAGGCACATTTACACAAAAGGCAGGCGTGTTCTCTGTAGATTCTGGGGCATGGCTTGGTGCTGAAAGAGGACAGTCGTCTCATCCCCCCCCCCCCGTCTCTGCACTACTCCACACTTCATTAGCCCCACTGAAATTGACCCTGCTCCAAACATTTGCACATCACTACCAGATCCTAATGAATGGGTAGCGGGAGCAGGGGGAGAGGTGTCCAATGAATTTTGGAGCACATAAGCTCTAACCCGCATGGGACATGATGCAGTGGCAAAGATAAGAGACTCCACACATCTGGCAGTGGTTTCGAAATGCATAAATATTTATCTTGAGTCCCAAACCCTTACAAAGCCAAAGAAACCATTTGAAAGAGCCTAGTATAGAGTCACAAATGGTAATTTTTCACACAGCTCTCGTAAAAAAAACAAAAAAAGCCAAGATAGAAAAGAACTTCAAGTAACAATGTTGTAAATGACTGAGACTAGGTGATTCTGAAATACAATATAAATGTTATTTATTTTTGGTTTACAATAACGTTGCCAGCCTTTAAGATTCTGGTACCTGGTTGAGACCTCAGGGATGAAGTCTAGGATCAAGGGACAGAATTTTGTGGTCAGACAGAGTCCAATGGTAAAAGGATGTGAAAATACAATTTCTCTAAGTTTTTAAGCTGTTCCATGTGTTCACAAATCCCCTCCTAGCAAGGGATACATTTGCGCGTGATATCAGGCCAACCATTTATCCATTGAGGCTGTCAGTTTCTAATTCAAATGACAATCAGTGGCTTCGTGGCAGACAACTCAGAACCCATACAAAGCAGATTTTTCATGGAACTGAGCCAAGCTTCAGATTAGTGAATTCATGGCAGGGAACACAAAACTCACGCAAAGCAGATCACACACACAAAAAGTGAGCGGGGGGGTGGGGTCATATGAATCTTTGGCAGAGAAGTTTTGCCCCTGTTAGAGCCTGCAACAGAGCTGGCTATTTCCATTACAGTTGCAAACTTCTTTTTTGACCTCTAGTTTGTGGCTATGTTGCCTCACATTTTTTTAATGCTAGTGTGAACCAGTAGGGTCTGCATGGAATTTGAATTCTGGAAAGTTGTGCCCTCGCAAGCCTTCCAGACTTTATTCTTCAACGAGCTTTGGAGATAAATGCTATGCTCATGAAACGGCTGCCATATTCAAACATTTGGGTTAGGTCCACATTTTCTGATTTAAGTAGTGATCTTTGGATGAACCTTTTCTATGCTTCTTATGAAAAATTAAGGGGCTTCTCAACTTGTAACTTCCTCTCAGTTTGTTTCTGTCACGCAAACACATCTAAAGGACAAATGCCACAAAACAAGTCTCCTTTTGCTAGGTACCATGCAGTCTCATTCCTGGGCATTCCACCAGCCTGCTTCTATCCAGTGTGACCAATAGGCTTTCTCTCCTTCTATTGTCGTAGAAGATATGGCAGGGGAATAGACTGAAATGAAAAGTTATTCTAATGCACACATGAATTGGGGTAAAGGAGTGAGCGTTCCACAGCTAGGGACTGCGGCTAATTATGAGGCCCCATAAATCTGTCACTACAACTGCTGTCCACATGCTGTGCATGGGGTGAGGGCACATGGCAAATTGGTGCTTTGTCCAATGTTTATCCAGTTGCATACTCTGATTTGCAATTGTAAAAGCTGCCAGTAAAAAGGCTTTATGGTTCTTCAGTGCTCATAAAGTTGTAGTGCCATAGCAAGGAGGGGAGGGGGCCCTGATTACTATGAGGCAGCAAAGCAAATTTATTACAGATTTGAGTAAGTTAATATTACAGTACAGCACTGCTAGCACTAAGCCTTGGATCACCGAGCAACCCCCACAAAAGAGACAAAAGAAACTTTATGGTGGGTGACGTGGAAAAGGCTGTCATTTGCTCTTCTCCTCTCACGTAGACTTTCATATTTTGCCTCCCAGGCTATTGCAAGGAGGCCATTGATTGGATATTTTCGACCTGAGATAAAACAAACAAGAACTTCTAGGGAGTTAGTCCTGTGCAAACAATCTGGCCGCCATTAGCAGTCATCCTCTGAAACAGCATCTGTCCATAATAAAGAAAACGTTTTTGAAAAATAAACGGAATTAAGCTCTTCTAATCAGCCCCTTTTGGCTGTGGTTCTTTATCTTCCATTTGCAACTGCAGTCACATCCAAACCATACATTTAAAGTGCATGGCTTCCCTCAAAGAATACTGGGAGTGTAGGTTTGTTAAGGCTGATTGGAATTGTAGCACGGTGAAGGATAAGTTACAGTTCCCAGGATTCTTTGGGGGAAGCCATGTGCAAGCCAAATGTATGGCATGGATGTGACAGGTGAAACAGGCCCATGAGACCACAAGTATAGCCACCAATATAGCACAGTGCAGAAAGGCTACCTTTGTTGGAGAGAGAGGTTTGGAAGAGAGATTCTTACTTTCTCATAGCAAAGTTAAGCACAGAGTTAAGCACATTAATACTTGACTAGATTTACATCTGTCCTCATCCATCGTTAAACAAATGTTCCTCATAAAAAATACTTAGGCTAGAATAAATCACAGGCACTTAGCTAATATTTTACTCACAGAGTTTCCAGAAAATAACAGCAAGCAAGTCTCCATTTGGTCCCAGTAAAACAGAGGTGAAAAACGGGTTCCAAGCAACTTAAAAGTAGTTGGTTTTCTTACAAAAAGGATCGTGCAATCTTTGGGTTACCAAAGATATGGAATTTCTCTTTTGGAGAGATTCAGTTCTCTTTTGGAGAGATTCAGTTCACTTGGTTTTTCTTGTAGCTGTGAGCCATTGGCTGCATGGCTCCTTGCTTGTTCAAGGAAGCACAAAGAGAAAAGACTGAAAAGAAGGAAAGCAGAGGCTGCTGACAGCCTGCTAAGCCACACCCACTTGCAACCTGAGCTCTGGGATACAAGTGTAAGTCAGTAACTATATTACTATAATCTTCACTTCCAGAACCTAAGAAGGGTCCTGATGGGTCATACTATACACCTATCTAGTCCATCATTTTGTTCCCATAGTGGCCTTCTGGATGCCTATGGGTAGCCAACAAACTCATAAAAATGAGACATCCAACCGCCCTGTGTTTCTTCTCTTTTACTATATTTCTTTGCCACTGTTTAAATACATGATCAGGTCAACTCACTGGGCCATATTCCACTAAACCATTGCACTAACAGAAGCCAATGCAAAGATTCCTGCTAGCACAATGAGACTTCCTCCCTCGCCCCTTGTGCATGCTATCCATGCCATCCCCAGATCTGCTCTGGGTCGTTGGTGGAACCCCCAGAATAAATTAAAGGAGTGCATGGGATGGGGAGAGGAGCTGGAGATTATTCCACTGCACAAGGAGAAATCCTTGCACTGATGGAACAATCTGCTCAACATAAAATCGAATCCCTACCAGTCCTAGTGGGCACAGCTACTACTGAGTTTGCTCATCATTAGCCATGGGTGGAAGGCAGAAAAGAGTTTATTAGACTCTACAGATATGGCTGTTGACTACTTTCAGACCAAAGAGAAAGTAAATTCACCACAGATTTTGAAAGAGCAATTGCCAAGGCTAAATGAAAAAATAAGAAGCTACAAGCACATTAGAAATATGGCTAAATGAACCTTGTTAGTCATGGAGGCTACTTGATGTTTAAAGTAGATGATGTCTGAAAATGTCATTATTACCCATCACAGACGCTCCTTTTGTCTCTCCATGTCTGAATCTTCTGATGAATTTTAATAACATTCCAGCTGATGCAAATACAACTCTTCAAATTTTCTCCAAATGTTTTGAGTGCTCATGATCTGTGCTCATGCCCTTGGCTTCTGGTTTCATTACGGTTTGCAAACAAATGTAAGAGCTGGGTGGTCCCCTACTCAAGTCTTATTCATACATGTTGCACTGTGATCATGTAATTTTGGGAAGATTGGTTGCCTTTGATTATGAGAGCCTTGATCTTTAATCGTAAACATCGCTGCAGGCCTGAAATGTAGCAGATTGACAAGGTGGGAGTAGGGAGCTCCTAGCATTGCAATTGAATGTATTGCAAGACGGAACCCAAAAAAAGTGCCACGGAACCGTTTTCAAAAAGCAGCTGGAATGTAAAGTGGAAGCATTCTGAGAGTTGACAAAAGTACTCTGTTAAAGGGGATGACATTTGGCAGATACAGCATTGTCCCATGTATTGCTTCCAGAGCATGCAATCTTTCTAAATCAGGGTGGGGAACCTGTGGACCTCCAGATGTTCCTGGACTTCAACTCCCATCAGCCCCTGTCAGCACAGCCGATGGTCAGGGAGTAATGGGAGCTGTAGTTCAACAACATCTGGAGGGCCATAAGCTTCCCCAGCTCTGTTGAAAAGCAAGCAGGTCTGCATCTGGTTAACATTTTTCACGGAAACCATGTACATATATAACTTGGCAAATGCCACAAACCACATAATAGTTAATGAGCAACATGCATCGCTTCTCACTGATACAGATGTAGCCTGCCATGGCAACTGGTTCTTGTGGTTCTGGAAGTGTGAACCATGCCATACTAATGAAGCAACAAGCAGCTGTTAGCAGATCCTGCCTAATCCCCCTTTCTCCTGTTCTTTGTTGGGGCAGGAAGATGAAGTGGTACTCCACCCTATCCATCCAGATCAGGGCAACATAAAGAGCCCATGGTGAAACTCATTGATCACATGGTTTGTTGACGGAAAGTGCTAAGGGGCAGCTTCCTTTCACCATGGAACACTGGTGAAGAAGACTGAGCTTCTTGCCTCTGCAGATGTTCCAAAAGGGTTTGGGTTAATGGTGGTGCTGTGTACAGGGATGCATGCGTCATTTTTAATCTTAAGGAATCAAGAGGAGTCCACAAAAAGATAGTAGCAGGAAGAAACTTTTCCCAGGCTAAAAGATGAAAAATAAGTTTAGATCCCAGCAAAGTCTGGAATTCAAAAGTAATTTTGCATAGTTTACATTTCAGGAGATTTCATCCCTCCTCATCTTGCCTGGAGATCTGTCTCTCCAGTGTCTGCTTTCCAAGCAAGGTTTTTCAAGAGTTGGGAATTGTGCAAGAGACAGTAATTATATTTTTTCGTCTTTCAAATGTGCATTTCCTGCCTGTAGAAACATTTAAAACAGCAGAAATACAGTAATGGAACTGTACAAATCAAAGATAGTGGATTAACTCCAAGTGGCTTCAGAGCCGCTTTTGAAAGTTAATGGCAGATAATCTACATCTAGAAATGTACAGGTGGTGCCATACTCTTTCTAGATCTTTCAGAAGCGTCAGAAGCTTTCATCATTGTTGATCATTACAACTTCAGAAGTGTGGCTGGGGTGTGGGTTCTGTCGTAGGTTATTTTGAACCTTCCTAAATCTGAGGGACACCCAGGGTGCTGCTGTGTATTCACCAGCTTGTGATTATGCCTGCAAATTACTGCAGGCTCAATCCCATTTAATATTCATGTCTGTCTTCCCCAAACTGGTGCCCTCCAGATGTTTTTGAATCGAATTCCCATCAGACCTAGCCCACATAACACATTGGCCATGCTTTCTGGAGTTGATGGGAGTTGAACAACTGGAAATGATAATCTCTTAATGACTGGGGTTATTAGCATTTTTTTAGGTAGCATCCAATTCTGTTTTTCTTTTCCTTCAAACTCAGAAGCAGCTGATTGGGTTCTAGATTATGTCATATGGTAATTAGAGAGAAGATAGATCAAACACACTGAATTTGCATCTGGGCAATATGGATGTGATTATCATTGTGGATAACATGAGACCTCAGATAATGTGAAATTTGAACTGGATTTCAATTTATCCTAACTGGATTTCCCACCCCACTCCACCCCACCCCCTTTTTTTAAGAAGAAGACAAAATAAAATGAAATAGACAACTCGCCAGCTCCAGTTATAGCTGACAAACTAGCTATTCCTTCTTCAAAGACCTAGTATCTATCATGCATATTTATGGAATCCATTAGATTGGCTATTGCAATGCATCCTTCTTGGGGCTACCCTTGAAAATGTCTTTAAAAATGCAGTTAGTGCAAAACGCTGTGCCCAGAGCCGTCTTTCCCATTGGTGTTAGTGATTCACTGCGCCAGGGCGCCGGCCTCTCAGGGGCACCCTCGCGAGTGGGGGAGCTGCATGGCTTTGCTGGCAGCCTCCCCTTTCCCTGCACGCCCGCCAGCTGCACCCTGCCAATTATATGGCTGTGCAGCTTCCTTCCCAAGCCTCCGCAGGAGGAGAGCGATCCCCACAGAGGCTTAGGATGGAAGCTGTGTGCAGCTTCCCTCCCAAGCCTCTGCATCTGCTAAAGACGGCCCTGCTCCCGGTCGTTGTCTTCCTCCTGATCCTGGCAAAAGGTGGTGCACAGCCTTCCTGGGCTGCTTTTCTGGGCTGCCTTCTCGGGCGCCCCGACACCGAAAAGCATGTCCACCAGCACGTTTTCCTGCTTGATCGCCGCTGCCACGCTGGGGATCGGGGCGGTGGGGGAGGCAGAGGACATTTTCCATACACCTCTCCTTTGTTTTGGAGTTGCCCGGGGGGGGGGTGCCGGAGGGATCTTTGCACCACAGTGCCGGATAAGCTTAAGACGGCCCTGGCTGTAGCCAAATGACAAGAGAAAGGCAAAGATAGCATATAATGTAAACATAATATGCAACATGGCTGCATGTAAGTTCCCAGACCCAATTCAAGATGCAGGTTACCAGTTTCCTACAATGGCCTTGTCCCAGCATACCTCAAAGAGATCTGCTTCAGATTACATCAGCTGATGAAGTCTGTGAGAACACGGAAGAGCAGGAGTTTTCTCAGCTGAGGCACCTCAGCCAGGGAACTGCCTCTCAAGGGCATTCTTGGTCTGGCTCACCTAACATTACAGGATTTCAGGAAGAGGGCAGGAGCTTTCTTGTTCCAGCAGGATTTTAAAGATAATTGGTGTTTTTTTATTGGCTGTATGTCACGTTTTGGGGTTTTTCAAAATCACTGCTCAGAGGTTTTAATAAATGTTACTAGTTTTCTGGGAAATGTTTCCAGTCCTTTTATGATCCTGTGATCTGCTTTAAGCATCCTAAAAGGGAGTGGAAAGCAGGGCAGGGCACTAGCGGGGTACTCATCATTGACCAACAGAAATGAGGCCTATCGTTTAACTCACCTGTTAAGCGTTCCATTTGTGAGCTTGCTTGTTGCACTGCTTGTCAGTTTGTTGGTAATGCTACAACTGGCCTAGGTACTGAGGTATTAGAATGAAATGTGGTTCACATGTTCAGCACACCGTTCCTTTGAGTAGAAGTATGCCCTACTTAGTGGGACACAGGTGGTGCTGTGGTCTAAACCACAGAGACTAGGGCTTGCTGATCAGAAGGTTGGCGGTTCGAATCCCCGCGACGTGGTGAGCTCCCGTTGCTTGGTTCCTGCTCCTGCCAACCTAGCAGTTCGAAAGCACTTCAAAGTGCAAGTAGATAAATAGGTACCACTCTGGCAGGAAGGTAAATGGGGTTCCGGTGCGCTGCTCTGGTTTGCCAGAAGCAGCTTCGCCATGACCCGGAAAGCTGTCTGCAGCCAAATGCCAGCTCCCTTGGCCTGAAAACGGAGATGAGTGCTGCACCCCATAGTTGATTTCTGCTGGACTTAACCATCCAGGAGTCTTTTACCTTTACCTGCGATGCACCAATTTTCAAAAAGACCCAAGAAATATATAAAACACATCACAATGTGTATGCCCCTTGAAAGCTGAGCTACTGGGATTAAAAGTTAGTGCACACATTCAGAACACCACTTTTAATTTCACATATGAACCCCATCTAACTCATCACACCTGTTTTCAAGGGTGAATAGACTGTAATGCAGCAACATCTAAACGCCTCTCAAGTGCTATGCTTTCCTAGTATGAATCAATATAACTAATTATATGCCATCACCACTAATTATATGCAACCACCATCCAGGCTTTTCTTTAAGAAAATAACAAAGGAACCTCTATAACTTTCTTAGGTTGTCTGCTCCAGCATCCAGCTTTTCTTATACTGGAAATCTTCATGTCTGGGTTTGCTCCTTCTATATTATATAATAAAAGTAGCAAAACAGAGGTAAAGGTTCTGCAGATGATTTATGTTACAGAGAGGCAAAGATTGGTTAGCAGCCATTAAGATAAACCTCCCAACCATAAGCGCACTTGGCAATGGATGTGATTGTCTAGGAAAGTTGTCAGCAGGATTTCCTTCTTTGGAGCTGCCAAAGGCGACTATTGACAGACATGGGCTTAGCTACAGCAAAGAGTGTCTCACTACACCAGGGTGGAGCAGAGGCATTTCCAAGCCGCTTGTGAATTCTCTTCACCTTATCTCTACCCCAGCCTCACAGCCCTTGGCTTTGTCTGCATTAGTGGAAGTCTCCAGAGCAGGCAGGAAGAGTCTGGGCAGCCAAAGTTTGTAGTGGGAACTGTGAGAACAGAGGCAGAATGTGAGGAAACGGTGGGGTGTGTGCCTGCTGGCCAGCTGATTGGGGAGATCAGGGGGGGCAGGGGAGGGGAGCGGTTTCTGTTCCCCTGGCACTGTTTTGGCTGCTACAGTGTGAACTTGTATAAATGGACTTCTTATCTCACAGACCATTTCATGTTTGCATTAAAGGAAAATAGTCTGCAGTGGGGGGCAGGGGGGAAATCTTGATAAAATATTTTGTTGGCATTGTGAAGAATACTAACTGCTTCTAATCAGCCAGCTGCTTTGTCACATCAGGGCTCGCATATTTCTAGAGTGAGCCACTTCTGTCTGACACAGAAATATAGAACAGCGGCACATTATGTGGGGGTTGAACTGTTCAGGACTGGCTTTGTAGTGGTAGTGGACCATTTCTTACTCTTTCTTTCTCGTCCACACAGAAGTTAATGAAGGAAGCAAGGCTAGGTGTTCCATCTCTGACAAAGCCAGATTTGTGTCTGTGTGTCTGCGTGTGCAAATCTGTGATTTTTGAAGAACTGGTGTGGTGTAGTAGATAAGGCAATCCAATACACTTTTGTTGGGGAGTAAGTCCCTTTAAATTCAGAAGGTTTTTCTTCTAAGTAGGGATGTGCAAATGTGGCTTCATCTGTCACCCATTGGCTCTTTAATCTGGTGTTTTCTAAACCACTGCAATTGATTTACTTTGCCCAAGACTTTCTTCCATCTTTTCAGCTGCTGATGTGGAAATATGCCTTTATTTATTTCACATATCTCATAGCACACAATGGGCTTGCATCACCATATATTTACAAATTGGTTACCATCTCTGTGTGTTTTCCTATCAAAGTTAACGAATTCCCAGAGGGGTAGCCCCTTGATCCTTTCTCAGCACAAACAACAAAGAGTCTTAAATAACACACATTACAAAGCAATTTATGTACTTATTTACTCATAATGTGTGAATATTGAAATAAAAAACCCTCTTATATTGTAGAGAACTAAGTCAAAAACCATTTATACCAAGAGTCTATGCTGTGATAAGGGTTGAGTTGAGGATGGGAAGAATCTACTTGATAGTCCATTTCCAACAGATTCCTCTAGCATCTGTACTAGGGAGACATATACAGTGGTACGTCGGGTTACAGATGCTTCAGGTTACAGGTGCTTCAGGTTGCAGACTCTGCTAACCCAGAAATAGTACCTCAGGTTAAGAACTTTGCTTCAGGATGAAAACAGAAACTGTGTGGCGGCAGCGGGAGGCCCCATTAGCTAAAGTGGTACCTCAGGTTAAGAACAGTTTCAGGTTAAGAACGGACCTCCAGAACGAATTAAGTTTTTAACCCGAGGTACCACTGTATAGGACTGTGTTGCACAAATGTAAGCTAGGAAGTCATAAGTGAGGAAGTCTTACTGTAACCAAATATCCATTGGGTCTAGGCAGGGAGGGTTAATTCCGTCAGTTTTGGTTTCTCTCCATTTCTCATTTTCCAACCATAAATCCAGCATTTTTGTATGCAATGGTCCCAAATATACACAATTTGTAAGCATTTCCCCCAACAGAATACATATTTGTATGTTATTTTCACTAATACATATATTTCTATGCCCACTATCACCTTGTATATCCATTTGTGTACGCATCGTTTGGTTGGAGAAGTGAATCGCAACATTCAGAGAAATGCGAATTCCAAAAGGTAAGTTTGCTTATTGTTTCAGGAAGTGCAAATAGGTAGGTTGGGGGTGGGGGGGGGCGGAATGCTGACTGAATACTGAATTTCTCTCTTCTTTCTTGAAGGCTGCTTCTGCTAGGCCTGGCCTGCCTCCCCAGCACCATCCCTCCATTCTCTGCCTCTCTTTGCACACCATGGGCTTCCAGCACACCTGTATTCATTCATCTGTGCTCTGCTGGGGAGAATCTACATTGGGGGCCCACACCATTGCAGTGTTTTTCTTTGGCACCACAACATAAAGCAGACATCTAGATTTTCACGGTGCCACTTCCTGCAGTAGATGCCTTGCTGGCTCACCAGTCTTTTGAACGCCCACATCCCTGGCTACTGCCGTAGCAGTGTTTTCTCTGCTCAGGCTCCTCTGCTTACGTTTCTCCCAGAGGTTTCTCCCAGCTCCTAGTTTTGAAATCTTAATGGCTGGCACTGGGTTCTGCAGAGTGCTGTTAACATCAGAATAGCAGCATGGTGCAATCTGCATGAGGGAAAAGATTGTGCACGCTGAATTGCATCAGTGAGGTACTTTTGCATAACAAGCCGGCTAGTTTCTGAAGTTGAACAACCGGGAACAGACCACACCTTCACTTCCCTGAGAAGACTTTCACCTGAGGATTACGCTGTGAAGTTATTATGTCAGATAATTCAGTTCGGCGCTTGCTGTTTAAAATGCTACAGGGAATATACCGACTGCAGAAGTCTCTAGTGTTTTGAGGCCTTTTGAGCCTGATAAGTCTAAGGGAGGCCCAGTCACATCCTGCTCTTTGTGCAAAATATGAACACTGCAAAATTCTGTCAGCATGTAATACATGGGGAAGTGGGGGACTTTGCTTTACTGCAGGAGTGCATAGGGGTGGGGTGCTATTGGTTTCGTTTTTAAAAACACACACTCTGTGTTTAGGAGAGAAGTACAGAGCTTCCAATAAATACATTTTAAAAACAGAACAAGAAAGTTCATGTAATTGGTTGGGCACTGTTTTGGGGAAGGAATGTAACCCTCCAGGCACAAGACACTCTTCTGGAATAGCACCATTGTCATCTTAAAAAACAAAACAAAATGGAAAATGTTTGTATCAGAACTCTGTTTCCCCCTCAGAAATCCCATCACAGCCACATAAATGCCAATCAAGCAAGGATCAGAAGCAGTAAAAGAGCATATAAAAGGAAAACAAATGTGCATTGATTGTGCAACAAGCTGATTGCGCAGAATGGAATTGATAGATACCAAACCAGCTCCTCTGAGGGCAGCATAGATTTTCGCACTGTCTGGAGAAAAAGCAAATTCCAAGTAAGGCTCCCATTCATTCCCAGAGTTCTTCTGAGAAATTTGCCTTGCAGCCTCTCTGACGCAAATCATGGCTTTCCCTACCCCTTGTTGAACCAACGCAGCTTCCCTTGGGTAGTACCAGAAAGAAAGCTCTTTTTGTTCATTTCATTGAGCAGGACTATGCCATTGAACAATCCCCCCACCCCCCCATTTCTTAATTGATGTCCCCTGCCTATGTGCCGTCTGGGCTCACCCCTGCTGTCTAACAAACTGCCCTGACATTAACCTCATGTTTTTTATAAATGACAGACTTCCTCAATTCAGCAAAGCAGAGCAGCCCTTTGGAGTGAAAGGAAGCACATTAATCTCCACCATGTCAGAAAGAAATGTGCATTTTGCAATGGACGCACCGCCACATGTCTCTCAGCCTTGGAAAAGGAGGAATTGATGAGCAGGCCTTGAGACAGTGTTGAGAAGAGGGTTGCTAGATTGCAGCTGGATGGGGCAGTGGAGATCATGGGTTGCGTCCTCCACAGTCTTCAAAAATGGTAAGTTTAATCATGGGGGGCAGGGCTGAACTTCATGGAGATGTGTGTGCATGTCTGTATATGTGTGCACACGTATTAACCCTTTCCCCACGCCAGTCTCCCGATCCAAGTTGGTCCACCCTTGAAACTGCCATTTGCTCTACAAGGCAAATGATTGAGGTTTCTGGTCCAGGCATCAGGGAAAGCAAGGGACAGATGGAGCAAGAGACTTTCAAATGACTGAGGGGGCTGGAGATGGAGAAGTGAAGGTCACAGGCAAAGATATTGTTACAGTGGTAGCAAGATTCCAGGGGTCATGGCACTTAACCAAGGTTTGTGTTCGTTTGGAAGGAGGCACAGCGGAAGCAAGTGTCTTTGAGCAATATATTTTACTGTATTTTGCACATACAACCTGAGCTTTGATGGAGGCAGTGCAGAACTTTACACCTCAAGCGTGTCTCTCATTGCTCCTCTCATAGCTTCTGCAAGCTTGGGTCCAAAGCGGCTGCCAGCCACGTCACCTGATCTCTTGGTCCAGCACACATGGCATTCTGGCACCTCCTTTCTCCGCCCCAAAAACCTTTGCTCAAAACCTCAGTTTAAAAGGACACCTTTTTTCCTTTGGGGACATCACTCCCTCTGTTACCTCGGCAACCTCCCCCTCCAGGCCACCATCATATTCTGCCTGGCTGACAGCTCCCATTATCAAACAAACCGAGCTATTATAAGCCTTTTGTGTCTTCAATGACCCACCCCACAGTGCAGTGCCATAGCTATGGGTGGGCTAGCTGGGGGTTTTTTCCCTGGATGAAGCCTCCAGAAAGGTGCCATTGAGGCTCCCAGTCTCTGTGTGTGTGTGGATGCAAATACGCATGGGGAGGTGCCAACAGTGGCGTAGCGTGGGGGGTGCAGGGGGGGCCGGCCGCACCGGGCGCAACATCTGGGGGTTAGGGTTAGGGGGCGCAAATCCATGGGTTAGGGGGCGCAAATCCACGGGTTAGGGGGCACAAATTACTTGCCTTGCCCCGGGTGCTGACAACCCACGCTACGCCACTGGGTCTTTGACCTGGGTGAAAGAAACCCTTGTTTTGCCCCTGGTCTCACTCCTGTCAGCAACTGGGCTGCAGCTCCTGCACTTTCTGGGCCCCACAGTGAGTTCATGGCAGGAATCCGGCCTTGAAGCAAACAGTGCATGTTACCAGCCTTTCCTGGTCCAGCAATGTCTTCTATGGACAATTGCAAACACACGCCTTGTCCCTTAGGTCTACCCTGGTGATGTACTTAGGACCCAGATAGGAACAGGTGACTTAGGTCAGGCCCACCAGGCTCATCCATCCAAGTACTAGTAATACAGACCAGAGGGCACAGCAAAAATGCATTTAGACTCTGTATTAGTTGATCACATGGCATGGCCCTACGAAACAAAATATAAAAACAAGCATGTGTCTGATGTTGTGAGAGCCGCATACAGCAAGGATTGGAAATCCACAGTCGACTATTCATAGATTAGAACTATATAAAGATTTGTATTCCTGCAACATCTTAGAAGCAAGATACATTAATGGGCACGTGGGTGGCTAGGCAGATTGGTTACAAAAATTCTGAGTGATATAAACTACAGATGTCTGGCATGACTACATAGTCATTTTTGTTTATTCTGATTCTGGCACAAACCCTAAATGAATCAGTTAAGATTGATCTGTTAAGTTTATCTGTATGAAGAACAGAGTATGACAAGGATATAGAGGACAAATCTGTCTTGCTGTCTCTACCAGGCCTTGCGAATTAGGCCCATCTTGCCCCAAACCTGATCCACAACTCGTCTCTATGGTCTGTGTCTAAGGCATGCCCTTGAAAGCACAATGGGAACGTGTCAAATCAATAGATTCCTTTGGAGAGGGGTGTGGGAGCTGTACAAATGTGGCTACAGCCAACGTAGAAGAAGCTGGGTGGGCTTCAGAGCTGTTGAGCTGGAGCCCACTGAACTGCAGAGCTCGTCCCAGCAGCTGATGAACTTGGCATGATCCTACCAAAGTACATCTCACTATAAATTTGTCAGGCCTTCTATGGTCCTGTAGGATTTGGTTGTCTCAGCAACTGATTAGTGCTTTCCTAAGGCAATAAGCTTCAAGGAAGGAAGCAACTTAGGCTGCGGGTAGGTAGAGAAGGGGGGGGTGGATATTCCATTTCCCATGCTGTTTTTGGCTGCCTGGCAGAAAGGAATCAAAGTTCCTTTCCGCCTCCACAACTACTACTTTCTGTTGAAGGTGGACTTATGCCAGAGTATCGGAGAGGGAGGGAGAGAGTACATGTTTGCTTGTGTGCTAGCGTGTGCCAGTGTTGTGTTGTGGTGTGCATTGTATATATGCACAAGTCTGGGAAATAATGCTCATGACCATCTATGCAGGAATCTGTATGTTCCAGAGAGTTGTATATGGTGGGTTGACCAATGAGTAGACCCATGACCTAAGTTAGTCATGGCCTTTCATTTCAATAGATCTACTCTAAGTACAAGGTAGTTTAATACAACCCAGCGTGCATATTGGGGGGAGGAGAGAGGTGAAGAAAGAAAGAAAGAAAGAAAGAAAGAAAGAAAGAAAGAAAGAAAGAAAGAAAGAAAGAAAGAAAGAAAGAAAGAAAGAACATGCTTACATGCATTTTCTAGGAAAACTCCCTACTTAATGCTTGCATTATGACCTTTAGGCTCTATACCTTCCATGTTCTTCACCTAGATCTCCAAGAGGAAGGGATGCAACAGAGAGCTGGAAGGAGAAAAGATTGAAAGTTGTTATGCATAAGGAGTTGCTGGTAGGATATGAAGTTCAAAAACCATCTAGGTTGGAGACTACCATGGTCTTAGCTAACTGGTCCTATACAACTAGAAATTCTTTGCTAGGCATTTGACCATCTGCAGTGGAGTTTTCTAGGCAGAGAGCAGAGGAAATTTCTTGCATAAACACATACTTTTCATTTTAGGCTTTCATTTTCCCTTTGAAGAGAGTACCAGAAAAACAGCAGAAATGCCAGATACTGCAATAAAATGTCCAGAAAACACACACAAAATGCATTTCCCTTTAAATGTAATTGTTTGAACTAACACCAAAAAATGTTCATGCAAAGGTATTTCATTTTTTTCTTTTTTAATGCAATAAACCAGATGCAAGAGCTAACATGAGCAGGAGGAGTAGAGGATGGAAAGGCTCATTCCTAAAAGAAATGATGTCCAGTAACAAGAAACAGCTGAAGATCTGCTCCCAGCCCTCCTCCTCCTCCTCCATTTGCCCTTTGGGTCAGTTCACATTTTTTTGAATCCTGATTGCCGAGAAATTGGAGGCTTGTGTTCCGCTCAAGGTCTGACTTGTTAATGGGAGGCCTGAGGCAGCGTGCATTGAAATATGAGGAACTGTATTACAAATGCCATCCTAGGAGTTCCACTAAAGTTTTAAGATTTGGGGGGGGGGGGAGAGAGAGAGAGAGACCAGGGGTGGGGGAACACTTTCTGTGACCATATAGAATAGCTGAACAGCTGCAAGGCAAAACCTCAGGGACTCCCCTGGTTTCTCCTTACTGAGAAAACATATGGAGCCTAGACACATGTGCTTCCCATGTGGAGGCTACATTTCATGCATGGTTTTTATGTGTCTAAGTGAGTGAAGTTTGGCTCAGGACTCTCTCTCTCTCTCTCTCTCTCTCTCTCATATAGGTGATTTGTTTCAAAGCCTACAGAAGACAGAAACCTCTTTGAACGTTACACTGAATGGCATGAGATGTGAGGAATTTGTTTTTGAATGTCATTCCCTGGATCTTTTAACACCAGGGATGTGTACACATTGCCAGCATAAAGTGCATCTTTTTCTCAATTTGGATTGAAGCAGGTTTGGGGAGAAATGTGCCAGAATGCAGTATTTCCAGGAAAGAACAGGATAGATACGTATTGTGGCTGAATTTGTACGTACACCACTTCCCAAACAGGTGATGGGAGAGCACTGGATGCCAGGTAAACAGGAGTGTGTACACAGCCTCTATGTTTTTGGAAATTCAACAAAGCACTCTGTGGCACATCTTTGATACATCTGTCGGCGTATTAGTGCATGTGATTGGACGCTCAAGTCAGCTAACTTTGGGGAAAATAATCATAACATTGCAACAGAACAGTTCTTACCCACAATTAACATGGAAAGATGTGTGTTATAGATTCATATTCACACATGTGGAGGGACAGAATGAAGAGGAATATTCATAGGGACAAAACACATCCTAATATTCAAAGCAAATGTTCCAGCCATCCAGGGCATCACCAACATTTGGCTGACAAGATGTCTAGCTTAGGTGGTGAGGGGCAAGGTGCATGGTACAGACAGCTCTCTTCCCCAGTACCTCACCACTGCTCTCTGTCCCCAGCATCTTCCTCCTGAGGCAGCCACCCCACCCTGCATAAAAATAGAGCTGGCCCTATATCTGTCCACCCACTGTTAAATATAGGTTGTCTTCTTCTTCTTTGGTGATCACTCATTGCCGAGTAAGATTGTAGTGTGCATTCACATGAAAGCTCATACCAATAACAAACTTAGTTGGTCTCTAAGGTGCTACTGGAAGGAATTCCCCCCCCAACTATGGCAGACCAACACAGCTACCTACCTGTCTTCCATAAACATGGTTTTAACAGTGACTCCATAAGTGACTGTGGAGGCCAATTCTGGATCCACACACCCTTCCACAGTGGGGACATAGGTTTCCAGGCGGGAGTTGATCATGGTGAGGGTTTGCCAAACATGCCTTCCTCTTAGCACATTTCTCCCTTGCGTCCTGAGTTTGAGTGTCTTCAAAGCCCATGACACCTTTGGCAATGGTTGTTCTCCAATTGGAGCGCTTGCAGGCCAGTGCTTCCCAGTTGTTGGTGTTTATACTACATTTTTCTAGATTTGCCTTGAGAGAGTCTTTAAACCTCTTATGTTGACCACCAGCAGTACACTTTCCATATTTAAGTTCGGAATAGAGTAGTTGTTTTGGAAGATGATAATCAGGCATCCAAACAACATGATGAGCCCAACGAAGTTTATCCTACAGAATCATTGCTAAATACAGGTATACCCATATGGAGAGCTAACAATGGAGAAGCAGTGGCGTAGCATGGGTTGTCAGCACCCGGGGCAAGGCAAGTAATTTGCGCCCCCTAACCCGTGGATTTGCGCCCCCTAACCCGTGGATTTGCGCCCCCTAACCCTAACCCCCAGATGTTGCGCCCGGTGCGGCCGGGCCCCCCTGCACCCCCCACGCTACGCCACTGTGGAGAAGACATCAAGCCCGCAAACCCACAGCCACTTAGCTGGGGGACTAAGTCCTATTGAACTTAGTGGAGCCTGCATCTGATTAAGATTACACAATAAAATCAACATAATAAGCCATTGCAGCAGAAAAGACGAATCGGCACCAATCAAGTCTCCCTGGGGTGAACATTCCACATGCAGAGCACCGCCACTTAAGAAGCCTGGTCCTCAATTGCCCCCTCCAGCACTTCATCTGGAAAAGGGCCTTTATGTACTGCAGGCATGGGGGACATATTTCAGCCCAAAAAACACATTCTCCTCTGAGCAGAGATCCAAAGGCCACACGCAAAAGTGGGCAGAGCAATAAGTGTGAATGTTACCTTTGTACTGTGAGCTCGTTTCTACACATACTCCTCTGCATCCAGCAAGCATTATCAGAGTTCCATGGCACATTCCAGCCAGCAAAAACACCAAGGAAGGGTTTGGAGCAGAACCAATAAGAGATAAAGCTTCCCTCCATAGCTGCAATACCCTTATTCCTCATTGCCTCCCCCACTGCAATGAGGCTTGAGGGGAAAGCCTTGCATTAGCTCCAACAGACGACTAATGGTTGCCAGGGAGCTTCCTTGAGATCGCAGCCTCCTCCTCTGCTCTCTCCAGGAAAATTACACACAAGTTAGACCTGAAATAAGTGAAAACCATTCTTTCACGCCTGGCAGGTGTGAATGGGATTGCTGGACATGCATGCATGTTTGGTTGCAGTCGTGTGGGGTGCCCAGGACTTTCTCCAGTTTGGAGATGTGGCCCCCTGCCCACTGGTGCAACTGGCTACTCAACCAGCTGAAAAAAGGTAACCCTGAGATGAAAGAATAACAGTAGGGAGCAATATAAGTGGAGCATTCTCTCCCTCTCTATGCCAGTGTTGAGTGGCATTTAACCTTAACACAAATACAAAGCCATGAAGGGCAAAGATGACACTATAGGGAGGAAGCAGCAAATTCTTCATAATTTAACTGGATGGAGTCCCCCGCTCTCCTAATCAGATAAGATTCCTCTGAGGAAGAATGGCAGAACTCTGCAACATGGGCAGCTCATTAGCCACGGTGAAACCTGTTGCTAAAGGAGAAGGCATCAAGAGTTGTCTTCCAAGCGCTGTCAAGGAGGGATAAACGCTGCAAGTTCTGTCCTGATGAGGTGAAAAGTGATGTTTAAATGTGCGAGAGAGTAGAAACAGATTGTGACCATTCGCCTGCCATTCCTTTGCTCAGATTTCTGGAGGAAAAAAGCAAGAGCAAGAGAGATGATTTCCTGTTTGGAATCACCTGCTTCTGAGAAATTTGCCCAGATGAGACTTGAGCAAAGAAACCTGGGCTCCAAAAGGAGCCGTGATACAGCTGTTCTTTTATGACTGCTGCCACCTTTTAGACTACTTGTCACTAAATATTTGGGGGGGGGCCAAATTCTGTTCATAAGCATCTTTCGGAAGGGTGGAGGTTGCCAAAACATCTTAACTAACCTTGTCAAACAAGCAAATATAAATGAGGCTGGGACTCTGGAGATGTAACAAGCAGTGCCTCTTGGGCATCTGTCAGGTGCTGGGGAAGCATCACATTTTGAATTGTTGTATGAGATGAAAAATGTTCTCTCTCTTTTTAGGGTTGCCAGGTTTCCCCTCCCCCATCCTTGAAAGCTGGCTGACAACACAAATTCAGCAGGCAAATCAAAAAGTTGCTCAAGCAGACTTTCTGCCCTCTTGAAACTGGTGTGGAGATGGGTGGACATAAAGAAAAAGCCCTTGCCTAGCATGGAAACTCTCCATATCTTCTCATATCTTCATTTCCATTCCACTTGGCCACACTGAGGCTAGTATTCAATGTTAGTCCTATTCAGAGTAGATCCATTGAAGCGAATGAACATGACTATTAGAAGGCCCATTAATTTCAATAGCTCTATGCTTAATTGACTACAATGCTGAATGCCTGTGGTTGCATGTCAGGAGTCCATGCTATGACTGCCTGTGTTACTGGTGGCACTCTGGTTTTCAAGAAAGATTGGGTCAGGAGTCTCCATTTTGGCACCCACAAGCACACATGTGGTCTCAGAGGCCATCCCTGGTGTCCACAGGGTGCCCCCCTCCCCAAAATTAGGCTTGAAATAAGTGTTGTATCATAGCAAATAGAATAGATTGCAATGAGGCTAGGAAGCATAGCAGTTTCTCCTGTGCCCACAAGCCCCAAAAGGTAGGTGCTTCTGAGTTGGGCTGATATAGGAAGGAGCCACAGGGTGGAGAATTCATAAGAACATAAAAAAAGAGTTTGCTGGATCAGGCCAGTGCCCCATCTAGTCCAGCATCCTATTCCCATAGCGGCCAACCAAATGTCTATGGGAAGCCTGCAAGCAGGATCTGAGTGTGACTATACTCTTCCCAGAAACGGCTGGCGCTGTGGGTTAAACCACTGAGCCTAGGGCTTGCCGATCGGAAGGTAGGTGGTTCAAATCCCCGTGACAGGGTGAGCTCCTGTTGCTCGGTCCCTGCTCCTGCCAGCCTAGCAGTTCGAAAGCACATCAAAGTGCAAGTAGATAAATAGGTACCACACCACGCCAGTGTGGTGTAGTGGTTAAGAGCGGTAGTCTCGTAATCTGGGGAACCGGGTTCGCGTCTCCGCTCCTCCACATGCAGCTGCTGGGTGACCTTGGGCCAGTCATACTTCTTTGAAGTCTCTCAGCCCCACTCACCTCACAGAGTGTTTGTTGTGGGGGAGGAAGGGAAAGGAGAATGTTAGCCACTTTGAGACTCCTGAAGGGGAGTGAAAGGCGGGATATCAAATCGAAACTCTTCTTCTTCTTCTTCTTCTTCTTCTTCTTCTTCTTCTTCTTCTTCTTCCTCTTCTTCTTCTTCCAGGGGGAAGGTAAATGGTGTTTCGGTGCGCTGCTCTGGTTCGCCAGAAGTGGCTTAGTCATGCTGGCCACATGACCAGCCACTGTATGCCAGCTCCCTCTGCCAATAAAGCGAGATGAGCGCTGCAACCCCAGAGTCGGTCACAACTGGACCTAATGGTCAGGGGTCCCTTTACCTTTACCTTATACTCTTCCCACTTGTGACTGGCATTCAGTTGGCAGCAATTGGTATTCAGTGGAAGTAGAAAATAGCCATTGTGGCTAATAGCCATTATTAGACTTATCCTCCATGAATTTGTCTAATCCTTGTACCACCTCAGTTTTATGTGGTTGTCAAATGATGCAGGTGGTAGCCGTGGTGCACAGTGACTGTTGCTTCCCACTTGCTAGGAATAGCTTTACCTGCTGAATTTCTGCTTGCTAGCCCCAATGCATGGATGTGTTTCTTGGCAGGGAGAGCCTTTCCACAGCTACCACAAACAAACCAGCCAGCGCCATCTGCGAAAAAGCAGCAGGAATTTTTCCAAAGGGATTTGGTCTCTGAAATAACAATTATTACCTCAGTTTTCCCCCTTCTCTGCAAAGTCAGAAGCAGAAAGACAGAAGGCCTTTGGAATGGCTGCTGTTCTGTAGAAATCGAAGGGCAGCTCAGAGACAGAGGAATGCTTACAGAAGTTAAGCCACACTGGGTGAAATGTGTGTCAGAAGGAAGGCCGGCTAATTAAAGGAACTTTGTGAGCCATAACTCTCCCTGAAAAACAGAAATGTTTGTACCAGAGAAACAGAGCAGCCTCTTCCTTCCTTGTGACGTTCAGCTATCTATCCTAGCTTCCAAAGGTACCCCAGCATAACAATAATAATTTCCACTCCACATCTCCACTCAAAATGCCCCCCTCCCCCATAGCAACCTGTAACTGCTGGGGCTTTTAAGTCCTGCTGTATCAAAATATACGGGGAAGCATCAAAAGGAGACGGCAAGTATAGGATTTTGTTTGCTAAGACAAGAACAAGATGGCTGGGGGATTTGTAAGTGTACAAATCCCATTGTTTTTAATTATAACTTGCACTGGGAAGCTCCCCCCCCCCACACCCTTGCCCAGAAATTGCCGTTTTCATGGAACAAGTCTGGGACACTTGGCTTCTGTTCTCTTCCTGTTCATGAGGTGTCTACCTCTGAACTTGTCACGTCCATTATCAACCTCATGCTATATCAACCCTATTCTTCAGACAAAGGTATGATTTGTAAGAAAACACCCGTGTTCCTTTAACATGAAATGTGAAAAGGAGCCTGGGAGAAGCCATAGCTGCACAAGTATACACACCCCTGCTTCCTTAAAACCAGGCCCAGAGGGGCAATGAAACGGTTCAAACATCCCTTAGCAACAATTCCTAGGGAGGCCTGTGGGTATTTTCAATGGTCACAAACGATATGTGGTTACCGTTCACAACTAATGCAAGTTCTTCAAACTCAAGAACATTATTAACGTAAAAATACAAACGAGATCATGAGACACAGCCCTGTGGTTTTCAGATTTTCACCCACAGAAGAGGATGCTAGCCTTCAAAATCTAGGCAGGGCAGACAGGATAAGAGGGAAAGGGTTCCCATGGAAGACCGACTAAGGGTCAACAAGGGAATGGCTCTGGTCAGCAAGATAAGTATTATGCACAGCAATCCAACTGATGTCAGCAGCTATATCTTTGCAAGCACCACAGTCGTGGTGATTTGTATGGGGGGATTTCAAAGAGAACAAAGAAGGGGCTTTGGCTTTATAATTTACGCATCTCGTGCTGCAGGGTCACAAAGCTGGCATGGAAGCTGGCATGGCATATTTACAGTACATGAAATATATGACTGTGTGCATTGCTAAAAGCAGCTAGACAGATTATGGGACACTGAAAAGGAGGAGGTTGTGAGCAATCCTCAAAATCTAGACATGTTGTTGGACCATTTGGACAGCGTCCAAAGCTCTTTTCTCTATGTGTCTACTGGGACGCCACACTTTGGATCGTTGAGGCACAACTCCTTGCACCACAGCTGTAGAAGACATACCGGTACTTCCCATCCACATGGCCTCAAGTTCAAACCTCGATATCTCTAGTTGCAGATTCAAAAAAGAGAAGAGCTAAGAAAGCAAAAGAGGAACTGCTGCCTGATTGCTATGCCAAAGAGGTGGTCCTCATTTGGGAAAACTAAGGGCCAGTCCACACTTACTGTTTGCCCCATTCTTTCCAGGCACGGATCCACGCTTAAAAGCTCCAAGTCCAAGCAGTGATGAACATCTGTTTGGGTCTTCCGCCATTTTGATCAAACTCAATTGGATCAGATTAACTTGAGTCTTGGCTTTTAGTGGATACAGAAGTAGCAGCTAGAACATCCGGGACCAGGGTGAAACTGTTCAAAGTTCTGCATTGTTCCTTCTGCTATCAAGAGGTGTAAGGTTGTTACATTTATAGTACTGAAATGTAAACATATATTTTTGTATACCGTCACATGTGATATATGCCACTCTTTTACTACTGTTTTAAACATTAAATTGTTCTTGCGATTGTTGATTTTGTGTATTGTCCGCATTGCTGTATGCCTAACATTTTGTGGAAAGGTGATGATGATAATGGTCAACTATCGTGCAACCTGAATTTCCTGGTGGGTACTGAATCCTACCTCAAAATAGTGATAGTTTGGAAGTGCCCTAAGTGAGTTGCTGAACACAAGTTGTTTTGCTTTTCATCAGCCTGCAGGGAAGAACTTCCTGCAGTTTGTATGAAAGTGTGTGTGTGTGTGTGTGTGTGTGTGTGTGTGTGTGTAATTTGTGTTGTTTTGCTTTTATTAGTAGTATCAGATACCAGCATGCTGGAAGAAAGAGTGACAGAACATGTGCCCTTTCTTGAGGCCTTGTTCTTACTGAAGATTTCAAGAAATAGACTCATATGTAGGAGAGCCTCACACACAAACATTAATTAGCGTAATGACCTACCTACAGACCACATCCATTGGCATTGACGGGGGACCAGTCTGGGCTGAGTTTAGGGTGTATGTGCCTTGTTAGGATCAGATGAACACCTGGAGTTGGATGCACAAGAAAAATGCATCTGAATCTCAAATGTCACTTTCTTGGCAAAGGAGAAATCTAATCAGGAAGGCAGCAAATAAAGGAAACATGAATAGGGGAAAAATTATTCTGTGCACATGTAAACATCCCAGGCTGTTGCTCTTTGCTACCACTCAGGCTGGGTCAGGCAGGCAAGCAGTTCAATCTGTTTACAGAAAAACTTAAGTCTACCAAGAAATACATCTCCCATTTCCTGTTCATTGTACAAAGCCAAATGTTGAACAGAGACAGATGAACACAAAGCATTTATAAATCAAGCAAATGTATTTCCTAATTTTTATTTAGTAAAAGAGAGTAAAAAAAAGTGACTTTTATTGGCATCAGTCACAGGAACTGGGAATGGGAGAAGGGACTGCTTTCAGATTAGGTTGGCTTAAAAATAATAATCATAATGATCTGAATTCTCATGTTTTAAACCATCATTTCACAAGCTGTGAGCCAGGGATGGGCAGCAGGCCCTGACACTGCAGCCCACCCACTGGCTGCACCATAGACTTTCGGAGGGGCTGTTGCCAGCAGCAGCTCCTTGCCCCCACATGTAGTGCAGAGGCACAGGTGCCGTTAGGGCAGATCAGAGAACAGGGTAAGAGTGAGCAAGGGTGTTATGTACTGAGTTGAATAGGATCCAAAATGCAGCAGTCTGATTGGTCCTAGAACAATAGGATTCAGAATGCAGCAGTCTGATTGGTCCTAGAACAATGTAGCAGTATGATTGGTCTGCAGGAGCCACCCAATCCAGCTCCAGGTGGAAGTGAATCCACAACCTGATTGGCCTACAGGAGAATCCCAGAATTAGCCAATCACGTGCAGCCCATTGTGTAAATAATGTATATAAAGCAGATACTTTGGGGAAACTTCCATTCCTCCTCACCACTATGAGCTGAATAAAGAGCATGAAATCCACTCTCGACTCTGAGTATATTTCAAAGGGAGAGGGAAAGGACACACTCCTGGATTAGGGTTCAGTTTACATTTAAAGGCAAACTTGCTACATTAGTACTTTGCAAAGCAATATGCAAACCACAGTACAACCATCCTCCCTAATTCACACTTTTTCTGAATTTTGCAATGCAGTTCTCCAGCCAAGTAATGTGTACAAAAACACATGTCTTAGGGTAAGGACTAATATCAGTAAAAAACAACAACACAAAATTGCATTATATCAAACTTGTAAAATGTGTATATTTGTCAAATGTTGGACTAGAGGTTCTCTAGCTGCAAGTACGTGTGCATGCATGCTTTCTTCTTCTTCTTCTTCTTTGGTGATCAGTCGTGGCCAAGTAAGATTCTCTTCCATGAACACGGTCTTAACAGTGAGTCCGTAAGTGACTGTGGAGGCCAGTTCTGGATCCACACGTACTTCCACAGTGGGGACATAGGTTTTCGGGCAGGAGTTGATCATGGTGAAGGTTTGCCAAGCGTGCCTTCCTCTTAGCTCATTTCTCCCTTTCATCCTGAGTTCAAGCATCGTCACACACACAGAAGAGGTGCTCTGGGAATGAGTATATAGGGCCATGCATGCATTTGTGTTTATAGCATGTCAGATGTGTGATCCTGGTGCTTCTCATTCAGGATAACTTGTGGTACCATTTCTGAATGCTCCCAAATATATTCCTTCCTGTACATAGAAAATTAACATTTTAGGTAAAAGAAAACACATCTAGACTCATCTATCTGCTATACTAGCTTTTAAAAAAAATGTGAAAGAGCATTACTATATGTGATCCACGCACACACACCCCTAACAATCAGAAGTGGATAATACAGCTGAAAATGAATTTGTTCAAACTCTGCACTCTGAATTGTTCCACAACAGCACTGCTTGCATTCAGCAGTGCTTAAATTTTGCACCAAATGCAAGTCACGCAGCTTTCACCAGATCCACTCAAACGAACCTTGGTTACAGCTTGTGGTTGGTCAGGACACAGCTTAACTAGGGGTCCTGATTTGGACAACACATGATTATTGTAGAATGTAGAGATAGTAACTAGAGCAAATCTATGGACACCCCTCTGAAGCATCAGTAACATCATTAAAGCAAATGAAGCATCCTTAAAGCAGTGGCAATATCTTCAAGCAGCTGTCGAACTAAGTATTGTTATATAACCTACCCACACATAAACTTATTATTTTATGTTATGGCAAGATTTAATAGATTGTAATATGCTTGTTTGACTTTCAGACATTAGTATCTTGGTCTTTTCATCCCATGCCTATACCTAGTTATGATTTAAATAGGATAAGGGAAGCAGGAACTTTTAATCAATGGTGTATATGGAAGGGATCCATGACAAACTGGTAGTAGCAACAGGATTGCTTTTGTGCATGTTTATTAGATTTATATATCGCCCTTCATCATAAGATCTCAGGGCGGTCCACAGAATAAAATACAGGATAAATAATTAAAACAACACAGCAAAACACTCTTCCCACAGACACATTTAAAAGGCTGTGGATTATTAATCATCCAAGGGCCTTCACAAATTGCTGGGCAGTGGTGGGATTTGTATCCACCACAAAACCCTAACATTACCAGTCTTGGTTTCAGATAATGCCAGACTGTGTTTCACACCTTCAGTTCATACCTTCCTACGGGTGGCGCTGTGGTCTAAACCACGGAGCCTCTTGGGCTTGCCAATCAGAAGGTTGGTGGGTTTGAATCCGCACAATGGGGTGAGCTCCTGTTGCTCTATCCCGGCTTCTGCCAACCTAGCAGTTCAAAGGCAAAGCAGTGCAAGTTGATAAATAGGTACCGCTGCAGCAGGAAGGTAAATGGCGTTTCAGTGCACTCTGGCTTCGATCATGGTGTTCTGTTGCACCAGAAGCGGTTTAGTCATGCTGTCCACATGACCCGGAAAGCTGTCTGTGGACAAACGCCAGCTCCCTCGGCCTGAAAGCGAGATGAGTGCAGCAACCCCATAGTTGCCTTTGACTGGACTTAGCCATCCAGGGGTCCTTTACCTTTTTACCTTTTATCACTTGCGTACAGCAATGCAATGTCACTTGGTTTTTGCTGAATTTGAGGACTTTGTGTTATGACAGAGGTTGGGTGCAATTAGGAAAGACACCAACACAATCAAGAAATTGGGAATTGAGACTGTGTGAGCAATATTGCACAATGCTTCCTTGTCCTTGAAAATAAAAACAAGAAAACAATACTTATCATGGTTGACTTCAATGTGACCTAATTCCCATCTGAGAGGCACAGATGCATACAGTTCTTTAGTCACCTGTTATTCATGCTTTTGTCCCTTTCTTTTTATCGAGCCATCTGTCAGATTTTTTAAAAAAACACTTCACAGATAGCTTATATCTAGTAAACCCCATACGTTTCCTGCATTCAATCCCACTCATGGCTGGGCTAGATGGTTGCTACATTCTCTGAGGTGTGGAGCTCAGCCAGCTATGCTGTACAGTGTTGGATGCAGCTCCTGGTTTCTCCCTGACTCATCACCGACTCTCCTCACTGCAGGGAACCAAAGCAATGTTGGAAACTGCCTTACTTCCCCTAGATCTGGGGGAAGGGGGTGGGGAAGGGTAGGTGGAATAGCTCATCTCCTGCTTACTGAACATCCATCCTGATTTGTTTGCACTAGGTTGTGGGCTGGTTAGATAACATTTTGCTTTGGGCTATGGAATATTGTGTCAAGCTGTCACTATCCCACACTTTCCATTGCATCGTCTCAACACTTTTCTCAATCACAAAAAGTCCAATTTGGGTGGGGGGAGCGGGTTTGTTGCATATGCTAATTTATACAGAGAAACACACATTTCAGAAATAATCATCATAATTTAAGCCGAAATACATCTCACCATAGTGGGGAAGACTGCGACCAGGTCCCATCCAACGGCTAATTGTTGATGGGCATCATCTCACCTCTGAACTTGGACCAGACAGTCCTTCAGATAGAAGTCTCCAATCTGTCAGGAGTAAGCATGGACCAATGGTACCAAATAGTATGGGAAACAGCCCTACTAGAAAAATTAACCTATAAACTGAAACTGACAAACAGGGGACAAAGAGAAGAAGACACCTTAACCCTGGTACGGCTCCCCTTTATCACATACACAGCCCAACAAGACAATGACAAGAATCCACCAACAGCATATGAATCAATCTGGTTAACCTGATCCAAACCCCCCCCCCCACACACCCCACTCACACATGAAAACAAAGACCACCACAGCCAACCACAAATGAACAGCCACACCCTAGGCCAACCCCAACCTCTCTCACCACCAAATGAACACAAGTGAATAGAAAAGAGAGCCCACACAAGCAACGCTGACACAAACCCCACACGCACACACTAAGTAGAATAGAAACACCCCCACCCGACCCCCACCCCCACTCACCATGTAACACTAATGTCTCAACAAATGAAACTGATCTTCGGAAAATGTAACTTGAAAAAAGAGACATTGCACATACTTTTGTAAACCAAGAAATCATTAATAAAAATACAATTTTTTAAAAAAGATAGAAGTCTCCAAAAGCCCTTCAAAAGCACTATTTCAGGATTGTAAGTAGGATATTGACTGTACACTTCAGAACGAAGTGCATTGGATTTGTGTGGATGCCCTATTCAAAATAATCTCCCTTGTGTTTTGGATACTAGGGTCTTAGAGGCAGGACAGACATGCCCATGGGGCAGATGTGAAGGCACAGTCACATTTCCACACCTTGTGTCTGGACAAGCTCAAGGTAAACATAATTTGATTTCTAAAGATCAGCAGAGCAATCGAAAACCCATTTGCACTGAGCTGGCCGGGGTGGGGGGAGTAGATTGGGTGGAGATGTTTGTCTTCTAATCCTATCACCTCAGGAGCCTCACCTCCCTCTGGTTAAAGGTCTTAATGCACATATGAAATGGGGCCTCTACCACTCAGACTTAAAATGGCTTCTTCTGATATTCTTAGCATCACTCCGGAAAGCCGCCCTAGAGCTGGGTCTCTGAACTTTCGCCTAATGACCTTGTGCCTCAAAAGTTTCTTCTGACTTCAGGACACAGAGCTCCCAATGGATCACCACTGGGACAAGCATGCCAATTTAGGTTTTGAAGGGGGACAATAGTTCATGTGTTCACCAGCTGCTTGGAAATCTTTCCATGGCTTTGGGTCATAAGTGCAGATTTTTATAATGTTTAGGGCTGGTAATCTAGCATGCTGTATTTATTCTGGCTAGCTTTGAGAGATTCAGTTCATGAAAGTCTCCCGACTCAGTAGTGGTGGTGGTAGAGTGGAGAGAAACCCTTTATATACAGGAGTCAATGTACCTTCATGTGTTTATATACCTGGATGCTGATCTGATTATGTTGCCAGGGTTTTATTTTCTAGAATTTAGTCCTCCTTCTACACAGAGAACATCTGTCTGTCTGTCTGTCTGTCTGTCTGTCTAGCTATCCATCTATCCATCTATCTATTTTAAAAAATCTATTTTCGCTTAAATTCAGAAGTGAAGATTCAGGAAATAAACAGACATCAGGTAGGACCACCAAACTTTACTGAATAACTTCAGAGAATGAAAAAGCATTAGAAGTAATAAATTCAAAGAAAGGAATACTAATTCATAAAGGCAAACACACAGTGAGACCATGCTTCACAAATTGTATATTATTCTGAAATATGCACACATATAAGAGGGAAGCAGTGTGCTATAGATTGGGGGTGGGGTATCTGTGGGGAGGCCTCTAGACATTGTTGGACTCCATGTCTCATCAGCTCTAGCCAGCACAGCCAACAGTCAAAGATTGTGGGAGTTGTGGTGCTACATCTCCACTTCTCAGTGACACCTAAATCAAGTGTGGCTGTGCAAGCCCAGAGCCAGTGTCTGGATGCAGTAGTGGGATGGATGAGGTCCAATAAAACCAAGCTGAATCCTGGGAAGACAGAGGCTCTATGGCTTTCTTGTCTGGGATACAGGCCAATTACCTGTTCTGAATGGGGTTGCACTCCCTCCAAAGGAACAATCCTTGATCCATCATCACTGGAAACTCAGGTGGTCTCAGTGCATAGGAGTGCTTTTTACTAGACTGGTGCATCAGACTTGTGGAAGTCACTGCCTCCAGAATTTTGTTGGATATTAACAACTTTTCTATTTGTACAGGCTTTAACTGAAGGTTGAGTTGGTTTGCAAGTGGCATCCGATGCACTTTTTTAAAATAAAGAAGAAGAAGAAGAAGAAGAAGAAGAAGAAGAAGAAGATCTGCATCTCCAAACAACCCACAAAGTAAAACCTGGAACAATGGCTGTGTGTTCATGTTGCAGAAGGAAAGAGAGGCAGCAATTCATTGCTCATGGTTGCCAAATGAAAATGCAGAGACAAACACATTGATCTTGTTCAGTCCATTGGTGTCCCAGCCATGGACGTAGCCAGCATTTATGTTAGGAGGGGAAGAACCGAGCTATCTGCGACATGATTGGTCACTTATTTATTTGACTGGGGGGGCAGCAGCCCCCCTGATGCCCCTTGGCTATGCTCAGGGTTCCAGCCACCTCTTTGCGATACAAGCTCTTACCAGGCTGTCCATGGGGACTGCAAGGCCTGCTGCTTTATGACTATGGATCCAAAGGATCTAAGCTCAAATGTAGGCATTCCCTCCCCCTGCTGTGAACTGCAGCTGCTCCTTCACCCTTCAGTTTTCAAATGTCTTTCAGAAAGCCCAGGCAGCTGTGAACAGGCGAGCCCAGCTAACTCCCATCTTTTTCAGCCCGCTCGCTCCACTGACTCTTCGAGAAACTGAACATCAGGATACTGGAATGCTTCCAGACCTAACTGTTATGGCTAGTGCCGAGTCCTTCAACCCTCTGCTGCTGCAGCAAACCCATCAATCACGACTCAGAGCCCTGCTGGAGTAAGTGTGCATGGTGCGTGGACAGCTCTAGACATTCCAGGGCACCCAAGTATCTTTTCCTGTCCATTTAGTGCCATACCATAGATTTTGCTGCTCCAAGATGTATGATAGGGAAACATCAAACAAGACATCTGTCCAAACTTCCTGTCTCTGGAAGGGGCCAGCAGACTGCGCTCCGTTAAGCAAGACTAAGAAAATGGATTTTGCTTTTCTGCTTGAGACGGGGGAAATCAATTGGCATTTGGTTTCTGTCTCTGTTGGTTGCATGCTTGTGATGGAAGAGTTCTCAGTTAAACTGCCCACCCTCTGTGAGCCACCTCCTCTTCCCCGCTCCACACCACTGAAAGTTCCAGGCTCTTCTCCTTAGACTTTTGGGAAGATGAGGCCAGCTAGTACCATTGATGCTTTAGAGGCCCTCTACTGAGATCTCAGTCGACTCAGGGTGAAGGATCTTAAAATTTCAAGCCTCCCCAAATTCATCAAGACCACCACCATCTTGAATTACAGTGTCTGCAATGAATAAGCAACATTGCCTAACCTGCCTTCAAACAAGTCAAGACTGATGATTAATTAAGAGATCATCTTAAGAGTGCCCTAGCAGAACTGGCTCACGTGCCACAGTTGAAAACAGTGGCTATAGCACGAAACCCTGGTCCCTCCTTCTTATGGTATCTTTCTATACCCAGAGTACATCTAGACCACAGTTCTCCATGCTTTGGTTTGGAGAGGTGGTTTATACATATTGTAAACAAATACCGTAGAGGCAAATGCACTGCCAAACTCATTGCAGGGAATAGGTGCCAGAGTGCATGAGCTGTACTGGTCCCCATCCACTGTGTGGACCACAAGGGGCTGTCATAGACTGGTGTAACTCACATGACTCAGCAGCGGAGCATGTTAAGTTGCCCCACATTCTGAACGACTTACATTTACTTCTTGATTCCTGAAACATGAGCATTCTTCATTTGCTTCGAAAAACGCCACAATATTTTAAAATCCACCCACTGTCCGTGTTGATTTGAGACACACTACAGAATGTTTTGGAGCTGAGACTGAGTAAGACTTTGGACTCTCGCTAGGCAATTGGGAGCCAGCTGTGGGATCATGTTTACCTGCTGAGCTAGCGTTGGGTGTCAGTTTTAATGACACACTTTCAGCTGTGCACAGCAGCCTGGTTTTTTTTAGCATCAGAGGTTTCATAACCCTCGGATCAGTGAGCGGCTTTGGCCAAAAGCGTAAAGCTCAAATTCAAGAACAAATGATGTAACACAGAGTGGACTCATTGGGGCCCAAAACCTCTGAAAGAACACTTCAGCAAATTAAGAAAGGGGGTGGTGGAAACCCCCTATGTAAGAGAATACAAGCCGCTAATTCTGTTTGGATTCAGAGAGTAGCCAAGTCACTGTGAACCACAAAGCACTTCATTCCTCATATGCTGTACACCTGCTACTGCTGTCCAGCCTATGTCAGGGCAATTTGTGTCTCCTTTCCAACTTCATTCTGCTCAAGGATTTTGCTTTGTGAGAGAACTCTAAGGCAGTTCTCTTAGCCGGAGACACCCTTGCAAATACCAGTCATCCTCTCTGGGTTAGTTAAATTTCTCAGCCCAACTGGAACCGTTTTTGGGTGAGCTTTTATTGTGATCACCGATTACTCAGCACCACTTCTCAGACTCCTGCCTTGTCCTTGGCCCAGCATCACCCTGCTTGAAGCAGCAGCACAGCAGCATACCGTGGCTTGGAAAAGATGCAACTACACCATGGTAATTGTAGAATCGCAATTGTTGTCAGGCTGGGTGCAAGGAATGGCCTTTGCTTCTGTGCTTGTCATACAGTATTTATGGAGAGAGCCAGCAGAATCTGCACACATCCAGGGAGAATGCGAAACATATGTTTGCCATTGTCCACTGGCCTAGAAATACTAACCAGATCAGCTTGCACGTAGTCGATATGCTGCTGGCTCCGGTAGGATCTCATGGGTGGTCTTGTCGTGAACTGGCTGGGCATCCTCAGCTTTGCAGAGTTTCTTGATTGTGTCACATGGTGCCACATCTCAAATCTCTTTCCACAGCAGGTGGACAGGATGGTCCTGAAAGCAAAGATAAAAACAACGTAGCTTGCAATCCTCAAGATTCCTTAGTAAGTAGGGTTGGCATTGACACCATTAGCAAGAATGGGGTCCTCTGTTCTGACCTGGATATATACAGATTTCTGCAAAGGGCTAGAAATGGGGGACTGGTCTCTGTCCAAAAGCACATGCCTGCACTGCTTAGGTAAACTGAAAGATGACTATGCAGAACACGGCAATCAAATAAGGTACAAAAATGCCTATAGAGAAATGTACTCAAGTGGTCTGGGGCGTTCATGTTGGAGCTATGTGGGAGGCAAAATGTGCTCATTTAAAAATAAAAATAAAAAATCCTTCCAAAAGGCACATCTGTAAGAAAAGAAAAATACTGAAAGCAAGGCAGGGTGTTCTCTTAGGAAATCATCCAAAGCTCGCTGATATCAAAGGGAGAAATGAAATAGCCGTTAGATCATCGCCCTTGTGGTGTTGTTTTAAACAGGCACACAGATTTTCATGCCTGTGGTTTGCATTGAGAAAGCTGAGACTCTGCTCCTTTAATGTGACCATCCCTTGTCCGTTTAGTATCTTCCATTTGGCTAGAGGAGACTGAGCAATGAGAGGTTTCATGGGTATTAGTGGCCCAGAAGTGTCCTCTTCTATTTCATATGCTGTGTTTTATGAGAAGCTTCTTAAAATCACCAGTTCACTTTGCCAAATCTGTATATAATTTGCTCCCTATATGTAGGGTTGCCATATTTCAAAAAGTAAAAACCAGGACACCCCAAAAGTTGTTGAGCTTTTTTTTAATAAGAAACCACCGAAATTGTGTAACCTGCAGGGAATATGAAGAAGATTCTTCCTTTGTGTGCATGGCTTGAATTTGGCATGTGTTTGTTTGTTTGTTTGTTTGTTTGTTTGTTTGTTTGTTTGTTTCTTATTTAACAAATTACTATTAGTTTTCAAATCCTTGCTGTCAGGGGTTTAGGAGCAGAAGCACGGGCAAGGGAGGAAACAGAGAGCGAAGGGGAGGAGGCAGAAGAAAAGATGAGTGACGACGACGACCCGAGATCTCCTAGTCTTTCCAGTGAATCAGAGGATTCACAGAAAGGAGCACCAGTGGCGAGGGCAAGGGGGGAGTCTAGGGGGGCACCCCAGGAAGACAGAGCCAGAGAGGACTCAGGGGGGAGCAGCTGGAAATCGGGACCAGCGTCACCGCCAGGAAGCAGGGAAGAGGAAGGGAGCCAGGGGGGAAGCGCTGGCAGCTCACCACAGGAGGGAGGACATGAGTCAGGAGTGGCCACACCTCCACAGGAGGGAGGACATGAGTCGGGGATGGCCACACCTCCATCGGGGAGCGAAGAAACGGTTGAGAGGAAAGTGGAAGGTTGGGTGCGCGCGCCAAGTTCAAATGCAGAGGAAGGCGGCGCAGTAAGCAGCCCCGAAAGAGAGCCAGGTCCTAAAGCCCGGCGCAAGGAGGCAGGAGGGTCTGGGTCAGCGTCAGAAGAATCCCGGAAGGAAGAAGCCCCGGGGGGTAGAGGGACCCAGAGGAGGACAGTCAGGAGGAAAAGGTGGAGCAAGGCTAGGATATTAAGTTGGTGCACACAGGGCGGAGACTCAGACGGAGCTTCGCCGACCTAGCTACTAGACGTAGAGTTGCGCGCAGCAGCGTGAGAATGGAAACTGTAATTCAATAAAGACTTTTACTTAATGATCGCTGGCTAGCGTGATCCTCTGTGAGCTAGGATCTTCAAGCAGCTCTGACAGTAAGCTCCGTCTCCCTCTTGTGGGCATCTACAGCCTCGAGGAGGGGAGAGAAACAGGTGCCTACTAGCGAGCTCACGAACGGCAGACGACATGACGGCTGAGCAGCAGATAGAGGAACTCAGAAACGCAGTGGCACAACTGAACGCCGAGGCTCTCGCATCCAGGAAGAGAGAGGAGGAGGCAGCTGCCGCCTGCAGGGATCTCCAGGTCAGGTTAGACGTGCTGACAAAGCAGACACCCCGGCAGGAGGGAATTGGGTTGGCGAGACGGACAGGCGGGCTGGTCTCTCACTTCGATGGGAACCTGCAACAGTATCCCAACTTTAGAGCCGACGTACTGTGCGCACTGCAACTGCTGCATAAAGACTTTAGAGATGAACAAGAGAGAGTGGGGTTCATCATGTCCCATTTGCATGGGGATGCGAAAGCATGGCTACGCAATTTATGGAGAGATAAGGATCCGGCGCTCCAGAATGCAGATGCCTTTATTAAAGCGATGGATGGGTGTTTTTTATCAAGTATTGACGTGGATCTTGCACGGAAGGAGGTGCATGGGCTGAGACAAGGGAGGGCCAGCGTCAGGCAGTATCATGCCCGCTTTTTCGCCTTGGTCAGTGCCCTGGAATGGGACAGAGATTCGGCTCCTGTAAGAGACCTCTTTTGGGAGGGGCTGCACAACTCGATTAAAGATGAGATCGCGAGGGGGGAGAGACCCCGAACCACCCAGGAGGTCGTTCAGAGGGCACTGGCAGTGGGAGTGAGGCTGGAAGGACGTCCGTGGAGCAGGGAAGAAGGGCGTGGAGGGCGCGAACCAGCCGGGGGCCCCTCCTTCCTTCCCAGAGAAGCAGCGCGGGCGCAATCCACGCCTCCGCCAGGAGGAGGAGCCGAACCTATGGAGGTTGGAGGTGCAAGGGCTCAGTCAGCAACCAGAGCCCTAGCACCGGCAGCAGTGAAAGCGAAGCCTCCTAGAGGGAACAGGAAGTGTTACGTCTGTGAGGAGCCAGGGCATATGGCAAAAGAGTGTCCCCAGAGGCCCCACAAGCTCACTGCAGCCTCAGCAATGGTGACTGCAGCAACGCAGCAAGGAGGACCACAGCAGGGAAACGACGCTGTCTGGCTGGAGGAAGAGGCACTGGGGCCCAGCCAGACGTGTTAGTGACGCAGTCCCCAGAGATTTTACAGCCCGTGAACCCCCTCCCGCCCAAACCAGTAGTGAGGCTCACAGCATCTCTCCAGCTGCCCAATGGAATCACCATGGACGTGCCAATCACCATTGACTCAGGCAGCAATGCGGACTTTATAGGGCAGGACTTTGTCGACAGGCACACTGTGCAGTTGCTGCCGGCCACACTGCCCCTGCAGGTTGTCACGGTGGATGGCAGGGAGCTGCTCGGGGGGCAAGTGGTGAAGCAGACGCCACCAATGGTGATGCGACTTGGGAATCACAGAGAAATCATCAGCTTCAACGTCACTCGACTATCTGACACGCCCATTGTATTGGGCATGAGTTGGCTGGACAAGCACAGCCCAACGATGGCTTGGTACCAGAGGCAGCTGACCTTCGGCTCTTCCTTTTGTGCTGAACACTGCATCGTGCCCAGGCAGGAAGGAGAGGAAGAGGAGTCACAGCTGCTGCTAGGCACGCTGCAAGCGATTCCACACAAGTACGCTGAATTTTTGGAAGTTTTCTGCGAGAAGGAGGCAGACAGGCTACCCCCTCACAGACCATATGACTGCAAAATTGACCTGCTGCCGGGGGCGGCGCTGCCTAAAGGGAAACTGTATTCCATGTCAGAGGACGAACTGCAGGAACTCAAAGAGTTCATTGACCATAATTTGCAACGCGGCTTCATCCGGGAGTCCAGGGCAGTGGGGGGCAGTCCCGTATTCTTTGTTAAAAAGCGGGACACGCCCCAGAAAAGACTGGTAGTGGATTACAGGATTTTGAACAGTCTGACTAGGCCATCGGACTTCCCCATGCCCCGTATTGACGACCTCCTCGCAAAGGTACGGAAGGGCAGAGTGTTCACCAAGTTGGACCTGCGGGGGGCGTACAACCTCATTCGCATGCGGGAAGGAGATGAGTGGAAGACAGCCATGTTCACGCCACTGGGGACCTACGAATATAGAGTTATGCCTTTTGGATTGCAAAATGGCTCCCACGTTTTTCAAGCGTTTATGCATCACGTGTTGGCGGGACTTCTCTACAAGACGTGCGTCTGTTTCTTAGATGACATCCTGATCTTTTCGGAGTCGCAGCAGGAGCATGACGGACACGTCAAGGAAGTGCTGAGCAGGCTAAAGCAACATAGGCTCTACGCCAAGCTGGAGAAGTGCCAATTTGACGTGCCGGAGGTGGATTTTCTGGGCTACAAGCTGTCTGACAAGGGGCTCGCCATGGACAGCGCCAAGGTTCGAGCGGTGTTGGATTGGAAGAGTCCGCGCAACCGGAAGGAGGTCCAACGGTTTGTCGGCTTTGCGAACTTCTATCGCAAGTTTATCAAGGGCTTCGCGATGCAGACAGCGGCCATCACTGACACGCTTAGCTCCAAGAAGAAGAAGTTCGTTTGGACAGCGCAGGCGGAGCAGTCCTTTCAGGCACTCAAGCGTCTCTTCGCGTCGGAAGAGCAGCTGCTTCATGTCAACCCCAGCAAGCCGATGAGGGTGGAGACAGACGCCTCGGACAGAGCCGTGGGGGCGGTCCTGTTGCAGAAAGACCCGCAGGGGGTGTGGCGACCGGGAGCGTTTTACTCCAGGAAGCTCAGCAAGTCCGAACAGAACTACACCATCTGGGACAGGGAGTTGCTGGCCATTCACGCAGCGTTCAAGGCGTGGAGGCACTTTCTGATCGGCGCCAAGCACACGGTGCAGGTTTGCACGGACCACAAGAATCTAGAGCACTGGCGCACGGCACAGTTCCTGAACCAGAGGCAGATACGTTGGGCTGAGTTCTTTGCAAACTTCGACTTCCGAATAGAGTATGTCCCGGGGGACACCAACATCATGGCAGACGCTCTCTCCCGTAAGCCACAGTATCTGGAGGACGCAACGCCAGCGGCCGCCATGCACATCTTCGCACCAGCAGTGTGGGCGTGCGCCGCGGCGACCGTGGACCTAGAGGCGGTGCGACGTGCGTTGCAGGAGGACTCCTTCGCACAAGCAAAGATGGCAGAGGTGCAAAGGGGCAAGGCAGCGGCCGACGGTTTCCGGCTACGAGATGGATTGCTCATCCGAAAAGGGGCCATCTACGTGCCGGGAGACGAACTTCGAGCCAAGGTGCTGCAGCAGCTGCACGACGCGCCCACGGCCGGGCACTTTGGCAAGGAGAAGACGGTGGAATTAGTAGCCAGGGATTTCTGGTGGCCTGGAATGAGAGGGGAGGTCGCAGACTACGTGGCGAGGTGCGACACCTGCCAGAGGGCCAAACCAGTGCACAAACCGCCGGCCGGACTGTTGGAACCGCTGCAAACTCCGGTCGAACCTTGGGAAAGGGTGGCTCTGGACTTTGTCACGGATCTGCCCAGCTCGAGGGGCAAGACGGCAGTGCTGGTGGTGGTGGACCTGTTTTCCAAGATGGCGCATTTCATTCCGTGTGCGAAGGTGGCCACGGCGGAGCAAACCGCCAAACTGTTCATAGACCACGTGTTCAAGGTTCATGGTCTGCCACGGTCTATTCTGTCCGACCGGGGGCGGCAGTTCATCTCGAATTTCTGGCAGAAGCTGATGGGCTTCCTGAACGTCAAGATCAACCTGGCGTCGGCGAGACACCCGCAGACCAACGGGCAAGCGGAGCGGGTCAATGCCATCATGCAGCAGTACCTGAGATGTTATGCAAATCAACAGCCTGCGACGTGGGTGGATTACCTACCGCTTGCCGAGTTCGCCTACAACAACACGAAGCACGTGTCCACGGGGGTCACGCCGTTCTTCGCCAACAACGGGAGGCACCCCAGAACCTTCCCGGGACTGGAAAGAATGGGGGAGGGGGAGCCGCAGACAGCAGATGCGTTCGCGTCGGAGCTGCAGGAGGTCCACGATCAGCTGAGGCGCCACCTGGAGCTGGCCAAGCACGCATACAAGGTACAAGCAGACAAGCACAGAAGGGTTGGAGAAGAGCTCCACGTGGGAGACTGGGTTTGGTTAGCAGCCCACGCAGTGCCGGCCAGGTCGTTGGCCAAGAAGAAACTAGGGCATAAGCAACTGGGGCCCTACCAAGTCGAAGAGCAGGTCAACCCGGTAGCTTTCAGACTGGCACTTCCGGAGGGTTCCAGAATGCATCCGGTATTCCACAGATCGGTGCTCACTCCCTACAAGGCACCGCACAGGTTCCAGGAACCCGGAACAGCGCCGAGTCCGGTCAGAGACAGAACAGGGCACGCGGAAGTGGCACAGAAGGAGCGCATCTACGAAGTCACTGAGATTTTGGACTCCAGATGGGGGGAAGAGGGGGTAGAATACTTTCTCGCCAAGGAGGGCACCCCGGCCAGTGCGAACAGCTGGGTGCCGGGCTACGCCTTGGACGAACCTCTCCTCAAAGACGAGTTTCATGCCCTCTTTCCCCATAGACCTATGCCAGCAGAATATTTTGACGACTGGCTTTTCACGCCCACACTTTCGGCCAGCACTTTCCGGGGGTTCGACTCGGACGAGGACCCGACACAAGACGTCCGTTCCCCGGAGGGGTCACCCTCGGGATCTGCATCAGAACCCTCGTATTGGTGGGACGATAGGCCAGAGGAGCAGTGGCGCAGACGGTGGCTGGAAGGCCCAGGACGAGCAACACCGACAGGAGGAAGTGAGGGAGAGACGGACATGGACGTTTTCGGGGACGACCCTGGTTTCGAGCACGGCGGCACAGAGATGGAAGCGGAGGTGACTGTCGTCGACGAGAGCGGGGAGGAAGACCCGGGAGACTTCAGATGGAGGCCTGCCACGGGAAGCGACCGATACCCGACGTTCGTCCCTTTGCAACAGCAGCCCCCAGCTCCAGCACCGGAAGGAGGGGAGGGGGGAATGGGGGGCTTCGAGGGGGGGATGGATGTCAGGGGTTTAGGAGCAGAAGCACGGGCAAGGGAGGAAACAGAGAGCGAAGGGGAGGAGGCAGAAGAAAAGATGAGTGACGACGACGACCCGAGATCTCCTAGTCTTTCCAGTGAATCAGAGGATTCACAGAAAGGAGCACCAGTGGCGAGGGCAAGGGGGGAGTCTAGGGGGGCACCCCAGGAAGACAGAGCCAGAGAGGACTCAGGGGGGAGCAGCTGGAAATCGGGACCAGCGTCACCGCCAGGAAGCAGGGAAGAGGAAGGGAGCCAGGGGGGAAGCGCTGGCAGCTCACCACAGGAGGGAGGACATGAGTCAGGAGTGGCCACACCTCCACAGGAGGGAGGACATGAGTCGGGGATGGCCACACCTCCATCGGGGAGCGAAGAAACGGTTGAGAGGAAAGTGGAAGGTTGGGCGCGCGCGCCAAGTTCAAATGCAGAGGAAGGCGGCGCAGTAAGCAGCCCCGAAAGAGAGCCAGGTCCTAAAGCCCGGCGCAAGGAGGCAGGAGGGTCTGGGTCAGCGTCAGAAGAATCCCGGAAGGAAGAAGCCCCGGGGGGTAGAGGGACCCAGAGGAGGACAGTCAGGAGGAAAAGGTGGAGCAAGGCTAGGATATTAAGTTGGTGCACACAGGGCGGAGACTCAGACGGAGCTTCGCCGACCTAGCTACTAGACGTAGAGTTGCGCGCAGCAGCGTGAGAATGGAAACTGTAATTCAATAAAGACTTTTACTTAATGATCGCTGGCTAGCGTGATCCTCTGTGAGCTAGGATCTTCAAGCAGCTCTGACACTTGCAAACTTTGAAGATTCCAAACGTTTCCCAGTTCATGCTCATTGCTTTTAAAGCACAAGTCAAGTTAACTCCCTGGCCTGTGCAGAGCAATGGGGTCATGACTGCATCCACAGCTCTGCCATCATGCATGGCAATTGGGGCAGAAGGTGGAGGGGAGCAAGATTGCAGCACCATCCTGAAACCTGTGCAGTGATCTGATCCAGATCGGGCCTGACACCGTCACATGACAGCAGTGAATTTGACTTGGGATCTGATGAATCCCAAGCTAGGTTAGTCTCTCCTCTTCCATATGAACCTAAGACAAGTCTGCTGGGTCACAGCAAGCGCCCATCTAAGTCCATCCTGGTCTCACAGTAGCTGGCCAGATGCCTGTGGAAAGCCTGCATGCTGGACATGAGCAAAACAGCACTTTGGAGATCTGTTGTTTCCCAGCAACAAACTGAAGCTCAATCAATGAATGCTCAAGGATGGGTGGAACTGTCTCTGTGACTGGAATATTATGAAGGGCTGTAGAACAAAACCGTGTACGATTTTGCTTTGGCAGCAGCTCATTAGCAGACGCAAAGCTTAAATAAATCTAGCTTTGCATTTTATTTGAATCACAGTCAGGCACAGAAAAACCCACAACCCACCCACCAGAAGTTGCTTTGCACATCCAAACCCACAGCATTTTGGATTCTGTCTTGGAAAACCAGCTGTGGCCTAGGGCCACCATCAATGGTTTCTGAAGCACCAATGCTGTTCCCTAAATTGTGGCTGATAAGGCTGCATAAGCAGCTCTGGCTCTGACTCATTCTTCATTCCTCACAGAGCACTTGGGCGTAACAGGACTGTTGTGAGATAACCCAGAATTCTCCCACTCTTCTTGCAGCCAGAAATAAATTATGCAAATTACAAAACGTGCTCAGTATTTAAACAAATCAGTCAAATGATACATAAACATCATCCAGCCTCAGTGAAAGGCCGTAGCCACATTCTGTGGCTAATATATAAGGAAAGGAAATGGAGGTCTATAGGGAGAAGCCTGGAACCATGACATGGGGGGCGGACCCTCAGCCTGTTTACCTACAATTCCTCCTACACCCTCCCCACTTCCCATAGTGCCTATCATTCAGTGCCTCTTATCAGCTAGTGCCTAATATTTAGCTAATAAGAAGGAGCAGGAAGGAAGTAAAGCTTGAGAAACAACTAGGAATCAGCAAGGGCAGAATAGGTTGCCTTTCTGTCTATCACCCTCCATCGGTTATTGCAAGAACCTCACAGGTTCCCAAAGGCAGCTTGCAAAAAGTTAAAATTAGAACACATAACACTTACTATGTATTCCAATAGCTGAGAAAGCACTTGAGCCTGAATGAGTATTAGCAACATGGAGGTTTGACTACATCCATTGATCATCATAGGATAAAAAAATTAAAAATCATTCATTCATTCATTCATTCATTCATTTTAAAAGCATATTTATAAACCGTCAACTAAAAAAGATCATGGTGGTCCACAATAAAATAATTAAAACATCATAAAATAAAATATGTGGAACAAATGACCAATGCTGAATTAAATCAATTCTCTGAAAATGCACACAGAAACATTTTCAGTAGCATATTGAGTTTTACATGTAATTCACTTCATAGTGAGATTAATCTACACACGTAGGGTCACTTAATTCACTGCTCCTTCATTTCAGGATGAAAAACTATTGCAAAAAAGAGTAGTAGTATTCTTCAATATGCTGCAGTGGAGAGTTTTCCACAAAAACACAGTGACCTGTCAATGACCTAACAGAGAGCAGCAGTGTCATGGCTGAAACCTTGAAAAGCTTTATGTTTATTGTAATGGGTATGAGTTACTCGTGCGTAAACTGCCGCCTTTCTAGGCTTAATTGCCTTGGTTAAACCGTTCTGACTGCACAGCCCATCTCCGCGTGGCTGTCTCAGTCGCTAGCAGAATCTGTCTGTGGGCGTTTCTTAAACCTTTTCCAGCATAGAAGCTGTCTGACTCCCAGTCGCCTCCTCCTCTCACTGCGCGGGAGTCTTCTGCGCAGGGAGGGCGTGGGTAGTGGAGGACCTGTGCTCTCCTCACTGATGTCCAGAGAAGAATCCCGGAGCTCTCCCTCTGCTTCCCCCATTTGCCCCCCTTTATCCCTGGTGTTGCGCTGATTTCCTTCCTCCTCTACCGAGCTGCTTCTCCCCCTGGTGCTGGGTCCTTCGCCCGCAGAATCTGGGAGCCTCCCCTTCGCCTCTCGCTCTGATGTCAGTTCCCTGACATTTATAGACAGGAGCCAGGATTTAAAATAGTGAAACCACTTAATCATTTCACTAACTGAGTAAAGGAAATCTGTGTGCTCGTCATACCGATTCTGAAAATCCAGCACCTTTATGAATTGGGTTAGGGAAGAAAACAAGTAATGGCTACACCCATAAGGTAAAAAGTGTTAATCTTGATTATTTGCTGTTTCCATATGTATTCTAACACTGCTTTTAGAAGACATGTTCTCACCAGCACATCTGCTAAGCAGTTAGCCAATGACTTATTGCATCTTCCTGAAGCATCCTTGTTATGCCAAAAGCCTTTGAAGAAGAAATGTATCTGGCTGTCTAGTCTTGCTTGTCCTAGCAGCTTCCTTTCCTTCAAAGTTGCCACTTCCCTACCCACCCACTCCCAAAAAGTGATTGCTCTCCTCTCTGAAACCCCTGAACTAGGTAACTGGGGTAGGTGTTCCTGCCAACTCAACAGCTGGAGTGCTTGGGTTGAACAATGCCAGGTAATGGGGTGGGGGGTGTAGATTCTCACTGTTTTTACAGATGGAGTTAGAATGTGCACCATAGCCCAATGCTGTGCTCTGCACTGCATTATGGGCTGCTTTTCCCATCTGTAAGAAGGCTTGGAGTGCTGGTGTGCATTTCAGATGTATGCTGTAGTGTGACCTAAAGCTGAGATTTTAACCCTTCAAGGGGGCTGCTACATTAACATATTTTGCAGCTCCAAAGTTGATTGGATATGTCCCTGGTAGGCTCCAAAACACTATTGAATTGGGATGTTTGGAGAATTTTAAAAATGATTGATGGTCAGACCACTAGTTTTATTCATCATCTAAATCATCAGTGCTTTTTTTCTTAAAAAAAAAAAGTTTAGGGGTACTTTCATTTTGACTCAATAAAATCACCATTTTATAGTTCAAATTGGGGGAAATAAATACAGTAAATGGACAAAAGTACAAGGATTCACAAAATGTTTAGGGGCATGTGTACCCCTGCGTACTCCCAGGGGGAAAAGCACTGCCAATAGTTAATATCTGGAATTCGTAATTCTTTGCAGTCACTATCTAGGTGTGTTATCTGTTTCCCCTACCATGCTCTCAGGACAAATTTGCAGTTGTATGCAGCCCAGAAATGAGAGTTCAAGCCAAGCCAAGCCGCATGCTCTCTGGAACACGTAACACTTCAGTTTGGAATTCTGAACAGTCAGGTTTTTCCCCAGGTTAATGGAGTTCAGGTTCTGCTCACCAGTTTGTGAGCAAGCTGAGTTTGTATCCCAGAGTGCTTTGGAAGAACTCCCTGACTCATGTCATTCCTAATTTTAGCTCTCCCGGTCAGACATCAAGAAATCAAACTGCATTCTTGACCCATGGACTCATCACTAGAACCTTCTCTGATAAATAGAATCTTGTCCTGCTCACCTAAATATCTTGCTAAATAATGTACCCAGTGTGCCAGGAGGGTCTTGTAATCACTTACTGTATGTTTTTAGATTCCCCCTGGTTTGCCTGGATTAAATGATTGGGCAATCAGATTCACGAAGCAAGGAGAACAGGATAGGAAATCTATTTTTCCTTCCTGACTTCTTACATTTCACCTGCTTCTACCTACACAGCCTCCTCTCGTGGCAAAGGTGTTGGGAGGGTTGAAACATACTTGTTGCAGCTTGTACAATGGAGCGCGGTATTAAAATAACACAGAGCACAGGTCATTCCATTTCCCATTACAGAATCAGAAGACAGCTGCAAGCCTTGTTGACAGACCAGAGCTTCCCCAGAGTTCAGAGCTGTTTGGATCAAGAGTTTCAGTTCTTTGCCATGTGAAAATTATATGAAGGGGGAGGGGCAAGAAAATAGCAGACTTTGCTGTCAGCTACCCATCAAACAACCCAACCAAAGTTCTACCTGCCTGTGGTTTTGCAAAGAAGAATGCAATGAAAAGACTTGGTGGCTAGACATTGCCTGGAATGTTCATAAATGTGGGCAGGAATCTGGTGCTCCAACACATCAAAGGAAGTGGAATATATGGACACATTTCCCCCCACCCTTTTTTAAAGTGTCTCTAAGTAACTTTCTAAAACCACTCCAGTTTACCTCTGAGACTCATATTTCCTTACATAAAATGCAAGAAAAGAATACTGTAAACCTTTGCTGCGTTCAAAAGAAGAATTTATAGAACTAAAACTATTTTTGCACAGTGAATAAGCCACACTCCTCCTGGTTTCCAGGAAGAAAGGAAGGCTGAGATTTTAAGAAGAGCAGCTTGAAATCACTGCCCACTTCAAAAAAGGGGAAAAGGGGGGGGGGAGTAAACTGTAGCAGAAAAGCAACACTTGCCTTGGAGGAAGTTTCCCCATCTCATTTCTAGGGACTACCCAGTAAATAAAGCCTGCAATCTGCATGTACAAACAGATTTCTCTGCATATGGATCAGCCACAGATGGTGTGGAACAGAGTCTGGTATGGGGCAAATGACGCATTCAGCAAAGTGGGCGAGAGGCCAGCAGGGGTGGAATTCAGGGCAGCGGGTGGGTACCAGTTCCCAGCCTACCTAATTATTATTGCCTTGAGGGTCTCAGCATTTAACCTTGTAAATTCTGTTTGGCCAACAGAAAACAATAAAAAAATATTTAGAACATTAAGGTTTTTTATTTTACTGTAATCAAAAAAATATTTATAGGCAGATGTATGCATGCATACACACACACTATTAGACAGGGGAGCCAGCTCCTGGGAGCTGAGCCCTTTTGGGCCACCAAATATTTTGGGGTGGGGGCCAGCCCCCCAATGTCCAAAAAGCATGGAGGTGAAGCACAGAGCTGAGCGTGGCATGGCTGCAGTGACCAGCTTCTTCTTCTTCTCCTCCTCCTGCCACAGAAGGGAAGAGGGTCAAAGCAGTCCCGCACTGGAGGAGGGTGTGAGGAGGAGCAGCCGGCCATTAGAGCCACGTGGCTGCCATATTCTGCTGTGCCCCAGATCCTCCCGACATCCTGGTGTCACACACACAACATTCCCCCCCCCCCCCACCGCCCTCACTAACTGGTACCTCTGCCATTACATTACAGGAGGCTGCAGCACAGCTGATATTTCTTGTTATGGGTTTTTTTGGCCTGGGTTCTTAAGGTTAAAACAATGGCCCACAGTGAGAAACATTGTGATATAATGCGTTGGTTCCCTCAAATCATCTTTAGACATGTTGCCTTCTTGGTCAGGGGTTGTTGTTGTTCTAGAAGGGACCATGCATCACTGTGCCAGGTGAAACTGTTTTCATATCATAATAATAACAATTTATCATTTGTACCCCATCCATCTGACTGGGTTTCCCAAGCTACTCTGAGAAGAAGAAGAAGAAGAAGAAGAAGAAGAAGAAGAAGAAGAAGAAGAAGAAGAAGAAGAGATAAAAATTCAAACATTAAAAACTTCCCTAAACAGGACTGCCTTCAGATGTCTTCTAAAAGTCAGATACAGTGGAACCTCAGTTTTCAAACATAATCTGTTCTGGAAAACAGTTTGACTTCCAAAACATTCAAAAAATAAGGTGCAAAGGGCTGTCTGCAATTTCAATGTAGAAAATTGGAAAATACCTCAGCAGAAGCTGTTTGACTTCTAAGGCATGTTCGAAAACAGAAGCAATTACTTCCGGGTTTTCGGTGTTTGAAAACCAAAATGTTCGGCTTCAGAGATACTAAAAAAACAAAGTTCCACTGTAGTTGTTTATTTCCTTCACATCTGATGGGAGGGCATTCCACAGGGCGGGCGCCACTACCAAAAAGGCCCTCTACCTGGTCCCCTGTAACCTCACTTTTCGCAGTGAGGGAACCACCAGAAGGCCCTCAGCTCTGGACCTCAGTGCTGGATCTTCAGGACCCTAACCCTCAGATATACTGGGTCAAGGCCGTTTAGGGCTTTAAAGGTCAGCACCAACACTTTGAATATGTGACCAAGTTGTACACAGGGCCTCCCGGCTGTGGCCAGAAGTGTTTTTGACCAATTTAGGATAGTACAGCATTTGCATACCTCATATTGTTAGTATGCCACCTTTCCATAGTTGAAACCATGCTCAAGGTGGCTTACAACACAGGAAAAAAATTATGTAATTACAAATATAACAAAAGTAGTCCTAAACAATATATAAAACACATCAAAAAATACACAACCCAATCAGCCAATTTCCACATAAATCAAAAGATCTCAAAATAAAGATACAAAAAAAATCAATATCAATAACAGCAACAAGCTCCCTGCCTAAACGATACTCCAACCCAAGCCCAAACATTTACTAACCTGTGGGTCTTGTCTCGCAAATGGGTTGCAAAGCCTGCCCAGGTGGATCACAGGCTTTATAAGTGAACCCAAATATCACATGGGGTGCTTACATTCCCATGAGCAAAACTGTGAATAACTTTGTAAGTTCTATTTCAACAACTTCCACATTAATAGGGACATTAAGCAAATTTTTGCTTGGGTGCCTGAAGTGATGGTTGTTGTTGTTTGGTCGTTTAGTCGTGTCCAACTCTTCATGACCCCATGGACCAGAGCACGCCAGGCACTCCTGTCTTTCACTGCCTCCCGCAGTTTGGTCAGACTCATGTTTGTAGCTTCAAGAACACTGTCCAACCATCTCGTCCTCTGTCGTCCCCTTCTCCTTGTGCCCTCCATCTTTCCCAGCATCAGGGTCTTTTCCAGGGAGTCTTCTCTTCTCATGAGGTGGCCAAAGTATTGGAGCCTCAGCTTCACGATCTGTCCTTCCAGTGAGCACTCAGGGCTGATTTCCTTAAGAATGGATACGTTTGATCTTCTTGCAGTCCATGGGACTCTCAAGAGTCTCCTCCAGCATTATAATTCAAAAGCATCAATTCTTCGGCGATCAGCCTTCTTTATGGTCCAGCTCTCACTTCCATACATCACTACTGGGAAAACCATAGCTTTAACTATACGGACCTTTGTTGGCAAGGTGATGTCTCTGCTTTTTAAGATGCTGTCTAGGTTTGCCATCGCCTTTCTCCCAAGGAGCAGGCGTCTTTTAATTTCGTGACTGCTGTCACCATCTGCAGTGATCATGGAGCCCAAGAAAGTAAAATCTCTCACTGCCTCCATTTCTTCCCCTTCTATTTGCCAGGAGGTGATGGGCCCAGTTTTGTGCATCTTAACTGCAAGTTTCCTTGTACCTAACCATCACTTCTATGACAAAGGCAACAGGCATAGAAGTGATGGTTAGGTACAAGGAAACTTGCAGCTAAGATGCACAAAACTGATGGCTCCCAAAGACCTGAGGTCCAAAATTTGTGTAACAATTAACAGATAAATAAATAAATTTGGACTTGGAAGGGTTACCATTCCAGGAAGGCTGGGAACCACTTAGATAGCACACTAGCTGTGTCTTCTCCTATGCCCAAGAATCCAGCCTGTGTGTAGGGGTCAAGAGGCTTCCCACATGAATTAGCATAGAGTACAAAAGCATGACCTTGTTTCTGTGATGCTGTAGCCAATATTCTGAGTTCTTAGGAACATGGCCCATTACTAAACAGAACTATGGTTCTCTGACTGGAGGTGACATATTGGCTATGGCCTTGGGTCTTCTGCATAGGGTGTGTTTTTACAAGTGAAGCAACATGCTAAGAAGGAAATTGCTCCCTCGTTCTTTGTAGGCTTCGCAGAGTTAATGAGCGAGCATGTCTCCAGGCCCAGAGCCCATTTCAACACGTGGTTTCAATAAGCGGCACTGGGAGGGATACAATAGCTTCTTGTGAAAGAAGCATATGGTTCACTTCAACCACAAGGAAATGGCAGGTGGTAAGGGTGGGAGGGAGATGCTGAAGTTTATAGAAGGAGGGAGGTAACAAATAGAAAGGGTTCCCCTCCCAGCCCATATTTTTTTAACAGTGCTATGGAAAAATGCATATTAAGTATGTAAATGCTTGTGGAAAAGGACCCCACTAATTTTAATGAGTAGAAATAAGTATGTGGGGCAGAGGATTCATATCAAGTAGATATACGTAGCTCAGAAGGAAAGAGTAAGGACAATGAACCTCAGAAAATATGTCGCCCTGTGAGAGGCATTGTGGAAAAACTTAGCCAGAACCAATTAATCACACTTTATAGCTTGTTGCTGAAGCAACAATAAATAATGGAAAACACGCAAGAGGAAGCAACCTTCTGCCCTGTTGCAACAGGAAGCTAATCTTGGAGAGGTTGATGTCTAGGAGAGATACATTTGGAGAAAATTTGTTACTCCTAAATGGTGTCTCCAAACACTGAGTCTGAGTGTTTAATCTCCTTCGAGTTTTGATTGAGAAACAAACCATCTTTGCTAGGCTGTAGTGAACTGCCAAGTACATTTTGCCACCAAATAGTAACTGGAGAGCCAGACCAAAATGGGTAAGAGATGATAAAAGAGACCTTTATTTCCCATTTCCTGGACAATTGAGTATAGGTTTCCATAGAAGAGTCATCTTGTAGCCTCTTCAAAAGTGCTTCCAGCCCCCAAATCAATACAATGGCTGATATCACAATGACAGGCAGGCAGTAGTCACCAGTTTATTGAAAAAGGTACCAATGGCAGAATGTCTAGATCTACTGTAAAATTGCCCATCTGCTAACTTCAATCTCTGATATTAATGTCTTGTGCTACACTTTCCCTCTGTTGGCAGCCTGTTCTATGTGAATGGCCCCAACTTACTATTTTAAAGAATCTAGATAAAGTTACTGACCTCCCAAAATGACATGACCAGCTCAAGCTATACTTTTTTATTACTCAAACGGTACATATTTTTCCAACCCTTTATTCAAAACCAATGGGGATAGGATTTTATAAGAAGAAAATTGTGATGTTTGACATTCTTGCAAGGTCTAGTGTTGCTCGCAAAGCATATACGCAAGTTTGATAATAGCTCTGGTGTCCTATAAACAGAAATGTCTTCCATCATAGAGAATGAATTATTTCACTTTCAAGGTTGAGGAATTGATGGAAATATTCTGAATAGTTGCTATTGAAGAGCACAGTTCATAATGAAATGCTTTTAAATGAAGCTAAGTTTTTCTTGAACGATTTTCAGAAGTAGGCACTGCAATATTTATTTTTTTTAAATCCCCTACCCTCGTATCTGAAATTCTGAATAATGATCAGAAACGATGACGAAACAATGTTGCTTTAGCCAAACAAACCTGGGTGACATTTTCCGTAGTGTAGTTTATCTAGTGCAGGCTTCCTCAAATTTGGCCCTCCAGATGTTTTGAGACCATAGTTCCCATCATCCCTGACCACTGGTCCTGCTAGCTAGGGATCATGGGAGTTGTAGGCCAAAAACATCTGGAGGGCCGGAGTTTGAGGAAGCCTGATCTAGTGGAATGTGTTTTGTTTGTTACCTGAGCACCATTTCATGTGGTGTCCAGGATGTAATTCAAAGCTTCAAGTGGGGTCTTCCTAGACTATTGCAATCATAAATCCCAGAGAATAACTTATGACTCCCAAGAATCTCAACAATGTCAACATTCTTCTCCCTCCTTGTTGACTTTTTATTGTCTCACCACATTGTCTAGACATTGTTTCCTTCAAATTGTCCAGCTTCTGTCTTCCCACAACAGAAATGCAATAAATAGATAAAAAGACAATTACGCCATCATAAACACAGGAATACTGGCTGGTGTGGGCTCAAGTATACATGTGCTTTAGTGTAATTTATGGACATCACCAAGCAATAGAAGGTCAATGACTTGTCTCTTATACACAGACAGCTGATTAAGAACATCCGAAGAGCCCTGCTGATCAAGCCAATGGCCCATCTAGCCCAGAATCCTGTTCTCACAGTGGCCGACCAGATGCCTGTCAGAAGCTTGTGATCCAGACTAACTCAAAAAACAACTGGATGGGGTTTTGTTTGTTTGTTTGTACCAAGGCATGACACCTGCTTTGTGTAAAGGTTTTGAAAGATTAATAGCTTGGTGATTATACCTAGAACTTGGTACCACTTCCTACACAGTGCTTCTTTGTGCTGAGTAAATAATTATTCTAGGGAGTGAGGTGGAAACATTTAGTGCTTTCAATGGCAGTGTTCTCAGAAGCAAAGGACTCATCCCAAAGAATCAGACTTCTCCTTGGCTATCAGTGAGAAATAGTAAACCATAAATTCTCAAGGGGCTGAATGTGTAGTTTTTAGGTTGGTGATGAATTCAGTTGTGAAAGAGTTATTTTTCCACCGTGATGTTCATGATTCATGAACACGTGATTTTTAAATTCTTAGGTTGTCAATCTCATACATTAAATAAAACAAATCTCAGTAACTTTTACTGAAGTAAACAAGACGTCCTGCTTTATTCCAAGGAACACGATAGACTGCTTGGTCAATAACTGGAATGCATTCCAGGCAGCCACTGTGTCCCACAACCTTATTGATTTGCATTTATCTAAAACATTTCTATACATACAGTGGTGCCCCGCAAGACGAAATTAATTCGTTCCGCAATTTTTGTCGTCTAGCGAATTTTTCGTCTTGCGAAGCACGAAATCCCATAGGAATGCATTGAAAATCAATTAATGCGTTCCTATGGTCAAAAAAAGTCCAAACAAAGCCAAATTTGGTACAACAACAGTTTATTAACTGCTCTTTAAAGTCACACATACTGTAAAGAGCAGTTCAAAAATTTAAGGGAAAATAAATAAACTTTATAAACATGACAGAAATACATTTAAAAATCAATAAAGTACAGTATACAGACATTTTCTAAGTCTCTGGGGGACCACTTGAAGAAGGCTCCTCTTCCACTCTTTGCTTCTTGGTCAAGAACCTGTCCATAGTCTGCTGCTTTATCCGCCTTTTCAGCAGCTCCCTGAAATACGACATGACCCTCGTATCATAAAAGTTCCCAGCGTCATGTGCCACGTGCTTCTCATGGTGGTGTAGATCTGCAAAAGTCTGCACCTCCTTCCACCTCTGGCAAATGTCCCTCAGTCTTTCGGAGGACAGCCGTTCCTCAGTTGCTTCCTCCTCTTCCAGTGAGGCCTGCTCCTGCGCAGCCTCTGCCTGCAGTTCGACCAGCTCCTGGGTGGTCAGCTCGTCGTCGTGCCCCTCTACCAGCTCGCAGACGTCCTCCTCCGTGACCTCCAGGCCCATGGTCCTCCCCAAGGCAACAATGTCCTGCACCACTGTTGACTCTGGTGCATCAGAGTCACTTGGTGCCACACAGTCCGGCCACAGGCTGCGCCAAGCGCAATTCAAATTTCTCTGGCTGATCCCTTTCCAGGCCGTGTTGACCATCTTCAAGCAGGTGGCGATGTCGAAGTGGTCCTTCCAGAATTCCCGCAGGGTGATGGTGGTGCAGTCAGTCACCTCGAAGCATCGCCTGAAAAGCTCCTTGGTGTAGAGTTTTTTGAAATTGGCGATGACCTGCTGATCCATCGGCTGGAGCAGTGGCGTGGTGTTAGGCGGCAGGAACATGATGTTGATGAAGCTGAACTCCTCCAACAAGTCCACCTCAAGGCCTTTAGGATGGGCAGGAGCATTGTCCATCAGAAGCAAAGCCTTCAGCGGCAGGGCGTTGTCCAGCAGGTACTGCTTGACAGCAGGGCCAAAAGCAAGATTGACCCAGTCCACAAACAGCACACGTGTGACCCAAGCCTTGCTGTTGGATCGCCACATGACACTCAGCCGCTCCTTGTCGATCTTGTGTCTCTTGAAGGCCCGTGGGTTCTCCGAGTGGTACACCAGCAGGGGCTTGATCTTCAGGTCGCCGCTTGCGTTGGCACAGAAGAGCAGGGTCAGACGGTCCTTCATGGGCTTGTGGCCAGGCAGCCTGGACTCCTCCTGAGTGATGAAAGTCCTTTTGGGCATCCTCTTCCAAAACAGCCTGGTCTCGTCGCAGTTGAAGACCTGCTGCGGAACGTAGCCCTCCGTCTTCACAAGCTCCAGGAACTCCGCTGCAAAGTCTTCAGCCGCAGGAACATCAGAACTGGCAGCCTCTCCATGCCTGACCACGCTGTGGATGCCAGATCTTGTCTTGAACCGGTCAAACCAACCTCTGCTAGCCTTGAAGACTTCTGGCTCGGCTGAGGTTCCTGGCTGTTCCCGGATGAGGTCAGCATGCAAGGCCTTGGCCTTCTCACAAATGACGGCCTCAGACACTGTGTCCCCTGCACGCTGCTTCTCTTCTATCCAGATGAGCAGCAACTTCTCGACCTCCTCCAGGACAGCTGGGCGGTTCCTCACGATCCTGGTGACTCCCTTGGCTGCATCAGTCGCCATGATCTTCTCCCTCATCTTCAGGATGGTCCCGATGGTCGATGGGTTCCTGCCGTACTCCCTGGCGATGTCCGTCACACGCATTCCGCCGTCGTGCTTCCGAATGATGTCCTTCTTCATTTCCAGCGTCACCTTCTCCTTCTTCCTCTCGCCGGCCACCGCAGCAGCAGTCTTCTTGGGTCCCATGGCAGCACAGGTCCTACCTTCGTAAACTAAGAAACAGGAAAAAAAATCAGTGATGTGCTTCAAACCCAAAAAATACAAAAGCACCCAGCCACCCACCACACAGAAATTAAAACCCAGAACCAAGGCCTTGAATCCCAAGCACCCCAACCCCAAATCCAAAATCCCAAAACCCCCAAAAAAGTTTTAAAAGTTGAGCTTACCAAATGGATGAAAGAGAAGTTCTGGAAAAGCTTCAACAATCAACCACCGAAGTCCTCAGGAACCTCAAATGGCTGCAAAAAAAGTTTAGGAAAAGCTTCAAAAATCACCAATGTCTTCAAAAATCTCAACTGCTCCCACAGACACGCACCAACCCACCCACAACACAGAAATTGCAAACCCCTCCTCAACTGCTCCCCCAGCCCCTCCCCTACTGCTGCAAACCCCTCCTCAACTGCTCCCCCAGCCCCTCCCCTACTGCTGCAAACCCCTCCCCAACTGCTTCCCCACCCAGACAAAAAAAATTTCAAAAAATAACAACATGGCCAGCACTCAGAAATTCAAACTCAGAAAAAAAAATTTGAAAAAAACCAGCCATGCCTAGTGGTCACAGAAAATCATAAAAATTCCAAAAAAACCCCACATGGTCCCAGATTTCTGCAGAAACCTCCCCCACTGTTCCCCTAGCCAGCCAGCACTCAGAAATTCAAACTCAGAAAAAAAAATTTGAAAAAAAACAGCCATGCCTAGTGGTCACAGAAAATCATAAAAATTCCAAAAAAACCCCACATGGTCCCAGATTTCTGCAGAAACCTCCCCCACTGTTCCCCTAGCCAGCCAGCACTCAGAAATTCAAACTCAGAAAAAAAAAATTTGAAAAAAAACAGCCATGCCTAGTGGTCACAGAAAATCATAAAAATTCCAAAAAACCCCCAAATGGTCCCAGATTTCTGCAGAAACCTCCCCCACTGTTCCCCTAGCCAGCCAGCACTCAGAAATTCAAACTCAGAAAAAAAAAATTTGAAAAAAAAACAGCCAGCCTAGTGGTCACAGAAAATCATAAAAATTCCAAAAAACCCCCAAATGGTCCCAGATTTCTGCAGAAACCTCCCCCACTGTTCCCCTAGCCAGCCAGCACTCAGAAATTCAAACTCAGAAAAATTTTCAAAAATAAACAACCTGGCCCAATGGTCACAGAAAATCATAAAAATTCCCAAAAAAAACCCCACAAGCCCCCAGATTTCTGCAGAAACCTCCCCCACTGTTCCCCCAGCTAGCCAGCACTCAGAAATTCAAATTCAGAAAAATTTTCAAAAAAAACCAGCCATGCCTAGTGGTCACAGAAAATCATAAAAATTCCCAAAAAACCCCCACATGGTCCCAGATTTCTGCAGAAACCTCCCCCACTGTTCCCCCAGCCAGCCAGCACTCAGAAATTCAAACTCAGAAAAATTTTCAAAAATAAACAACCTGGCCCAATGGTCACAGAAAATCATAAAAATTCCCAAAAAAAACCCACAAGCCCCCAGATTTCTGCAGAAACCTCCCCCACTGTTCCCCTAGCCAGCCAGCACTCAGAAATTCAAACTCAGAAAAATTTTCAAAAATAAGCAACCTGGCACAATGGTCACAGAAAATCATAAAAATTCCCAAAAAAGGCCCACAAGCCCCCAGATTATCGCAAACCCCTTCCCAACACCAAGTCCTTGAATCCCAAACACCCCAACCCAAAATCCAAAACCCCCCAAAAAAGTTTTAAAAGTTTAACTTACCAAATGGATGAAAGAGAAGTTCTGGAAAAGTTCTGGAAAAGTTTTGGAAAATCTTCAAAAGTGAGCAAAGTCTGATAAAAGGCTACCAAACCACGTGCTAACAGTTGCTCCTCGAAGCCAAGTCGCAACTGCAGCTGCTCAAGCTAAGCACCCTTGGTTTTAACGGTTTTTACACAAAGGAAACAATGTCGCGCGACGTTTTCGTTTTGCGAAGCAAGCCCATAGGGGAATTCGTCTTGCGAGGCAAATCGCGGACAAAAAAACCTTTCGTCTAGCGAGTTTTTTGTCTTGCGAGGCATTCGTCTTGCGGGGCACTACTGTACTTATATCCTCCTCCCCCCAAATCAGCAAAGATCACAAATATTAATGAGAATAGAATATACATTAATGTGGGTAGAAAAGCAAAGGCTTTAGTAACTAATTGCGTGATATATATGGCAGTGTTACTTGCACATATATATATTTAAACTTTATCATGTTTATCCAAACCATTTATGAACAGGTATAGAAAATGATCCTTATGGAAATTGGTGGCACTTCTCTTTGAATAATGTTCAGTTACTATCTTCACTCTGGTCTTTTTGACCAACACATTTCATATGTTCTTTCCAAGTATTGATGTACATGTGCCAGTGCAACAGAAATCATTATTGCTTAATTTACACATTTCTTGACTTTATTCAATGCTCCTCCTGACAGCCTGTTTATTGAGCGCGCATTCATATTTGCTTGCACAAAGTTTAGACTGTGCCTGGTCATTACTGGGCATTCATTCTGATTCAGGGCATTTATATAACAATGAGCTTTCATTTTGCTTTGATTACAGGGTGTTTATGTCGGGAGCTCGGCCTTCTCTTGAGTAGGACCCTGGCAGAGACACATGCCCGACTAGCATGTTCTCTCCCTTCTGGTCTTTTGTTCAGGAGATTCAAAAGCTTTCTTCAGCCCAAACATCACAGCGATCAATGCCAACAGACACCGGCACACTTAGGGATCCGCAGAGTTTGTGCAGCTTGCGTAACAGACCTCAGCAACTCAGCATTTTGGCTAATCTACTTTATTTACATATAAACACACACGGAGCACTGCAACATGGCTCTCTCTCTGTCTAGCATCAGACAGCAAAGAGAAAAAGAACAAAGGGCAATAGTCCCACTTCACGGAACACAGTAACACAAACATCCTGTCTCCGTCACTTCCCACTCTGTGGAGTCAAAACATATACCGTCATGTGAAAGACGACAATCCCATGACTGCAATCATGGAGCTGGAATTCGAACAGTTTATACAACTTCCCATTCATCATTCATTCATCCCACACTTTTCAGTGTATTTCCCTATGACTTTTCTAACTGCAAAAGGTCTGTGTGGGCTGATTTTTTAAAGTAAATTTGTTGCACTAGGGTGCCAGAACACTATGATCCAGTTTAATTGCCCAGGCCTAAAGTTCTGGTATGAGCAGAATCTCTCCCACAAGATAGTGAAGTCTAGGGGCACCCATAGTCTTCTGGAGCTAATTTTCTTAACATACTTCCTCTCCAGTGGATGGTCTCAGGATGATCTCTAGGTATGGTCATTTCCCAACAGGTCCAGGTGGAAATGGGCAAATGAGGCCTTTTCTTCCCTCATCTGTTGACTGTCACTCCATGACAAGGAAATTCTTCAGTTAGCTCTTCTTTCACCATCCATAAAAGTAAAGGATATTTAGTGTTGGACAGATAATGCACACAGAATCATAGAATTGCATACCCTCCAACATTCCTCCGATGAAAATAGGGACATTCCATTCCATAATGATAATTTTACTATTTATACCCCACATATGTTACTGGGTTGCCCCAGCCACTCTGGGCAGCTTTGAACATATATATTAGCGTAATAAAACATTATACATTATACAGGATTGCCTTCAGGTGGCTTGGGGGGTTGGATAATTCCATACCCTCCAACATTTCTCCTAAGAAAATAGGGACAGCATAAGGAAAAGTGGGACATTCCGGGATCAAATCAGAAACTGGGAAGGCTTCTCTAAATCAGGGACATTCCTGGAAAACAGGGACACTTGGAGGGTCTGGAATTCTAGACTTGGAAGAGACCCCAAGGATCATCTAGTCCAGTGGTTCTCAACCTGTGGGTCCCCAGATGTTGTTGGGCCACAACTCCCATCATCCCTGAGCTCTGGCCTTGCTAGCTAGGGGTGATGGGAGTTGTGGTTCAACAACATATTCTAGTCCAACACCCTGCAATGCAGAAATCTCAACAGGAGGTTCCCCATCCAATCTGAAACCATAACAGACCCTGCTTAGCTTTGCAAATGTGCTAGCAGTTTTATTGCCACGAAGGTTTCAAAGCGAGAAATTTAGTTCTCTCTCTCTCTTCTTTTGTAAGAGCTGCTCAAGACACAAGTGAACAGAGTTTTCTAACAGCAGATGAAACCATAAATCTCTTTTTTCAGCACTGAACTTTCCACAGAAGCCATCCCAGAAGGAATGTTGGAATCTCTTGGCCTCCCTCTTCTGCCACAGTTCTGCCTTTATTCCGAGCTCTCTTAATAGGTGGACTTGGACCTCAGTCCTCCAGAGCACTCTGCCAAAAAGAGCTGCTTATTCCTGCCAAACACATAAGGCAGCAACTAAAGGCCCAGAAGCAGCAGCTCAGGAAGTGGCCAGTGTTTCTTGCCCACTCAGAGTTTCTAACACAAATCAAAACAATCAAGAGGCCTGCGGCCTTTCAAGAGGTGGTGGTGCATCCACACCTGGAAAACCCCAGCTTGGACCATACCACAAGCTAACTGAGGATCAGAGCAAAAAAATCCCTACTCCACCCAAAATGGCAACTGGCTAATCGTGTACTAATATCCCAGGGAAAGGGGGACTGGGGGCCAGCTGAAGACTGAAGAGGGATAGGGGAAGGTGGAACCAGAATATACATTCCAGCAAGGCTGTGACCTCCAAAGCAGTGCTAATGTGCATCCACCTGCAACATTTGATAACAAAGCTGTACTGATGGAGTCCAGAGAGAAGTCTTTGATAACACTCGGACAAGGAAACTGAAGGAAACCTTATATCATCTGAGGAGGAAGGAACAGAGATGGGTTGTTGTTGTTGTTGTTGTTGTTGTTGTGTTGTTGTCTTTCTTAAGTCAGACCTTGTACACAGCAGGGAGACATTCAGCCAAAGACACAGAGTAAAACTCTCTCAGAACTGCACTAACAGAGGGCTCATCCACATTTCCGTTTGCCCTGCCACTTTCGCCTAGGGAAACCCACAGTTTAGTGTTGAACTGGAACAAATGGCAATAGGGTTTTCTGCGGATTGCCACTTGTTCCGATTTAATGCTTAATAGCGGTTTTTCCAGGGGAAAGTGGCAGAAGAAAGGCAAAACCCCTTCGACCCGTGATTTCCAGGCGTGGGAGGAGCAGAAATGTGGATGAGCCCATAGTTAACGCTTAAATTACAACCTGAATAATCCCTGCTGTTGCACTTCCAACAGCGTTTGGCCTCTTGCTGGCTTGACCCACAAACAGGTCCTTCTCATATCTCTGCATATGCAAGCAGAGGAACAGGATTGCAGAAACTATAGTAGTCCAGGTTTAGCACTCCTCAGCTTCAACACAAAACTTAAAATGCATCCTTCAGTCTCTCCATGGATATCAATGGAACTTCAGTGTGTTTACCCTTTGGCTTGTTGTTTTATTTTATGCTACTAGGAAGAGCACAGAAAGTTAGGCACGTGGGAGGGAAAATAGTTTGGGAAAGCGACAAGGCGATCCAAATAAAACTGCTCAGATCTGTGCTGGAATCCCAACTGCTGTCAAGTGGCTTCGGAGGTTAAAATCTTTGTGCTCCAGAGCCGACAAATGGGCAGAAACCTTCGCAAGGGTGCGGTTTGCAAAGTGCTCTGGGAAGCTCAGCTGGAAGATGCTGTTTGGAACACAGCACATTTTGTATTGCTATTGGCAAAGCAGAGTGCTTTCATTTTTGGCACAGCTTAAAGGGGCTCAGTAGGCAAGGTCATGGAAAGCTGGCAACTTCAGATGAAAGATTCATTAGGCTCGGGGGGGGGATTGGAATAAGGCAGCTGAGCTGACTGAACAATGCTTGGTAAACAAAAACAAACCCCTGAGCTTAATTAGCTCCAAGAATATACATTCACATACATACACACATACACACACACCAAGCCAGACCATTACCCTTAAAGAATATGTTTCCAATCGTAGCATTTTCTTGCATTTTGTGTGGTCTACATTCTGTCATCTTGGGGGACTATGGGGTTGGAGAGCGCATGGCAAGCTTAGTGTTACTAGATGCCCAGATGGGGGCTGATGGGCCATAGCACTCTCAAAATGGTGGTCTTGGAAGGGTTGCCCCAATTTGATGTATGTCATAGGGCAATCCTTGACCTTGGTTAACCCTGCCAAATAATCAGCCAGCAGGCAGGCAGGGTTGATACAGGATACATGCCCAATGCCTATGCCAAAACCTGCTGACATCTGTAATTGATAAAGTTGTGGCCTGTTCAATCCCAAAATGGTTGCACTGCGCTCACTGCAGTTTCCCATGCCTTGGCTCCACTGCCCGCAGCTTCACCATGTCTGGACCCGCCAAAGAGGACCATTTATGTCCTGGTGGTTGTTAAAGTTTTCAGTGCAGGGAGGACAGATGCAGAGCTAAAATGGGAAGTAGAAGAGGGCTGATTACAGCCACGGATCCTGCAGTGGGATACCTTCTCATATGGGGAGAGCCAGCGTTATAACCATCTGCAAATGCTTTCGGACAATTGAGCTGAGGCCTACATCTCAGGGTTCCTCCCTAGATCTCTGTTTCCTGAGTTCTTACTGGAACTGCCTTGGAAGCGGATTAATCATTCCGTTCTATTCCAGCTCGAAGCTCTGGAAGAGTGTGCGCTGCAGACCGCAAGGCTAAACGAGACCAGCAAGGGAAAATGGGCTGGGAAGGAGAAACAGAAATAGCAACGGAGGGATGTGGATGCTGCACAAGCCCATTAGCATTCCCGTCCTCAGGATTTTACACAGGAGGAAACTGAATCAGGCGCGCTCCTGGAACAGCAGGAGCTCAATTACACTTTATGGTCCAATGGACTCATCTTCTACACAGGGAGAAAAGTTAACACTCCCAGGGTTTATATGCACAAATGTGTTTTTCAGTCAATACAAGGGCCTCATTTATTCCTGTTTACATACCCAACCAGTATAATTAAAAACGAGTGCGTTGCTGGAACCTGCCCGTTTATTTCCAACGAATCACTTGCCAAGTTCTCTGCTTGCCCAGCTCAATTTAATTTTAGCCTAGTCTCAGTTTAAGCAAATGACCCTAGTGCTATGAAAGTACTTGCTGATGCATTCGTTGTTGGCTCTGTTGGGGCGAATGGGGCACTGCCCTACCAACCTATGTCTGTCCCCAGCCAGACCCCACCTGCCTGTCTTCTTACATACAACTGCTCCAGGGAGTGGCTCTGCCGCTCATTGGCTCCGCCTTCCCATGATGTTGGTCTCCCTGCCTTCTGTGTCCAGGGCAGCAGTCTAGCAGCTCCACCTGGTACTAAGGCTAACACCCTACCTGCCCACAGACTGTCTTGCCTGAGTGGTGCATGCTCTAGTTATCTCCCACTTGGACTACTGCAATGCGCTCTATGTGGGGCTACCTTTGAAGGTGACCCAGAAACTGCAACTAATCCAGAATGCAGCAGCTAGACTGGTGACTGGGAGCGGCCGCCGAGATCACATAACACTGGTCTTGAAAGACCTACATTGGCTCCAAGTATGTTTCTGAGCACAATTCAAAGTGTTGGTGCTGAGCTTTAAAGCCCTAAACAGCCTAGGCCCAGTAGACCTGAAGGAGCATCTCCACTCCCACCGTTCAGCCCGGACACCGAGGTCCAGCTCTGAGGGCTTTCTGGCAGTTCCCTCACTGTGAGAAGTGAGATTACAGGGAACCAGAAGTTACAGGGAACCTTCTCAGTAGTGGTGCTTACCCTGTGGAACGCCCTCCCAACCCTCCCATCAAGGAAATAAAAAACTATCTTACTTTTAGAAGACATCTGAAGGCAGCCCTGTTTAGGGAAGTTTTTAATGTTTGATGTTTTATTGTGCTTTTAATATTTTTTGGGGAGCCGCCCAAAGCGACTGAGGAAACCCAATCAGATGTGTGCGGTATAAATAATAAATTATTATTATATTATTATTACCTGATGGGGGGGGGTGAAACTAGTCTACTGAACTTGCAATGGATGAAGGTAGTACCAAAAAGAAATCCATCCCTGATAGTATGCAACCTGTGTTTTTTTTCCCTGAGCATGATCCAAAAGAAATGTTAACACTGGACTGGTACCACCAACCTGTCCTTTATGCTGTGTCAGAGTTTGCAACCCTAAAGCAAAGAAACACAGGTTGCTATAAGAGGGGAAACAGAGAACATCTTTGACTCAACTTGCAGCTTACTTAAAATAAGACACCCCACCCCAACCACCCAGCAGCATATGGATCCTTAAGAGATCAGGTCCACACAGAGAAACCTGTCTCCATGTTTCATTTTCACTGGATTAGGGCTGTCAGCTGTTTTGTTGACTGAGCCCCAGCACCTCTTGTGAACATGTAGTAAGTGGAAAATTTGAAAGTGAAGCTTTCCCTGTCACTCATCATGTTAGCTGAGAAAGTCACAGGACCCCACCAGGGGAAAAAAAAAAGAAATTATTCACTCTAAGGTGTTGGATTGGGACATTTCCTAAATTTTAATAAAGCACCTGCCAATTGCAAGTGTTCAATAAGATTAAATTTGTAATTTTCATCATTTCATTATTGTTCTGAACTATAATTAATCCTTGGTCACCAAAAAGGACCCTAAGATAATTTTTGGTGATTTCTAATCTCTTGTTTGCAGGAATCTCCAATGTAATCAGCACTTAGTAGATCTAAACCTAAAACAGTGGTGCTCTCTCCCCCCCCCCCCACAGGTAATGTCTGGCAGGTAAAGGCTGGCAGTGCCAGACAAGTCATCTTTCAAGGGAAACATAAGAAAGAGCATATATATATATATATATATATATATATATATATATATATATAATTTTTTGTAACTCAGTTTTAAAAGAAGTCAACGGAGCTTACATCTGAGTGGACACTGCTGGGAGGCGGGGTCTGTGTTTCTTCTCACACAGATGGGAGAGAAGGAAGATGGAGGCAAACTAGGAAGAATATTGTGTTCACTGCAGCTTAATTTTAGTACGGAATGATTCTTTCAACTTAGAAAGTTAGATAGTATTACTTAGCACAGTGAAAATGCATCTTGTGTTATTTAGACATGGTTCTAGTAAGTTGGCAACCCTAATAAACAGAAACACCAGTGTCAACTTGTGTATTGGGCAACCTTTGCCAATGCTTGTTTGAGACATTTATGCTCATTATTTGTTACATATACAGTGGTACCTCAGGTTACATACGCTTCAGGTTACATACGCTTCAGGTTACATACGCTTCAGGTTACATACGCTTCAGGTTACAGACTCCGCTAACCAAGAAATAGTGCTTCAGGTTAAGAACTTTGCTTCAGGATGAGAACATAAATCGTGCTCCGGCAGCGTGGCAGCAGCAGGAGGCCCCATTAGCTAAAGTGGTGCTTCAGGTTAAGAACAGTTTCAGGTTAAGTACGGACCTCCGGAACGAATTAAGTACTTAACCCAAGGTACCACTGTAATGCTTTTAGAATATACAGAACCTCTTAATTCTGTCCTATCCTTTCATTATAAAGCTAGCATCTGCAACCCAGAAAAAAAATGAAAACTTAAGGATAATAGATGAAGCTTTGAAGTTCACTAGCTGTTTGTTCCAACCTTGAGGATTAAAAAAAAGATAAGGTCCCTTAGCAACTGCTTAGTGATGGCATAGTACAGTGTTTCCCAAACGTTTTTGGGCAACGGCACACCTGTTAGCCGGAAAAAAATCTCGCGGCACACCACCATTAAAGCCCCGCCCCGTGACGTCAGCGCGCAGCGTCACGCCGGGAGGGACGCACAAAAGCGAAAGTTTTTTCCCTCCCCCTTGCCGGGGTGGGAGGAGGCAGCAGAGCGAGGGCAGCTGAGGCGGCGGCGGCGATAGCGGGCGGAGGAGGGGGCGGCGGCGGGAGTTGCTGCTGCTGTTGTTGCTGCTGCTGCCCGGACATGCCGGCCTCCTCCTCCTCCGCTGTCTCGCGCTCCTCCCTTTTGCGCGCGCTGCCCCGCCGCTCGGCACCACCACCGCGGAGCCGCCCCCGGCTCGACGCGGATCCTCGCCGCCGCCGCCGCCTCTCACCGCCCGACTCGCCCGCCTTCCTCCCACGGCACACCAGCCGGTGTCTCACGGCACACTAGTGTGCCGCGGAACACCGGTTGGGAAACACTGGCATAGTAGAAAGGATATAGCTGGGGTGTGGGGGTGTGGATGGCTTTTGCCTAGAGGCAGAGAGCTAAAAAGCTGGGTGGAACTACTAGCTGTGAGGTATGAGATGAAGGGGAACAGTGATGCAAGCATCCTGACCTTTGCTACTCAATGGATTAAGTTGCCATTCATGTTAAGAGGACAATACTAGAGACATGATATTAGTCTGGCAATTAGTTGTTGCTGTTAGAATTTGTATATCGCCCTAAGTATGTAGATCTCAAGGCGGTTCACAACATAAAATTACCATATAAAAAACACAAAACACATAATAAAAATAATTCTTTTTTGTTGCTGTTGCTTCAGTGACTCCTAGATTATGTTCTTTAGACCCTGTCTTCATTCCCCGCAATATTATCAGCACTTAAGCTGTATATTATTAATTCATCCCCATGTGGTTTCTTACCACGCTGTGTGCATGAAGACCATTTGCTAGACAATGCACTCCATTATAGGCAGACCTTTGTCAACCTATTTTCTATGAAGACTTAGGGCTTTGCTTTGTGAAGCATACCAGTTCAGGTGTAGGTGCTGCCATTGCCACATCTTCACCTGAGTTTTTAAGAACTTCAGGGGATGAAAAGGAAGCATGCTATGGAGCAAGGCCTCTCATAAATGCAGGAACCAGGACACTTGCTTCTGTTGCTTACAAATGTAAAGCATGACCACAACATGCAACTGAACCTATAATTCTGATGGAGATAGGGAGTCCCAACTGACTACAGAACCCTGTGGAGCACACCCTTGGTGGCAAACATGGGTTTGCTTCTGTGCAATGTGCAATGGTCTTAGAAATCACATTGCAAAGGAAAGATGTCACTCTGCAAAGGAAAACAACAGCAGCACCTGCATGCTATTTTTGTGTGATGTGTGGGGCAGATACAACAAGCAAGCAGTCGAAGAGTGCATTTTTAATACTAAATATTTAGTTGTGTTTTGATGCTGCACCAGTTGTTGTGAGGTTCATGTTACATATTCCATGGTCTGTGTTTGCCTGAGCTTGAGTCAGGACTAAGAATTCTAAGCTCGTGTTCTGATTCGATACATGACATCCAATCACAGAACATTTCAGGATTTGGGCCTCTGCCATTGGCCCTTAAACTCTGAGTCATGATTCGCAGCTTGGAAGTTTAGACAGCCAATCACACTGGGAGTGGGAGTGGCCCAGGCCTTCAGAAATGTATATAAGCAGTTGCTTTGCCCCTGTTGTCGAGTTCTGTTAATTCAATAAAGGTTCTTGCTGTTATCACTGTTTTTTGCCTTGTGGGAACCCACCTACACTTCAGTTCAGACCTTCAATGCCTTGCATGTACAACCTCCTAGGTCCAGCCCATTCTGTGGGCAAACATGGATGCTCAGATATCAAACCCTCGGATAAAACTTCTACACTTTTTAAACTCTTCTTGCTACCTGCAGGCTGCCTACGAGGTCCAAGGACGGTCTCTGCTTGATTCTGTTCCTGGGCCCCAGCTTTGACTGCTTCTCTCTTTCTGGTAATCCCAGCCTCAGGTATAATTCATGTCTTCCTCTTTCTCCTTGCCAGTGCCTCTCGTGTGCTTGGTTTCTTGAGGTTTCCATGTGCTTTTCATTTAAAACGAAGGTGGGGAAACCTGTGACTATCCACAACTCCCTTTATCCATGCTGGCTGGGGCTGATGGGAGCTGGAGTCCAGCAACACCCTCAGGATTGCGAGGCCTCTCCACTTACCTCCTTGCCTTTGGACCAGTCCAGTTCTGAGTGTAATATTGGGACAGGTTAAAAAGAAGCAGCAAACAGATCCTCCAGTTTGCTTTGTTCTGCAGGGGCAGGAGGGGAAAAAAGGGAGGGCTGCACAAACTTTTCCCAGACCTGGAAAGGAAATGGCAATTTGACAGTGCCCTGGGAGAAGAAGGGCAGATCTGTGTTCTGTTTGGCTGATCTCTTGCCTGCCTGCCATGGAGTACTAACAGAAGGGCCTTGTACTGTGCACAGGATGGGACAGGAGGGAAGGCGGCATACTGGCCCTCGTGCAGTCAAAGAAACCGCTATTCTCTGGCCGAGGATGCCACAGGGAAGGGGCGTGCGGAAAAACAAACACTGGGCTGAGAGCAGCTTTTCATCGTCAGCAAGAGGGGCTTTCTTTGGAAGGCTGGCTACGTAAACATTGTGACTGGAGGGAGCAGCTTCTGCTGGGAGAAGGAACTGGAGCAAGGCGGCATTAATTAATCCGGAATAATAGGACCTGACCCTGCGTCCGAGCCAAGCACAGGACCGCTGAGAGGCGTTGGGAGGCGAGGCTTGCTCCCTTCCCCCAGACTTTGAAATGTACCAGTGTTATTCTCGGCATCAGTCCCAGTTCCAGCCGACTCCCTTCAAAAACCACTGTGGATCAGGACTCCCACTTGGGGCCACGTCTGGAATCTGTCTGCAAAGCTTGTCGGAGCTTTGGTTTCCCCACTGCACTCTGGACATCCCAGGCCTTGGCTTGGATTAAAATCACTTTGCAGGCTCCGCCACTAGCACATTCCCAGACCCAAGAACGACAGATCTGGTCTTCCTCTGGGCTCCTGTCAGGGACTTGGGGCCTGATCTCCTAAGGTTCTCATGCTCAGACCAAGCCCTGGGTTGAGTTCAGTGCTCGAGAGAAGAAGGCAGGAATCCTGTATGCACTTAGCAGGAAGCTAAGTCCCATTGAACTTGATGGGACTTACGTCAATGTGGGCTTGCACAGGAAACAGAGCTTCATATTAGGGTTTAGTGATGATCTGGTAAAACATAAAGTAACAGTACCTGTATGTCACACAGAGAAGGGCTGTGGCTCTGTAGCACAGCCTCTGGTGGGGGGGGGGTCCCTGGTCCTCTGGCATCTCCAGGTACCCCATCTGAACCCCTGGAGAACTGCTGCCAATCAGTGTGGGCAATGTTGGGCTAGATCAACCAATGGTCTGTCTCAGTATGAGGCAGCTTGCTGTGTTGCTAGGAACCCTTTCCTTAATTTATATAAGGGGAACATAATTGCTTTCTTCTGGAGACTGCTAAATTAAATTAACTGCAATCTAGACAGGTTAAAAACAAGGAATTTAAAAATGAAGCATACAGTTTAACTCCCCCTGGTGGTTTGAAGCTACATATCTTTTCCCTTTTAGAGTTTTCTTCTTATAAAAAAGTATTAAAAGTACCTTAACATCTTCCTGAGTTTTCCACTGAGGCTGCTGTCAGGTATGAAATTGTGAAGTAGCTGACAGGATCCCAACAGCCATTATGAGTCAAGGAGGAGGTTAAAATGCAAAGTGGAGCAAGAATGAAAGGAATAGGACATCACAGCTGCCATCTTTACTCTGTGTGCTGGGCTGGCCCAGGACATTTTGCGGCCTGAGGGAGAACAGCAAATAGCCCCAACACTGGCTCCAAGACAGTGAGCCCCACATTCAGTGTCTCTCCTTGTCTCTGGTAATAAAAATACAGTAATAATAAATTAAGTAACAACACTGCCTTTTCATGACACCCCAAATCAGCCACCTGAGGCTGCTGCTTCACTCTGCCTAATGGTAGGGCTGGCCGTGTGTGTGTGTGTAAAAGAGGGAGAAATGCACACACTGGGGGCAAGGCATACTCTTCCTTGTGCAATGAAAGCACATGTGAGAGGGGTGTGAGGCCGTGCTGGATACACACACACACCAGACATCTGTTTGGTGTCTTGTGAAGGAGACTTACATATGCACATAGGGTTTCTGAGGGAAAATTCAGATTGGCCAACAATTCATGTGGAGACCTAGGAGCATATATCAGTATGCGCTTTGGACTACTTCCCTAGCCACCAAATGTGTGGCAGGGGGCCAGAGCCAATACAATCCCCTCACGTTTGCTTTCATTAATCCAAAAGAGACCCTGTGCCTTAGGGATGAGGAATCCCCAATGGGCACCAATGGGGGACTGCCCCCCTAAAGAGCCATGCAGGAAAGGGGCAAGGACAAAATCCCCTTTCCAAACATGGGTGGTGGGGAGTAGAACCACAAGCTTCCCCTCCCTCCCAGGTGCTGCCTTCCTAGGCAAAATCCGGCTCCCTGTGCCTGTAATTGAACAGACATCTAGTTTGGCCTTGAGCAAGAAACAAGGGAAACGTCATTGACAGCTGCTTCCAGAATTGACAAAGATGATTAAAATAGACCTTGCAGTGCCCACTTCATTCTGTGTGTCAGGAGGTCCATTCTCACGCCTTCAGATAACAAAGGCCTTTTTACACCAAGGCATCACGCAGATGAGGTTCTATCACATGGCTTTTCTGCATGGATATCAACAAGCCTCTCAGGAAATGGATCCTAATGCTCTAGCTAATGAGTTCATCCAGAGATCACCAACGTATTCAGTGCAGAAGAATTCTATCACTGAAGTAAAGTGCTTTCTAGTGGTCTGTTTCTGCCTCATCCTGCTTGAAAATATGCTCCATTTTATATGAGTGGCCAAAACCTTCTACCTTGTTTGTTCATCCCACCAAGTGCCTGGTAACCACAGCTTTGGAAAGCAGACTTGTGTCCTAAAAGAAGCAAGAGTTGCTGTGTTTTGAGTGATGGACTCCCAGGGTAAAATGCCTAAAATTCCCATATTCGGTTCCTGTTCAGACAAGTTGGGGGCTTCACCTTGCTGGTTCTTTTCCCTGTTGAATCTTGATGTGCCTGCTCCTCTGTGGATATAAGCTTCTTAACCAGAGATTGGCCTGGCCCATTAATAGTGCTGGAAAAGCTGTGTAACTGGTGCAGAAGAAGAGTCTGGCAGATAGGGAGGGGTCACAGCTGGGCGGTACTAGGAAGCATCCTGCACTTTGCCTTCTCCAGCAACAAGCCGGAAGGCTGTCTCTCCTCCGCACTTGTTCCAGCAACCCCTGGCCCTTGGCCAGCTGGGTTTTGCCTAGCCTGCAAATTTGCAACAGAGGCAGAAATTAAGAAAATGTATTTGGCAGGCGGCTGGGGCACCCGCCATGCCCCATTGACAGATAAAGGCATGGCAGGCTGTCTGTCTGTGAGCACCCACTTCCAACCCCAAAGAGTGCAGACCCTGCCTTGGTCTTTTTAGCCATCATCACTGGGATTCTAGGTTTCTGGGCTTCCTCTCTCACCCATGTCTTTCTCAAAGGGCTCCTAGCAGCTATTCTGACTTTAATTTTAGACACCTCCCTCGCCTCTCCTGTATTTCAAGGAACCGGGACCTTGATGGTCTCCCTTGCAATTTCTACATCGTGAGGCCAACCATGCCAAACAGTCTGCCTTGCTCATGTTCATCAACCACCGGTAAATTTACCATGCTCTCCTATACATGATTAAAGGTAAAGGGACCCCTGACCATTAGGTCCAGTCGTGACCAACTCTGGGGTTGCGGCGCTCATCTCGCTTTATTGGCCAAGGGAGCCGGCGTACAGCTTCCGGGTCATGTGGCCAGCATGACTAAGCCGCTTCTGGCGAACCTGAGCAGCACACGGAAACGCCGTTTACCTTCCCGCCAGAGCGGTACCTATTTATCTACTTGCACTTTGACGTACTTTCGAACTGCTAGGTTGGCAGGAGCAAGGACCGAGCAACGGGAGCTCACCCCGTCGCAGGGATTCGAACCGCCGACCTGATCGGCAAGTCCTAGGCTCTGTGGTTTAACCCCCAGCGCCACCCGTGTCCCTATACATGATTACTCAGAGGTAAATCCCACTGTGATCCATGCAACCTGCTTCAAAGTAAGCGTGCATTGGAATGGTGCATTAGCTGGGCCTTCTGGGGATATTAAACTCTCCTCTTTCACATACAGCAGGATATGAAAACTTCAGTTCCACCCTGATCCCCTCCTCTCTGCCCCCCTTCAGACACCGCATTTGGAGCTCTAACTAAACTGCACGTCATTTTTCACTTCGACAGGTTAAAATAAACCTCTTCTGGTTCCCAGTCTGGTATTCATTAGGCTTATTCTTAATTTCCTCAAGCATTTTCCATCAGCCCGAGTCTGGTGGGGGTGAGGTGGAAAAGACCAGCTTCTATCTTTTCATCTGAAGGGGACCCTGTCTGAAGACAACACGGCAACATTCCACAGCCCCTGGATTCAGTTTACACTTCAGTGGCCTGCAGGCCACATCACAAGGGAATCGGTGCAAGCCCTGGCGCCTGATGGAAAACCCAGCAGCCAGTCAGCAAAGAGAGGCAGACATAACTTCCCCTTACACCAATTCTATGGCAAAATCCATCGGAGGATCCACCCAGCAACTCTAAATCCCTAGAGCGGCTTTGTGAACCTAGCGCCCAACAACTCAAATCCAGGCTGTGCTGGCTGGCTAGGCCAGGGCTAATGGGAGTTGTAGTCCAAAACACCTAGAGGGCACCAGGTTGGCAAAGCCTGCTCAGCTGAGCTGGTTTACCACCAGATATGCAAGCAATGGAGTTGCAGCCAAGGGCCAAGGGCAGCCCCCCACGATACATTTGCAAACATGTGTTTTATTTCATTCACCAACATCTTAGGCATGCATACACCTTTAAAAAATAAAACAAAAGCATAATGTGTCGGTTTTGACCCTAAGCCAGATGGTCAAAATGGGAATCTCAGTGCCAATTTATCCAAGACAGAGGTTCTCAAACTGTGGTCCATGGACTTCCTGGTTGTAGACAAGCTCCATTCAGGTTGTCTATGAAAAGGCTGTGGAACAGTTTAGAGCAGTGGTTCCCAACTGGTGGTCTGCAGACCCAAGGGGGTCTGCATAACCTACCCAGGGGGTCCATGGCATAGAAAACTACCATAGAGATATCAAAGGTAGGGGGTCCATGGCCTGGCTTTTGAAAAACTGGGGGACCAAAGTACTTAGCTAATTGGGAACAGTTGGTTTAGAATATCTGCACTTGGACCTGTGCTTTAAATTCCTGGGTTTTGCCATAATTTATGTCCTTTTTTGTGATATTAATCTCCTTGTATGTGTGTTTTTCTTTTTCTTTGCAGTTCTATTAATGTATTATGAACTTGCTCCTGCAATCCTGATGGATGGATGAAAAGTGGTCCATAAATAGAAGAAACAATAAACAAACAGATAAACTTGAATTATTATTTTTCAGATAACAGCGATCAAGACCATTTCAGTCAGAGGAGATCTAACAGAGTAAGAAGCTCTGGCCTGGGGCCTAAGATTTTCAAAATACATCACTATTTTTGATGAAGATAACGGTATAAAAGGGGAAATGTTGTTTTCTTTATCCTCATCTTTAACCCAGAAGCACATCCATGATATTAGAAAAGCAAGGTTTTATTAAGTGGTCCACCAACTGCTGTGCCTCCCCCCGCCTGACAATTTTCAAGTGGGGGAGTTTGAGAGATGCACAATTCTCTTTGCAATAGCCCATTCACCACCTCAAGAGCTCCTTCCCTCAAAGCATTTGCTTTTATTCCATTTGAAATGTACCTCTGTGACCCTGCCATTGTCACAAAATGGGGGGAAATAACACATGCCACTATTAGGAACAAGTCCACCAATCATTCTCCCCAAAGCATGTTAAGAAAACAGATGCTAATTTCCCCAGGCTTCCATAGGATCCATTGTGAACAGTATGGGGGGGGGGGTTGGGGGGGTTGCGTGATTTACACACATATGACCATGCTGGCAGCATTCTTTTCCAAACAGAAACTTGTTGCAGGATCTCAGACATCTGCCACTAAAAAGGAGACTGCTCCTTCCACTGTTAATTGGAGATATTGCTAATCTCCAGCCATCTACTATGGGCTCCTGCCACAGCAGGGGGAGATTAAAGGAGTCAGGACTAATTTATATAAGGAGGTATGCACAACTCATCCCTGCAATTAAATCAGTACGGGAGGAGAGCCTGGTGGGCCTTCGTCCAGGTGCTCAGGGATCCACTCAGGAATGTCCTTTGGCTGGTCACGCATAAGGTCAATGGCAGACCTCAGCTAGTTCCAAAAACAGTATCGTAAATGCAGTAAAAAAAATGTAAGAAAAATAGGGTTGAACCATCCGAAGCCAAAGGTTTGAATGAAGCTCTTATATCTGTAGCCAGCACAGTATTTGCACTCCTGATATAAACAGGTTTTGAGAGCATTTCTGGGAATTATAGTACTGTAAGGAATCACAGCACAGGACTGGCAATATCCTCAAACTTTCTTTCTCATCACTGGGAGAGGAGGTGTTTGAGCGGGTGAAGCCATGACAGTCTAAGGCAGGGATAGGGATAGGGAAATGGTGCAAGTAGATAAATAGGTGGCGGGAAGGTAAACGGCATTTCCATGCGCTCTGGCTTCCATCATCGTGTTCTGTTGCACCAGAAGCAGTTTAGTCATGTTGGGCCCATGACCCAGAAAGTTGTCTGTGGACAAACGCTGGCTCCCTCGGCCTGAAAGCAAGATGAGCGCCGCAACCCAATAGTCGCCTTTGACTGGACTTAACCATCCAGGGGTCCTTTACCTTTTACCTCTCCAGATGTTATTGGATTTCAAATCCATCAGCCCCAGCCCAGTTTGCCCCAAATTATTGGATTACCCCCATATCGAATAAACCCAAATTTACAGGGAGAAAGCATCAGGATTGGTGTTGTTTGAGAGTAACATCATGTGTACCAAGCAAATTAAATGGGAACTGCAAACACATAGCAAAGTGCTGGGTTGTTTTGTAATCTCTCACACATGTTATTCTTCCTTGCAGAAAATGGAGAAGTTATGGACTGTACTTTGTTGTTTCAAATCAAACTTTAAAGGTGCCCTGCATGAAAATCCCTGGATGTAGCTGCCTCCAGTTTGGCAGGCTGCATCTACAAGTGGCTCCTGCATCTACAAATGCCATCCACTTTTGTGAAGAGGAAAAGTTATAGTCATTTTTCGATTCCCAATTAGAGTAAATGGAGTTGGGGCGGGGAGAGAATCGTTTTTACCAGATCTCATTTGGTCCTGAATATTGAGATGATTTGGAAAGACACAGAATACTTGCAAAATAGAGTCCTGCTTCCCAAAGCTACAGATAGAAGTTGAATCTTGTGACTAGTGCACACGTCTAGGATTGATGAAACCTTGATTATCTCTCTTTCACAATACAATGGTACCTCGGTTTACGAACTTAATCCGTTCCGGAAGTCCGTTCTTAAACCAAAACTGTTCTTAAACCGAGGTGCGTTTTCCCTAAGGAGGTCTCTCGCCACCAGTGCCCTTCCACTGTTTGGCTTCCGTTCTTAGACCAAGGTAAAGTTCACAAACCAGGACACTAGTTCTGGTTTTGTGGAGTTCGTAAACAGAATAGTTTGTAAACAGAGCTGTTCTTAAACTGAGGTACCACTGTATGATTTCAGAAGATATTATCTATCACTCACATGGCTAGGAGATGTCCACCCACCTCTGAAATCTATAGGCTTCAGTGGAGCAGAAAAGGTTGGGCTACAAAGCCAGGAGTCCTGCTTCTCTTTTTCCTACTGTTACCACTAGTAGGGAAATGTATCTAGGCTCTGATCCAGGGGCAGAGCTATGTTGTTCCAGCCAGCAATGGCAGTGAGTGTGCCGTGGCTGGAGATGGGAGAGGGAGGCAGAAGGCAGAGGTTTGAAGGCCATGGGCGACCTGTAATTAAATACTCTGTAGAGCACTTAAGAGAATGATTGATTGCATATAAAGTGCTGCGTTTAGTGCGGTTAAATTTAAAATGTGTTTACTAGGATGCCAGACTGCCTTGGGAAGGCAAAGTCTAATCTGGGCCCTAAGCAATTTAGAGCCCTCCATGCACAAACTAGGAAACGCCTCACCTGAAGCTCTTTAAACCCTGGGCCCTTTTTGGAAGGACAGGTCTAACTTCAGAAATGTTAGAGGGGCCTGTGTCTGGGAGCAAAACACAGTCTTCCCTATAGAAAGTGCAAAATATGCAGCCCCAGGGGGCTTTTGGGGGTGGTTCTTCTTCTTTGCATCCCTTCCACTACTGATTTCTTAATGGCATAACTGAAGGGAAAGCAGAGCATAAATGTTACATATTTTGTGGTCAATGCTCTCTTTTTATTCTGGGCAGCCACCCCACACAGCAAGGGCGACAGGAAGGTGCTGCTGGGTGACAAGCAACTCTTAGACAACAAAGCAAGAGCCACTGAGAATGTTGGCAGCCAGAAATGCACTGCTGGAATCTGAAGTTCATGCACACAGCAGCTCTTCACATTGGCAGAGGCGTGGCAATTTCATCTTCCTCCTCCATGAAATTAACCATCACAGCATTAATACAAATATCCCCTTTCCATAGCTCTGTTGTTTAGAGCATGGTGCTGTTAATGCCAAGGTTGCAGTTTCAATCCTTGCATGGGACAGCTGCAAATTACCGCATTGCAAGGTTTGGACTAGATGATCCTCAGGATCCCTTCCATAAAATCTGCAATTCTATGATTTGGGTACTGGATGTAGCAGAATGGAGGGACTTGCAAGACGACTGCGCAGAAGGAAAGAAATGCAGTGCAGACAAACTCTGAAGGATTATGCCTAGCCAAACCAGGTATGAGAAAAAGGCTAGTCCTAGACCTTATCGAAAGGTAGTTTTCATTGTATCAGAATTCTGACATGCTCCTGAAAATAGCAGTCTGCCTTCCGCTCACTAACCTTCAGCCTTCATGCTAAGCTACTGCAGTGGAAGGTGGAGCTATGAGCTGTTTGAAAAGCTCACCACAAATAGACTTTCTGACCTTCTTTTTACTAGCTTGGCACTATGAGCAGCATATTCAGAGGAAAAACAGAACACACTGCATTCAGGTTTTGGGTGGCGAATGTCTTCAGTGTTCCCAAGGAGGTGTCCACAGAGCCCATAGTGTCCCCCGACTCCAAGCCATTGCCACCCTCAGTTCTTTGCTCTATTTTCCCAGCCTCAGACCAGGCACTGAGGAAGCCGCTGGTGCTCTGAAAATGCTTTGGGGCTTGTGGGTTGTGTTGTTTCCCTGCTGGAATGCTGTCTCAAAGAGGTCAGATGACAAGAAGCCAAATACATTTCCCAGACCCTGTGAGGGGGATGTGGTTTCAGCTAATGTGTTTTGGGGCTTTCTGGCCTTGCTTGTTGTGTAATGTTTCTGCTTCCTCTAATAAACTTGCAGAGTTTTGTCAACAAGACAGCGGTACAAATGAGCAATTTGGCTACCTCATTCCCCTCTCTCTGGTCTTCTTTGCTGCACCAGGGTTTCTTTCTTTCTTTCCCAAGAAGCGGTTTCAAAAGCTGGTGTTCATTTACAGAATACATGTGGGACCTGCAACAAAATATTGTAGCATGGAGCCTTCTGTTCAGAATACCTCATTCCAGGGTCCTCTAGAGGTTGTGGGTCCTCAGAAATGGCCAGGAGTCATGGGAGCCCTGTCTAACAATTTCTGGAGCACCCAACATGGGCTCTCCCTGTCCTAGTCCATTCCCCTCTTCCTTGTTTTCATTTTCTGTTCCCCTGCCCTGCCCACCAGCAATAAGTCAGCATTCTGTGCGTACTGAGCATGCCAAGTCCTTATGAAGCTATTTTTGTTTTGTTTTTCTCCCCCTTAAAAAATAAAAATGGGTACTTCTGCAAACCTTGCCCCCACCCCGTGAACTAAGTACGCTGATATCTTCCAACTTGTATATAGGTGAAGCTCTTTAGCAAGACGGATCCCTAAGTTTGCTGCTAGTATACAGCAGCTTTTCCCAACCTGAAGCTCTCCAGAATTTTTGGAGTAAAACTCTCAATATCCCTGACTATTGCCTATGCTGGATGAAGCTGATGGAAGGTGGAATCCAGAATGGCACCTGTTTGTGTTGACTTTCCCCCTACTTCTATCACAGTGCTTAATTCCAAAAAAGAATTGCACCGAGCAAGAACTTTCATTTCATACCCCTAATTCCAAGGGCTGTGTAGAAAGCATGCACTCTTTCTTATTTTTATAGGGTTGAGCTGTGACAAGAGAAAAATACTGAAAGTATTATTTCAAGCCAACACCTTTTCAAGCAGAGTGAGGGGACAATAGCATTCTTGCCAGGATGAGGGTGAAGAGAAGACATCCAGAGGTACTTTGTCCAAGCAAGTAAAGTGTTGTACATGGGACTCAGCTGCAATTACAACACACTAATGCTAAGTCTGGCTTCCTGGTTGAGACGGGATAAATTGAAGAACCCTGCGGTTGACACACTGATGTCAGCCAAGAGGATCGCACACCCACCCCAGACCCCAAATGCTGCTATTTAGGCCACGTGCGTCATAGTCGGAGGAGCAGCCTGCAGCAGAATAGCTCGAGAGGCCCCATGCAGATGAGCCAAGTCGTGCACTGTGGAAATAGCATAGCCCCTTTTGTCTCTGCCGGGATACAACATTCCACTGTGCTCAGGGAATGAGACCTTTGCACTGTGGTGAACTGTGTGCTTCATTTCCCTGTCTGTCCTAGCCCTTACCCACCCACTCTGCTTCCCTCTCAAAGCACAGAGACCGGCAGGGAGAAAGGATTAAAAACCACCACCAGGTCTGGGCACAGTGTGCCCTTCCAGGGGCCCAGTAACTGTCTTTACAGTGGCAGTCACTACAATCAAATGCTGACAGTATGCAAAGCCCATTGATCCCAAGGGGGAAGTCAGAAAATGCTTAGCATCCTGTTTCTGTGTACAGTGGTACCTCGGGTTACAGACGCTTCAGGTTACAGACTCCGCTAACCCAGAAATAGTATTTTGGGTTAAGAACTTTGCTTCAGGGTGAGAACAGAAATCGTGCTCCGGTGGCACAGCAGCAGCAGGAGACCCCATTAGCTAAAGTGGTGCTTCAGGTTAAGAACAGTTTCAGGTTAAGAATGGACCTCCAGAACGAATTAAGTACTTAACCCGAGGTACCACTGTATGCCCGTTCCTTATTCACCAGAACAAGTAGAAACCAAAGCCAGGCTCCAGTCAGCATGGGGAATTCCTACCAGATGTTGGGGAGCACACTGGCAACATGATTACGTTATGCTATTTAGAAATTGCTCTCTACTGGTTTCTCCTGGTTCTACTGAAAGTGGAATAGATTTTTAATTTTGGATTGAATTTTGTAGTTTAGGATATCTCCAAGACTATGGAACTCAGCAGCTTGTGATCCATGTTAAAAAAAATAGCACAAAAATCATTTTTGACTGACTGACAGAACCAATCTCTTTATGCAGTGGAGAATGCATGAGTTACCCTTTATTGCTGGGCAGTTTGCAATAATTCTTCTGTTTTGCGTCAGGGTGAATTCACCAAAATTCACCTGGAGTTGTTTTATTTGAGCCAGAGCTCATGCTTTCAAAAGGCATGAACTGGGATGTATATTGCTTAGCACTATGCCTTATGTGGGGAGGGGAAACTCTCAACTCCTATTCTACAAGGATATATTAGACCATAAGAACCAGTTGGCCCCACCCAAGCTAACAAGCATAATTTTCTAGCTAGCTATGTGACCTTTCAAGACATCTCAGGGGCTTTGTGTGTGGATGTTGGACCAAGGATCTGTTTTGTAAGTCAGTGCTCTCCTTTCCCATTAGAGAAATTATTTCGCTGCAGCTTGCTAACTATGGGCAATAATCATGATGATAAAGCCCATGTACCTGGGACCCCAAGGATTCAGCCTCTATTGCATGTGGAAATCCTTTATTTATTCCATGGGGAAGTCTTCCCAGATGGAGCTCTAACAGCATGTCGAGATTGTCATCTGCTCACCTCTGCATTATCAGCCAGCCCCTGCTCTCTCTCCTAGCTCTAGATTTTTATTCAAACCGAGAATGATAATGATCTACCCAGCGAATAGCAGAGCATGGACACCCATCTCAGCCAGTAGTACATTTTAAATTGGGCAACACATGCTAAACACTGTTGCCCATTTCCCTGCCAGCAGTGGGTTAACTTACAAGCAAAAGTAAGCTGCAATACCTCTTGTTTTTAAAAAAGAATTTGTATACTGGAGTTGTGTACAAGATGCCTTCATTGTACACTCACTGCTTTGACACAACGTTCGTGCTGAGACGTCCTGAAGAAAGGATGATCTGGTCAGTTGAGTGATATACTGGTTGAATGGGAAGATGTATCTGTCTTTTCAATTCATCCCTGCCCAAGGCTCCCGTTAGCTATTCAGGAGCATAACATCCATTCTAAAGTTTTGAAAAGGAAACAATCTCCCACATATGCTATTCTTTCTTGAAGTATGGTGACTTGATGGTACCCTGGGGTCTAGCCCTTATAGCAGCAATAACTAGGAGACCATTCATCCTTTAAGTAGTAATCACCAGCCCCAAAAGCCCACAAAGCAAGGACTTCCTTCCTCCGGGCAGGAAAGCTTCAGCGCCTGTTGTGGAATTCTTTGCTTACCGCACTGTGTGACTCCATGGGGAAATGTTATCGGTTTTGGAGGCACTCATTGCTTCTGTAAACACGAGAGACTCCTTCCCCGCCCCACCTCAGTTTCATAGGAAACCCTTAATTCTCAAGAACTAGATGCTCAATGAGCAAACACAGAGGTATTGTCCCCTGGAGGAACAGCAGCCATCGTCCAGAGGCGGCAGAGAGTTCTGCGGAGGACAAAGAAAGTAAGTTCCACTGGATACAGTATGTAAGGCACAACACTGCAATAGCAATGGACCTCCAGACCACCCTTGGGGATGTCCCTCACTGACATTGCTCCACAAGCTTGAGTGTTTTTGCCTGGGTGGTATGTGTTTTTGAACTCTGATAATGCCACTGGCTTGTCTGAAGAAGAGAGGCTCTGTGTGTGTGTGTGTGTGTGTGTGTGTGTGTGAGAGAGAGAGAGAGAGAGAGAGAGAGAGAGTGAGTGAGTGTGTTTAGAAAGTAGCCTACTGGACAAAGGTTGAAATTCACATCCATTGCTCCGCCCACCTCTGCCTCTGCCCACCACCAGCAGCATGTGGCCCTTGGAAGGTTGTCCACAAGAGGACACAGCCCTTTGGCTTACAACTTCCCCACCCCTGGCAACAGGGTGCCCTCAATTCCTTTGCATCTGTAGATGCTTCTGTGCTGGATCAGGTAACACGGATCAGGTAGCAATATCCTTCTTACTTCCACCACCTCTTGTTAGCAGAACTATGGCATGGGGGCAGTTCTGCACAATGGGAATTGCATGGTGCTTGTGTGCGTTCATGAAGGTGTCCCCACAAGATGGCAGCATCAGCTCAGAACTAAATGCAGCCGAAATGTAAAACATACAGTACAGTGGTACCTTGGTTCTTAATCCATTCCAGAAGTCCGTTCCAAAACCAAGGCGCGCTTTCCCATAGAAAGTAATGCAAGATGGATTAATCCATTCCAGACTTTTAAAAACAACCCCTAAAACAGCAATTTAACACGAATTTTACTATCTAACAAGACCATTGATCCATAAAATGAAAGCAAATGAAAATAATCTACTGCAGTCACACAGTCAATCAATCAGTAGCTGAACTGGGTTCCACAGTGTCACAAAAACGCAAAATGAATAGTAAAAACAGACAGACCTCAGCGTAACACTCAAAACGGAGCACATTCGGCTTCCGAAAAAAGTTCGCAACCCAGAACACTTACTTCTGGGTTTGCAGTGTTTGGGTTCCAAGTTGTTTGAGTACCAAGGTACCACTGTACAAGGGAGTTGCACCTGCACAACCAGTCATATGAATTGCTGGTTGAAATGCAACTGTGTGGAATGTAATAGTGAGGGAGCATGTGTGCAGTGCTGTCTCTTGTTGGGGAAACTTCCACCAGACTAATATAATCACCAGCGCGTTACAAAGGTGCAGCTGACATTGCTGCAAGTATGTAGAGAACCACTTTGCACAAACTGATGGCAACACAGCTGCACCCTTGCAGTCATATTTCAGCCAGCACCTATCATAAATCCACGGCAAGCATAACTTGTCTACAGGCTTTATTTTACCTGCCACCTGGATCCCAGTTTCAAAGCTGAGACTGCCACCTTCTGGCAGAATGCATCCATTAACAGCTCACAAAACCTCAGCTATTCTAATGATTCATTTTTAAAAATCCCACAAAAAACCTTCATAATCTATTGGAAGGTAATCCAATGATCACATGCTGAAAACCTTGATCAGTGTTCAAATTCTCAGCTGAAAACTAAAGATTAAAGGGTTGGAATGAAACTTTTAAAAAAGTGATTTTAAACATCTGATAATGATATGTTAATCAGAATTCCCATGAAAGTATGTCAGAACTGGGAAAAGTGTGTGTGTGTGTGTGTGTGTGTGTGTGTGTGTGGTATTACGCTCAACAAACCAGGTCCAATGAATGAACTAGACTGTTCCTCTAGAGCAGCTTTTTCCAAGCTAGTGCCTTCCAGAAGTTTTGGATCACAACTCCCATTATTCACAGCCAGCATGGACAATTGTTAGGGATGATGGTTCATGTAGTCCAAAATATCTGGAAGGCACCAGGTTGGGGGAAGCTGCGGTACTGCGTTGTACTATCTCTCTGATTTGCAGTATGCTGTGTAGCCTGCACATCACTGAAAAGGATTTGATGCTATTTTAGAATGCCTCTGTGGTAATACTTTCTGCAGTTTTGCAGTGCCATTAGCCAGGACTTTGCTCAAGTTCCTGTTTGTGAACACAGAAAGTTACTTGCAGAACAGAAGCTGAGAGTCCTAGTCCTTGTAAAAACCAAAAACCAAAACCAAAACATTGATTTGCTGAGCCTTTAAAAAATACAGTTATGTTCCCCATTTCCATTTCACAAAAGCAGAGAGAGAAGACACACACAAATGATCTAAAAACAGACAACCCCATTTTATTAGCAGTTAGTTCAACAGGACCTTACATTAGTGACACAGTTTTCTGAACCCAAAATGAGTTCAAGTACAGATTAAAAATAAGGGAGAAAGACTCTTAAATGTATTCCCTCCCCTTTCCTCCCTTCCCACCAAGAAAATACCCCCTTCCCATGGGAAGCCATACAGAATCTCATGCAAAACATAAAAATCTTCAGAGCGCTCGTCCTTTTATAAAGAACAAACCAAACAAACCCAGTAACAAAACAATTGTCCTCCTTAAAAACCCAGATATTGACAAGATGCCTGACATATGCTCAGCCTTCTGAATGTTGCTGACCAGTGGAAAGGCAGATTTCTCCCCACACTGTACAGGCTAAACCACACCAGCTTTGGGGAGCAGGACAAATTAATACTTTTGAACAATGATCATGTATAAAGGTTTCGTCTTTTTTTGCATTTACCGCTTTGGCCATGTGATGCCTGAACCTGACACAACGGCTACCTTCAGGAGCTAAATTCAAAATGCATTTGTAAAAAAAAAAAAAAGAAAGAAAACTTCTGCATCATTTTGCTGCTTTTTGTGTGCACAGTGCTCACAAAATTCACAATGGGGACAAACTTTTGGGCTGCAGCTACCATTGCCTCTGCAGATTACCTGTTAAAGCAATTTCCTGAAGATCTAGCGAGGGCCACCATACGAATCCTTCATACAGATAAATGAGGCCATGCTTTTCATGTTACTTAGCATCTAAACCTGTGGCTTGACCTTTCTGGACATTAGAGAGATGGGCAGGGGTCAAGAACCGGACAGGAGATTTCACAGCCTCTTGGGTTTCAGCTGTAAAGAATATTCCCCCTATAAAGGGAAGGGTACTATTTTGCAGAAACTTTTACACTAAAACAGGTTTGTTTGTTTTTGCCTTTAACAGCATCAAAGATGCAGCAAGGTCAATACACTATGTGGAAACTATGAGAGAGAGAAAGGCCCAGGATGCTATCTTGTCATAAAGCAAATCTCCCAGAGGAGGGGTGAGCAAAAGGTAGATCAGGATGCAAGGGCAGATCTCTGGGCAACTTGCAGTGAGGGTTTCCGACTTCTAACAAAGTAATAGTAACAACTTTTATGTCTCTGTCTCTCTCTCTGTGTGTGTGTGTTTACTGAAAAGGCTGAGAGATCAGATATGGTAATGGAAAAACTCCTGGGCTGAGCATGCACTCACCCCTTTTAACCAATTCTAAAAGCCCCACTGATCCACTTTGCAAATATTCAGTGCATGTTGTGGAAAAACCAACCAAGTAGTCATACCTTGGTTTTAAACAGCTTAGTTCATGAGCAACTTGGAACTTGAATGCCGCAAACCCGGAAGTAGGTGTTCCGGTTTGTGAGCTTTGCCTTGGAAGCTGAACATCCGGCGTGGCTTCTGGTTGGCTGCAGGACACTCCTGGAACCAATCGGAAGCCGCACCTTGGTTTCCGAACGTTTTGCAAGTCGAAGGGACTCCCGGAACGCATTCTGTTTGAAAACCAAGGTACGACTGTAGACCCCAGCAACTGCCCACCCCTGTCCACTGCCACATTTTTGCAGCCAAGCCTTCCTTGCTTCTGCTGCTTTATAGATTTGTCCTTTTTCAATCTGAGTAGCAATTAAATTTGTACAGGATAGCAGTTTCTGGCCCTGTGCCTTAGGCTGCAAACACTGGGAAAGGCTACGACAGCATTCTGTGTGTCTTGTCACTTTCATTCACTCTGACATCTGCCCAAAATTAACTCACCAGGGCCTTGAATTGCAGCAGCAGCAGCAGGAGCAGTTGTCCCACATGCAGATTACTTTACTCGTTCGGTTGTTAAAAAGTACCGTTCCCGTGACCGACCTACTTCCCCAGTTCAACTGCACTCCTAAGCTTATTTATGGCTTCTTACCTGTAGTGCTCACAAAGCACACCACCACTAGATTTAATTGAGCAGGAAAGATGGCCCGGAGCTTCAGGTTTTAAGACTGCTACCAGTAGTGGGCAAAGGGGGGGGGGCGATGCTTATAAAGGTTACTTGTCCAAATACTAACTCCTGTTGCCAGATCTATTGCTAACATGAAGGCTCCCCTTTAAAAAGACAAAGTGCCCAATAGCTAGAAATCCACAGATTAAGGGGAGGGGGTTTTTTTTTGGTCAAATTCCAGGTTTCAAAACCCTTCACCATAGGACACATGCAGGTGACACAGGGCTAGACTAGACAGGACTATAGCATATGCTATTTGAATGCAGGTCTGCTCCTACCATGCAAGAAATAGTTGAGGAAGAGGGGCGTGTGCATTTTAAAAGAGCAGAGCGCCCTTTCCCAGCCACGGTTCACTACCTTTCAGTCCCTCTCACTGAAAGCACCTTTCTCCCAGGTAAGCACACTTTTGATATTGGGGCTCAGCCGAGGAGACAAAAACCTGCAGCAGGCGGGGTTCTGCACTCCTTGTTCATGTGTCCCTTTTGCAAGAACTCTCTTATCCTCTCCCTTTTCTCTATGTGATCAGTATTTAGAACGCAGAGGTGTCTTGCTTTGGCTCCATCGCTCGTGGCATAACCTGGCAGAGGTCGCAACCTTCACGTGGCACAGCCCATATTGCTACAAACAGAAAGTGCTCTCTTGCTTATATCCTAGCACATGGCTTCACGGAAGAAGGAGCTTCCTTGAACAGGGAGGTGGGGGAAAGAAACAGGCAGATCCAAGAGGGCCACTTCTGAAAGTATGAAGCCTTCGTACTGACTACTCTGCTCTTCCTATTTGAAAGGGGGGTAGGTGTTCCTGGGAAGGAAGGGTGTCTCTTCAATGTCAGTGTAGTTTGGGTCCATTGTCAAAAGTTCCGTAGTGTAGAAGGCCACATGAGAAACGATTTAATCAGGAAGAAGAAGAGGCATCATCTCAACATGAGTAACCCTCCACTGTCACCATCTCCAATTCCATTTTTTCTTCTCGAGCAGTTGCATATTCCTTACTGGTTACAGTTGTTTAAATAAAGACACTGAATAAAAAGGTAGAGCTGAAAGGCATCTGCTGTTTCTCGACTCATCCGCTAGATGGGGCTCAGGCACAGTGTCAGGGGGAAGAATAGGCCCTGTGTGACTGGGAGTCACTAGGTGGGCCGTGTGCAGGATGGAGAAGCACCTGGCTGGGGAAACCAGTGAAAGGGAAGCTGAGGGAAATGATGGCGCAGCAACCTTCCCTACCCCAGTACCCTCCAAACTCCTGTTGGGACTCCCATCTGAGCTGGGGCAGCAATAGAAAACATGGACATCAGACTGTTCAGCCAAAGCCATGGCCTTTCTCTGCAGCGACAAACGGGACAAAATAATAATAATAAAGAACCTGATCTGGAATGCAAACTCCGGCATCCATAGTTCTGGCTGGGAAAGGAAAGTTACTAAAATACTGTTTTATCTTAGTGCTCAAGTGGTTCAAAGTTCTTAAGTAACCTTTTTTGGCAGCTGCCAGTCCAAGGCTGTCGTGTACGCCCCAGGACTCCTTTTCATGATCTGGGGGGGGGGGCATGTGCGCGAAGAGCAGCTAGGATACTGAATGGCGTCAGTCTTTTAACCACAGGAACCACCACTCACACAAAAACTTTGTGGCTGCAGGCAGGGGTGCAGGATGGGGGCGTGTTAAGATAACCCTCTGGAGTGATTTCGCTTGGTCAGATGTGTGCGTCTTCCCCATCCTTATCCCCCTCCCATCCCCTGTGCACACCCTTCTCAAAAATCCCCATATAAGAAGACCAGAGAGAGGGGAGTGGGAAATCCATCTTGTATAACCTAAGTATTGCCAGCACCGTAGTCTTTTTCAAAGTCACCATGTATATATATAAAAAAACCACCTCTTTCAGCTAAGAACTCTACTGAGTATCACCATCCCAGTCCGGTCTGGGCTTTATCCCAAATTGCATAAAGTAGGTCCATGCTTGCAGCAGGGGCACTCCCCAATCCAGCTCCAAGGTAGTACTGCCCTCGCGGTCCCTTCTCCAAACTTCCATGGGGGCAGGAGCTGCTACTAAGCAAAGCCCCCTGCCTGCCTGCCTGCCTGCCAGCCAGTCCTTCCTTTCTTCCTTCTCCATCATCTGTTGAGAAGGAGCTGGCTTGCTGTAATACTATTTCAGGTGATGGGACTCAGATGCAGAGAAAGAGCAGGTGCTTGAGCAGATCCTCTTCGCCAGGAAGTGGCATTACAGACTACAGGGGGCAACCTCAACACTAGCGGTAAAGCACAGCACTCCTGGGGAAGATGGAAGAGGTCGCTGTGGAGCTGGCTTTGGCCAAGGTGTGTAGCGAAGTCATTCAACTCAGATGGTTGGTCTCAGGTTGGTCTTCTTCCAAGCTACAGCATTTAACTGAATGGGCCTGCTATTTCCCCCCGCTGCCCCATTTCCCCCAGATGATCTTGAATGAATATTGCTCAAAATGCTTCTTTCCTGGTTGTGTATATCATCCCACACCATTATCACATCCTTTTGGCTCGGCATACAGGTTCCGAGATCCTCCGCACGGACTCATTCTACTATTGCTCAATACAGGAGATAAGAAGTGGCTATCTTGTGTTCTGGAGTTCCTCCCTCAGCCACGTCGGCAGAGTCTGGCCCATTTTGTACAGTAGCTTGGATAGCTCTATGTTGTGGTCCCTGTAATAGTCCCTCAGGAACGCTCTCGACTGCAAGAGGAGGAAAGCAAAGAATAATGACTAAGGTGCCACTGTGTAAAAACTGTGTTAATATGCAACGGACGTGCTCCATCAGAGGGGACAGCTGAGAAGCAGCCTGCTCAAGTGGCTCCCATCAAATATATAAACCCCTTGAAAGAGGGGTGCAGTTTCCGGGCTTGACTGGGCCACACAACAGATGCTGCCTCTCTACTGCCAGCATATGGCAGTGCCTTCTTCACCCAAGGATTCAGGGAGGCTGAACTGAAACTCCAAGCAAAACGATGCCAATGGATTGGGGGTGCTAGGAACTGCAGTTCAACCCAGGAGGGAGGATTTGCCAGGAGGAAGACAGGATCAATGCACTGCAAGAATCTTCTGAGGCTTTCAAAGCAGTGGTGGGGAAGAAGGGAGAAACCACGGGTAAGTTCATCCCCATTCAAGGCAAATACCACTGATGGAGTTGCCACCTAAGGAAAGCTTCTGGGACCAGGCAGGGCTGGCAGATGGGGGATATTTAAGGTGGCAGCAAGGTGGGTGGTTCACTCAGGGAGAGCCATACTTTCCCACTCCTATTCTGTGGGGCTGTCTGCCTTTCTAAACACCCCCCACCCCGTCACTCATCCAGGCACAAATCACACAGAGACCAGCTTAAACAAAATGGTGGCCCCGTGTGTCTGCAGACCATGCCCTGGGACACAGGTGTACCACACAGAGGTCAGCCTAGGTTTAGCATCAAGTGTTCACAGAACAGGTGCCATTAATCTTTACAACTCCCTGTAAGATGGTTTATATGTTTACATTTTAACAGTTAGACCTTTAACAATAAGTTGTGTAAAGGGCACCCTGAAACAACAGTTAAAACCCATGGAGCAAACTGCACTGCTGACAGATAAGAGGACACAGAAGGGTGGCAGCAGCGTATTTCCAGACCTGAAAGTGTGACTGGGAAATCCATGGGCAAATCCGTCTCTCTTTATCCAGCGATGATCAGGTGAGAAGCACCAACGCAACTGGCCCTGCCCACATTTCCCATATTTAGATGCTCACTATGTCTCAAGACAAATTTTAAAAAATGTAGTAGAAACACCAACAATTGGGAAACACTTGCCTGCGAGTGCTCCAATTGGAGAACAGCCTTACCCAAAGGTGTCATGGGCTTTGAAGACACTCAAACTCAGAACGCAAGGGAGAAATGTGCTAAGAGGAAGGCACGCTTGGCACATCCACACTGTGATCAACTCCCACCCGGAAACCAATGTCCCCACTGTGGAAGGAGTGTGGATCCAGAATTGGCCTCCACAGTCACTTACGGAATCATTGTTAAAACCGTGTTTATGGAAGACAATCTTACTCGGCTACGAGTGATTGCCAAAGAAGAAGAAGAAGGATAGTGGCATATAAGTTTTCACACCGCTAGTGGCAAGTGTGGGTGGGGCCTGCATGCTGTGTAGAACTCTGAAGATCAGCAGTTGCACCATCAAGATGCCCACAGGTCCAGAAACCTTGAGAGGATTTCAAATACTTACATCTAAATCCATCTCCGGATATTTCCTTCCTTTGCTTTTCCCCAAGCACTTGGTTTTCCCTCCTTCCAGTAGTTGGCACCAGAATCCTTTTTTAGGATCAAACCTGCAAAGGCAAACCACAAAGACTGAACGACGTTACCCAAACTTCCCTCAGCTTCTTGCACTGCAGGCTGAATTTATATAGCCATTTTTACAAGTGCACCAAACTAGTTATCACTTATTTTAACATATGGAAACAATATCTTCCAAGTCCAATATAAGCCCCATTTTGCAAGGCAATGATTATGTGAAATTATCCCATTATCACTTTTGACATAGTAGTATTTCTGACTTGAGAAAACCTCCAAGGAGGCCTCAATAGCCAGGGGACAACACAGAGAGGTTTCTGTACTTTAATAGACAAAGCAAATATTAATGATACAGTATCAATGTTTTTTTTGGTTTTTTAAAAGCATTGGTGCAGGAGTTGTAGTTCTGCTTAAATTGTCTCTCTTCCTTAATTTAGATAATTTCTGAAAACTGAAAAACACACTAGCAGCAGTTGGTTATTTTTTAAAAGCATTTGCTGCCACTTGCGCTTACAAGTTTTGCTTATTTTTCTTTTCATATCAGCTATTATTTCAAATGACAATGCTATATATATATTGGGCAATGCAAAATACTGCTGAGCTAGGACCCTTCTCGAAATCCCTTCATCCAATGTGGTTTTCAAGCTACAACTACACACATTTGTGTATTAAGTGCTGGGTCTCAGATTAAGGAAAGAGAAATAAATTAGCACAAAGCTCTGCCACAGAGCGCCAGAAAAATCTGAGCAGCACAGGAAAATGCTGCATCTTCTGAATGTACTGCAATGAAGATTCAGGCAGAATACAAACCTTATTGTTACTGAAACAAGCGCAGAATTAATTTATTTCTCTCCTATCTGTAGCCACTGCAGGCCCCTGTATTCCTTAGAAAGGCAGGCTTGCAATGTTCCAGAGTCCTCTACCTCTGTAAAAGGGAATGTGGTCAACAACCCAGTTCTCCTAAAGTGGCCTCTCGAATCAATTCCTCAATAGCCAGGATCTATACAACAAAGTCTGTGCAAAGAAATCAATCCCAACAGGTAGAAAAGAATATTAAGGACCCAGACTGGCTCAAGGGGAAGAAATGCGAAGGACTCACGCTAGAGTTTTGTGGTAGTCTATGATGTTTGTCACTCCGAGAAATTTCTGGACTGTTTCCATCACTTTGGCTGGTTCTGTGCGTAGCAGCTTGCCATCCAGAACAAGAATCTGAAAGGAAAACGAGCCCTGTAAATTCAGCTCCTTGAGTTCAACTCTGTTTCAAAGCACAATCAAATCCACTCCAAAGTACAGAGCCTCAGAGCAACCAGAAGAGGTTTGTCCCCCAAGCACTGGTAAGGGAAGCAAAGCGGAAGACTGGAGTGACCTAGCTTCTCTCTTCGTTGGAGACTGATGGAAGCTGTGCATGGGTAACATGCAAATACATGTTGTTGATTACTATTTCTGTTCTACTCCTTTCCAAGGGCACAGGGCAGGTAACCCAGCCAGAAGGGTGGGGTATAAATAAAGTAGTAGTAGTAGTAGTAGTAGTAGTAGTAGTAGTAGTAGTAGTAATCATAAGTAGGCACACATATTTTGCACATCTGCACACAGAAATATTAAAGACTCGCACATTTTTGCTCAACCCTGGCTGCTGAATGCCAAAAGGGAAATAATTTAACAGGGAAATTATAAATGCAATATAAATATAATAGTAGTATAAAATATGCCAGTGTTCCTAGCAGTCCCAGGTTGATTTGAAGACCTAGGCCTCACATTCCATAGAGCGAGAGCCAGTTACTGCAATATACCAGGCAGCAACAATATGTCAATAGTGATGTGATTGGTGGTTTCCAGCACCAAACATCAGGGAGCTTGACAGGAGAAGTGTTAGGTGGTTAACACCCTAATGCACTCAAAACAGGAAGAGTAGATATCCTGCCTTTGGGCCTATGGCCCATTCCTAAATATATTTACACAAAAGCAAACCCATCTGGCCTAAACCCAACACTGATTTCAAAAGCCTTAAGCCTGCTTCTAAATCTGCATTGCCTTGGAGTTTGGCGAGGCTTACTTTCAGTGTAAATGAGCATAAGATTGCTATGAAGAGGGTGAGCACAGAATCACCACTTTTTCTCCCAGCACATGAAGTCTGCACAAGAACCTCTGCCTACGGAAAAGAGCTTTCAAATGCAGACCACAGCACAGGCTTTTCTGTGGCTCATTTGCATGGCTTTTTCTTTGACATGAAATCTTTAATGACTACAACATTGCCTGGAGGGGGCCTGGAGGACCTTCCTCACAGTCAAGAGCAGCATACTCATAACTATAAGCATATGCTTATGCGCACATATATAAGTTGCCAACAAGATGCAAACTTAAACTAGTCAGTATACAAAATCCCAAGTCTGCCGTTTCTTCTTCTTAAGTGCTTGGCATACCAAGCCAAAGAGGTCTTCTCATTTTATCATCTGCAGAAGGATTTTTGGACGAGCTCTCAACACATTCCTGTTAAATGGATTTCTTTTTATTGTCCAAGGAAATGCATGGAGGGGATTTGAGGGCAGGCAACTAGAATTTCCTACACACCCTCTGACATTTTTAATGGAGTAAGTATAATGGGCCAGATCAGCACAGGAAGTGCTTCTGCATAACTTCCATCTTTTGCTCTTTTACGATCAGCAGAGCAACCTGGGTGGGGGCCATGGGATAACTCTTTCCTTCCCCCATTATCAGCTGACCTCAGAGGGAGGAAGGACTGGTGCAGGATGGAGCCACATATCTGAGTTCAACTGGCTCCTCATTACAGTTTTTTAACCAGGACAGCATGGAAGTCAGCCTATGCTACAGAGCCTGCCGGTCAGACTTGGCTGAGTGTCTCCACAGACTTGGCTGAGTGTCAGGCCTAATGAGCACAGCAGCTACTTCCTGATGGTCTTGCTCCAGTCCCTGCCTCTCCACAACCATGGAGTTCCCTCTTCTCCAGGGCTTTTCCCAAGCATTCAGAGACTGTGTCTGCATGCAGCCTGTCACTGCTCCACCCGTTTCAGCCCTCTTTTGGTTCTGGGAGAGGGGAGCTTGTCATAGCAGAAGGGGGAGAGGGGAGACACCAGTCTGATTTATCTCTGCCTCTTGGCTTCCCTCCTCCCACTCGCCTGCTTCAGCTTCTGCCCAATTGACTTCTTCTCTTGACTTCTCTCTGCCACAGGCTGTCCTAGCTCACTGAACCCTGTTACCCCTACACCTCCTCTTCCCAGTCTTCTCCCCCTCTGCCCACTCATTGTTCTCCCACCACCTCTCCCTGGGCTCTGAGCTTTCTTCCCTTGGTGGTTCACCAGCTGGTTTCTCCCACCAGTCCCTTGCATCCAAACACTCCACGACAGTCTATGCAGAAGTGGTTTCTGAAACACTCCAGTTTCATACATTCTTGTCATGAAAGCCAAGGAGAATCCCTATGTGTTACAGCAACCACAGTCACTATATTTTGATAATATAGAGATTTAGAGTCTTTCCTACCTGGTTAGCATGGAAATTATTCAACCACCGTTCAATGTGGGTAGCATACCAGCCTGGTACTAGGCAACGATTCTGCAACGTCCGGAGCTTCTGAGAGGCCTCAAGCCCAGCTGTGATCACCTCGTGAAAGGTATACTTCAGGGCAACTGGGTCATCATGTGCTCGCTGATGCTTTTGTTTTGTTTTTTAAGCAGACAGCATTTTAGTTTTACCAAAAGAAAAAAAAAGAAGAAAAAGCCACAGAGGCTCTAGTCAGAACACCTCATTTCAAATAAGAAATCCTTTAACAGCCCTGTCACACTCCAGTGCCAATGCAAGCAGAGGAATAAGCAGCGTTAGGGTAAGAGAAGATATCATACTCTCCATAAGGGGGCTTCTTGCAAGGGGAATCTTTAAGACACAAGAGCGTATCTCTGACCCAATATTGCCTGTAGGGTGCAGTACATGAAGAAGACAAGGAAAACTGAGTACTGTAACTTCTTAATTTGTCTCTGAAATGAGATGCACTAATCTTCACGATGTTGATGGACACAATAAAGTTTTGGGGTTATTGGGAGGAGCACCTGTGAAGTCTAAAGTCCCTTCCAGGTGATCTGTTTATTGAACATTTATCTTGATTTGTTTGTGGGGAGATAAGACAATGTTGCACCAAGCAAGTGTTATCCAGTGCGTCTCCCAAACACTTTCCAAAAATGTCAAAGGGATGGGGAGCGGGATCGTTGTACTACAGCTAGAAATCAACTTTATTTGTTCAACCTGGATTTTCTGGTATGTGATGGAATCGAACCCCAAAATAGCAAAAGTCCAGCACTCTACCTAATATATGAGTTACTCCCAAAAAATAAATTTCAGTGAGGACTGAAAAAGTCTACAAACAGATATAAATTAAAATAACTCTAATAATTCACCTGAACTTCCCATACAAATCTGCCATTGGTAATTTTATGAAGTTGTTTTAAAATGCTGTTTTGGATGTGGCAACCAGATACACACACTTTTAAGAGTGCATCATATGCAGGACAACTTGTGTGCACAAGTTTCATTAAAAAAACAAACCCCTAATGTCAACAATCTAAATCAATGCAAAACACTGTTCTGTCCTGAACAGGATACGGCAGATATTTTTCCTGCCAGTTAGAAATTTATGTACAACTTAACTCCAGCCCAACTATTCAATACCGTAGCCAAACTCAAAAATATAGGACAGAGGGGATGGGAAAGAGCAGCTTACCTGGTACCAAGAGTAGGCCCGATCTGCTGGATTAATGAGGATGGTGATTATTTTAGCCTTCGAAAGCAGTGCAGCTGCCCGCCTGGGTGCTACCTCTGAGTCAAAGTAATTGGCACTCTTCTCAAAGTAGAAGTCAGAAGTGGTGTTGGAAGGGATGGGGAAAAACTCCATATACCTTTAAAAAAAATGTCAGTGGCAGAAAGGGAGTGATAGATGGCATTTGATAAAGGCAGGACAGAAATGGTTTCAGCCAACTGTTCTAAAGGTAAAAGATAAAGGACCCCTGAACGCTTAAGTCCAGTCAAACGCAACTATGGGGTTGTAGCACTCATCTCGCTTTTAGACTGAGGGGGCTGGTGTTTGTCCACAGACAGCTTTCTGGGTCATGTGGCCAGCATGACTAAACTGCTTCTGGCACAATGGGACACCATGACAAGTGTTGTTTACCTTCCTACTTCCATGGTACCTATTGATCTATTTGCATTTGTTTTCGAACTGCTAGGTTGGCAGGAGTTGGGACAGAGCAACAGGAGCTCACCCCGTCATAGGAATTTGAAGCGCCAACCTTCTGATTTGCAAGCCTGACATTGCTAACTGTTCTACAAGGTCCTTTAAAAAAAAATAGAGGAAGTACTAGGACATACCAAAAGTTTCCCTGTTTTCAGAGATATTCCAGACCAAGACCAAATCTATCAAGCCAAACTAATGCACATGTGGAATATCATCCATTTTAAAACATCTGGCTCATTACTGTTTATGTGAACAATTATTGTACAATTAGAGATGTGCTCTTCTAGATCAAAGGATTATCAGACTGAGATTTAATACATTTATAGAGAAGGCTAACACTCATTCAACTGCAGTTTTAACTACCACAGATTGCCAGGACAGGGTGGGGGTTCTCAATTGTTGACTACCGTGCCGGTCATGCAACAGACAGCAAAGAAGAGGGGTTGCGAGGTGTGTGCAAAACACATTAGACACAGTGTACTTTTCTTTTGTGGTTTCTCACAGCATAACCCAGCCGAATAAAACATGCTTACAGAGCAGAAATCACTGATGCTTGCTCTGAGTGTGGAGAGTGCATCAAACATGCACACCCAGTTCTGCATTTCATGCTTACTTGGATGATCTGCAAACAAAGCAGTGTAGCTTAGCGTATTCTTGCTGCCACAAAACAATAATAATTTAAAAAACTGCCTACTTCTTCCACACATGCTAGGCATCTGTCCTTTCAGAGCCCCCGTCAGCTGAGCAGACTGCCAACATGAGCCTAGGAAGCTTCCCTACACTGAGTAAGACCACTGGGACTTTGTTTTTGGGTGGGCAAACAGGTGGTCAGCACCCCAGCAATCCCGCTTAGGAAGCTGCCTTATACCTCGCCAGCCTACAGTAGAAAGTACTGTTTATGTATGCAGCGACAGCGGCAAGAATGTTATTTGCCCAGGGATGGAAAGAAGAAGGTGCCCCATCGAAAGAAGAATGGATAATGAAGATGATGGACTATGCGGAGATGGCAAGGCTGACCAGGAAGATCAGGCACCAAGAGGATAACAAATTTAATAGAGAACGGCATAACTTTATAGAATATATTAAAGAACACTGTAAAAATCTAAAAACGTTAGCAGGATCGACATAGCACTTGTAATTTAACATGACAAAGGGTAAAAATGAAGTATAATAATTTGGATAAATGCAATTAGATGCAGTTAAAAAAGGAAGATAACTTTTGGAAGTCATGGAAGGGATGGGGGGGAAGTCCAGGGGTTCAGTGAACCCCATAAAGGTACTGATATGGATTAGTGTGCGTGTATATATAAAAAATTATTTTTTTCTTTTTGAAAATTTGAAAATAAAAATTACACACACACACACACACCCTGTCATCCTATTGGCTCATTTAGCTCAGTATCGTCTACACCAGCCTTTCTCAACCTTGAGTTCCTTGATGTTGTTGGACTACAAGTCCCATCATTCCTAGCCAGCATGGCCAGTGATCATGGGCGTTGTAGTTCATGAATGTCAGGGGACCCAAGGTTGAGAAAGACTGGTCTACACAGACTGGTAGCAGCAGCTCGCCAGTTTGGAGCAGGACTCCTTCCCAGCCCTACCTGGATACTGAACCATGGATTGAACCTCAAATCGCCTGCATGAAAGGAGATGCTCCGCCATGGACTCTCCCCAAAAGGCTTCCGCTTCCATACTGCTGATGTTGCAAGCCACCCTTGTAAGCCCAAAATGCAGCTCGCCACCCTCCCAGCACTGGGGCCGAAACCTACCAGTCAATGCCTTTGTGGTAATTATGCCCATTGAAGAACTGGATCTCCTCAAAGGTCTCCGAGCTCGGATAATTACTGCTCAGGTCAGGATGCATCCCCAGAAACAGGTAGAGAGCTGTGGTACCTTTTCACAGAAGGGGAAAGAAAACAGAGCTGAAAACTTGTTTCCCCACCAAGCATCTGCCAGATGTTTGCTCTCCAGCTTGTGTGACCTTCTTGGATCTCCAAGCACCGGCAGGTTTAATATATTTATTCCCCAGGACGGGTGCTGCAAGTTCACCAGGTGCTCCTAAATCCTTTCCGTCTCCTATCTCTCAATACACAAATGTTGTTTCTCACACCAAAGAATAGCTAAAGACGAGACAATGGCAGGCTTGCATGCATCGCTAAGCCATGGTTAATGCAAAACAAGTTTTATTTTAAAGAAAACAAAATTCCACTGCTAATGGGTGCAATTTGTTTGTTGTTCATAAATCACGGTTAAGCCACTGGGGGTGGGTTCACGTGATCAAATGAACCATGACTTAATAAACCACAGCTTAGCGCTGCATTTGAACCAGTTCAATATGATGTTAGAAACATAGGAAGCCTCTCAGCTCCAGTGGCATAGCGTGGGGGTGTAGGGGGGGCTGGCCGCACCGGGCGCAACATCGGGGGGGGGCACTCGCACTCGCAACTCTCTGCCCCCTGCTAAAATCCATGGGTTAGGGGGCGCAAATTAGTTGCCTTGCCCCGGGTGCTGACAACCCACGCTACGCCACTGCTTAGCTCTATTGGAAGACACCGAGGATCAAACCTGGGATCGTCTGTATGTAAAATGGATGCTCTGCCACAAAGCTACAGCCATCCCCTGTCAAGGTATAGTCCTGAGCTAACTTCAGGGCATGCAATGCACTTTTACACCCAAGGAGCCCTTCAAAAATCCTGTGTTGGAAAATCCTACCTATTACTGCATACCGAGGGGTTTCACCTCAGCTATGAGTGGTTGAAAAGGCACTGGGGGAAAGTACTGGCGTGCAGGAAGGGGAATCTTACATTAGTCTCAGATCGCAGCAAAACAAAAATGCGGCATCTGCACAAAGTTTGTGAAGAAAAGCAAACAAATGATGAGAGCGTCGTATGATGGGCTGGCCTATATGCTGTGAAGTTAAAATAAGCTGGAGCTGCAACAAAATGCTGCCCTGTGGATTGCTCTCTACTCAGGAGTCCAGCCACTCCACTCCAATCCCCCTCTCCCACTTTTTTGCCTTACCAGAAACATGCCATGGCCTCCTTGCATGCTATATACAGTGTTTCTTAAACACTTACCATTGGTCCTACTAACTAGGGATGATGGAAACAACAGCTGAGAAACACTGCTGTAAGACTTCAGCAAACTTTGGGATTCCTCCAAGCCGTGTGTGTGTGTGTGCGCGCGCGCGCGCGCCATGTTAGTGGCAGGTGTGTTCAAATCACACAGTGTAGATCAACGTGCTACAGCAGCAGGAGGGACTTCTTCAATCCCCAAACTACGTTACGTCTTGGGGAACCTTCCACTGGCAGCTTACCAGTGGACAGTTAGGATGCTCACCTTTCTCCAGTGAGCAAGGTTCCTGACAGGCAAAAGTCAGGGGTTCTCCCCCCCACACAGACACACCCTTCAGTCCAACAGCCAGGCGAGCAAGAGGCATAATAATGACAGTTCAAGGACACACCAGGGGAAAGAGCTCAGGGAGGGTGTGGAGCAGAGCTGGCAAAAAAAGAACAGCCTGAGCGAGAGTACCAAGGGCAAAATAGAGAGGCTGAGGTTCACCGTCCCTGGGTTAGAGCTCACCTGTCTTCTGAGGACCAATTATTAGCAGCTTGGGGAACCGGTCACAGGTCTTCTCTTTGGACCAAATGTCCTTGTGGCGTTTGTCCTCACAGGGATCCTGAAACATGGGAACGTGTTGGGATCAAACAAGTGGGAAATTGAGGCCTACAATCCGTTCTTACTGGAGAAGGTCCCTCAAAAGCCAGCAATGAGTTGTGTCCATTGCAGCCAGCAGGGAAAGGATGCACTGTCTTCTCAGCAAGCATGCTAGGCCTGCTTCATACCTGGCACTCCAAGGTCACGTCTAAGTATTGTGGATTCGCATCTTACAAGCGGAAGAAAACTTTCACACAGCGCTCTGCTCACCTCTAAAGGCAGCATAATGATGGGTAAATCAAACCATGAGAAACAGATCATATCACACTTGTAGTTTTCAGATCTAGGACCAGATTGGTGTGATGTGCACTGTTTCGAGAGAGAGAGAGAGAAGAATGCAGCAACAAATAGGCACGTCGTACGAATATTGCTGCACATGCACAACTACTATCTATTCCAAAGATGTTTCGTGTTCATAATTGTTGGACCGGCTGTTGATTCAGATAGAGAGTCTCTACGGAGCTTTGGTTTCAAAAGAAACAAGCCAATCAAACAGAAAGAACACTGAGTGTGTTTACTTGAATGCCTTTAGCTAGGAAGGCCTGGAAAGGCAGCTGACCCATACCTGCCATAGAGGGTCTTTCTCCTCTGAGAATATCTGGAAATACTTCTGTGCCAGCTGCACAGGTGGCAGTGTCTGCAACTTCAAGTTAGTCCAGGAGTTGAGGAAGCGGACCAGGTGTCTAAAGGTGTATAAACCCAGGCGGTCGTTTCCATAATTGGAGAGGTGAGTCATGAAGATACTGATCTTTGGGGCGGGGGGAGGTGGGGGGGGGAGAAAGGATAGCACAGGAGACAAGGAAATTAATTGGCGTGGTTAGTCAAAACGATATTGTGCCACCTTGGCTTTCAACCCATGGTTTGTTTTGGAGAGAAACAATGTGGCTGGCATGAGCAGCCAGACCATGGTGTTCACCAGAAGCAGCAAAAGGGGGTGGGGAGAGAGATTGAACATAAGGATACAGGAAGAACCCTACTGGATCAGGCCAAAGGCCCTTCTAGTCCTTCATCCTGTTTTCACAGTGGCCAACCAGATGTCTATGGGAAGCCCAAAAGCAAGACCTGTGCTCTCCCCACCTGTGATTCTCAGCAATCAGAAGCCCTCGCCATTTCAGCAATGTGCACCAGCGCACTGGCACTGCTTGTTCACAATAAACCATAATGTTTTAGGGCTCATACACAACTTCCACTGCTGCTGCATTTAGAAAGCGCAGGTCCAAGCAGTTTTCTGCCTTACCCACACTTTCTAGGCACATATCCAAGCGGCTTTCCCCTTGCCCCGCTTCTTTCCAAGGGAAAGCCTGCTCTTTAGGGATAGATCGTAACAAATGGCAATCCTGGGGAAACCTGAATTGCTGTTGGCTCTGATTGAGTGCTAAAGAGCGGGTTTCCCCAGGAGGACAAGAGGAAGTGTGGAAAGTCCTTAGTGTGACATGCAAAGCAGGCCGTATTGTGCCACAAAGAAAGAGGAATAGTGAAAAATTGTGCACCATTTGCACATGCATAAATTTGAGGACTTGCTTAGCAGGACACTCTGAATTAATTGTTTGGCAACTTAAGTGTCTTCTTTCCTAGTCACTGGTCAATCAACCAGAAATAAACTTATATCCGACCCACAGATCAACAGAAACAAATTCATCCGCCAAATTTATTCATGGCCCAGAAAACTCAGCAAATGACCCAGCCTAACCCACAGACCTTCCCCAACAAACGTCCTATCTCATGACAAGACAGAAATTAACAACAAGATAACTAAGCAAACGCAAAGGGAGCAAGGGTCAGTGGGAACAGAAGCAGCCCTAGAAATCTGGAGAGAAAACCAGATTTGAGGCATTTCCCCTCTCTGAACAGATAGCCTGGAAGAGATAGCAGCTTTAGTAGACTTCCAGACTACTTCAAAATGTTGGATCACATGCATTTTCTAGGATCATAAGAGGCAAAAAGACATTCATTTCAAACTGCAGGCAAACTCCTAAAGCTATGCAATTTCCTCACTTCAAATCCGATGGCCCTGGATTCCTGCATCAAGACCTTCTCAAGCAATTTTATACAGCAGAGAAATTGTGTGTCTCACATAACTATAGAAATCTCCCATGCAATCTTCTAAAATCTGGGACACCATGCTTATGCACAAGCCTACTTAGCAAGTGAAGCAAGCAACGGATCTCAGCTTTTAAAGAGATGCTATGGGGCCCAGGATGTGGTTTCCATTTACCAAACAATGCTCCAAACAAATACAAATGCATTTCTCTGTCACTATGATTTTGGCTACATAGCTTAAAAATCCAAACTCTCTCAGAAGCTTCTTCTTCTTCTTTTAAATTTTATTTATCATTTTGAAATTTAAAAATTTGCACAATGACATTTTACCAAAATACAAACCATACATAATAATAATAATTTAATACTGCATCATCAACTTCCCTTCCCCCACTTCCATAGTTCGTTTATTAACCCTTTACCACTGCATATTCCAATGATTCCGTACTCTCTCTTTTTCAGTTTTATTTCAGTAAACTTCATACTGCTGAATTTATTCTAGCCCTGCTAATGCTTTTTTTGGGGGGGGGGAGTGTAATATTTTTTATTTGATTTTGCAAGTATAAAATTACAACAATACCAAATGCATATCCATATTTAGAGATTACTCCGAATCTCTAGACTTCCCACCTTCCCTTCCATGGGTCCTATTGTCAACCTTTTCAAAGCCTGCTAACATTGTAATCTGTTTACAGTGATTTTTCTAATATTCTGCAAATCTTTTCCTTAAAAGTTCTTTCATCCTGGTCAGCAGCTTCTTCTCAGGCTGCTTTACCACCACCCAAACTCACCCAGAAAGCACCAAGGTCTGTCACTCGGGGAGTTACCTTTTCCCCTTTTTCTCAGTGATCTTGTTGCCTTCCTTCTATTTGGTGCTTGTGGTTTTAAACTTTATTTCAAAATACCGAAGAAGAAGAAGAAGAAGAAGAAGAAGAAGAAGAAGAAGAAGAAGAAGAAGAGGTTCTACACACTGCAATTAGACCTTCTATTGTTCATCAAAGCAGCACTTACAGGGTTAAGTAGCACGGTCAGAAAAAGCTCGCCTCCGTTGATGATCTTATCCAGTTCATTGGACCCACCAGGGTATTCATTATAGAATATGGTATGTGTGAACAAGCCGCATGTTTGCCGTGGGAGAACCTGGAAAGAAGCAGAAAGAAAACATATAGCAAGTTTTTGAAAAGGAGAAAGAGAATCAGCCCGTTCCAGTGCTCCTTATAAATTCTGAGCAGATGGTGCAAGAGGTCCTCACTGTCCCTTTAGGAAACAAATACACAGGTTGCCTGCACTTAAGTTAGTGGAGCCCCTTAAACAATATGGAGAGTTTGAGCTTATTCACGTACTGGAGAGAGGGTGAAGCAAGAAAGATAAGCAAAGGCCCTTCCTACTTACCATGATTCCATTGTGGATGAAGCCTCGTCTGAAGCGGGCTGGTTTGAGGTGAGGGTACTCTTCCGTGCTGGTGACTCGGATCCCCCACACTTGTTTCCAGGCCTCATACAATTGCACATGGACTGGGTACACCCCTGAATGATGAGGTGCCACTGCATAGCCCATATCAGTGGGGATGCCGTGCTCCTAAGAGGAGAGAGAGAGAGAGAGAGAGGTCATAACTGTATTAGCAGGAGTAATCAGTGGACTTTCAATGAAAGGCTCCCACCGCAAGTGAATGGAATCCAGCCTTTAAGGGCTTTTTTAAAAGAAGATCTTATTACCTCCCCTCCCCACTGCAGTCTATATCATCCCAAAGTGGCAGAGATGTCAGCATCCTATTTCGGGGGACTGGGAAAGACGGTTCAAGGTGTAAATTCTGTGAGATACAGGAGAGAGTAGCGAATGGGTCCGACAACTGTTAACACCAAGTCCCCACTCAACTTATCACACAGATGATATGGCCAACATGCGTAGCCTTATAGCAAGTTTTGCCAGCAAGGCTTTTACATGCTCCAGTGACCCTAGCACAAGGCTGGGTCCTCTCCAGCAGATGCAAGAAGGATAACTGGAGAACAAAACCTGGAACATTACATTTCAGCCCTGTTTTACAGGCAACAGGCATTCCGTGTTAAGTCTGAGCAACTCTCCCATGGGGACACAGAGAAGCCTATAGTGGCACATTTTATGAAGTCACAGCTTACACAACACTAGAGAACACAGACTGCCACCCAAGAGTTATCCAGCACAGCTTCCGTGTTTCATTGTTTTAAGAAAGATCTTCTGCGAGATTTTATGGCTATGTTTAAGTTTCTCCCCTTTTCCCAGGTTCTTTTCATTTGTTCATGTAATCGCAAAGGAGCAACCTGCAAATTCTTTTTCTGTGTGTATGATGCGCCAAAGGGCATCTTTGGCAAAACTCCTTAAAAAAAAGGATTAATGATTTAATCTTTTAGTTCTCTTCTCCCTTGAGTGGGCTTGTTCAAGCCGACTCTCTGTTGTGCTGAAAGAGTAACAAAGAGAAGTGAGCTGTGCATCCCACAAATGGCACTATCAAGAACTGGTTGCTTGGCAGCACCCATCTTTTGAAAAGGTCAGATAAAGAACTGTACTGAAAGGTGTTGGACGCTATCTGACACCTGGAACCAAGAGGGTGAATGAATAAATAAAAACCTATTTGCAACAGGATGAAGAACCGGCTTGTAACAAAACTGTGGGGTTGGGTGTAATGAAGGAATTTTCAAGAATTCCTCAGATAAAAGAAGTTAGCACATCAACTGAAAAGTTGGGTAGAAAGGAAACAAACAAATTTTATGCCGTTCTTGAAAACTGGTAAAAGGTACCCCTGACTATTAGGTCCAGTCGTGGACGACTCTGGGGTTGTGGCGCTCATCTTGCTTTACTGGCCGAGGGAGCCGACGTACAGCTTCAGGGTCATGTGGCCAGCATGACTAAGCAGCTTCTGGCAAACTAGAGCAGCACACGAAAATGCCGTTTACCTTCCCGCCGGAGTGGTACCTATTTATCTACTTGCACTTTGACATGCTTTCAAACTGCTAGGTTGGCAGGAGCAGGGACCGAGCAACAGGAGCTCACCCCGTCACGGGGATTTGAACCGCCGACCTTCTGATCGGCAAGCCCTAGGCTCTGTGGTTTAACCCACAGCGCCACCCGCGTCCCTGGAGCAAAGCAGGATTACCAGGGTCACTATTTGTCCCTGTGCCAGAGAATGGTATGTGCTCAAGGTTAGAGAGGCTGAGATTCCACACTCAGCATAACCATCGGTTTGCTCTCCTGGACATTTCCGTTTTGAATAGCTATTTGATAACAAAATATGAAGGTGGATTTTAGCTTTAAGAAAAGAGGCTCATGGGCACTAGTTGTGAAAGACTAGCATCACAGAAGGAGTACATTTCTGTAGGAAGGGATCACAGGAACCAAGATCCCCCTTCCAGAAAGAGATAGGAAATGGTGGGATTACAGATCAGTGGTTGAACATAAGAAGACAACAAGAGAGGAGAGGAGGAAAGCAGGCCATGCTTTCTTCCTGGAGGTCCAATTCATTATCATGCTATGAAGGGTGCAATACCTCAGACCGACAATACAGTAGGAGAAGCTGGTTCTATAAGACCCCTGGGGAGACTTGAATGTTGGGATGTTTTTACACACACCACACTCCTTGCATAAATAGTAGACAGGAGCCCAAAAAATGGTTGTTCTGTTTTCTGCAGCAGCCGACGAGACATTTTAAGAATGCTGTGCTGATGGAACGCATTATGGCAATGTCCTAGCAGTGCTAGGTTTTCATTTTGCAATTGCAAACTCATCATTCTGAACAATAAACAAATGATCGACTGGTGCCTTCCTTCCGTCTTTTGAGGAACAACCCGCTTTTTGTTTTGCCCCAGCCTTCTGCTTCTGTCCCCAGAAAGCGTCTTACTTACAACTGCAAATTTCTTGTTCATGGTCATTTGGTCAGCCAGCACAGATTGGTTATGGAAGAGGTGAGGCTGCATGTGACTCCACATGTGGGGGAACCACCAAAACTCCTTCACGTACGAGAGCAGCAGGTCATCTCCTTCGTCTTCCGCGTCCGTACCTGACAGACCCAAACCACTAGTGTCACGACTAAAAACTGAAGACATGCAATGGAATGCCATTCCTCCCACAAGCTCAAACCAACCATGTGCTTTTTCCAGTAGAACACGAAAACATCATTAACCACCCTGCACACAACACACAGACTGATCAAGCCTTGGACCTCCAGGGGCAAAAATAAGAAAGAGAAGGGAAGGGAAGCTTTCCTGGTGAATCTGATCCACAAAGCTATCATCACCTACCAGGCAGATCCTCTAGCCTAGCCCTCAACACAAAAGACCTGAGAGCCCAGATAAGGTAATGCACACACTCCAAAAATCCTTCTTACCTGTGTGGAAGAATTTCCCTGAGTAACCCAGATTGAAGGTGAAGTTGGGGATATGGGTGCGCAGTTCATTCTGGGTGTCAAAGAGAGCCTACAGAGTGGGATGAAAAGCAACATTTAAAACCATAGCCTATTCGCTTTAGAAAGCTGGGGGAATAGAAGTTCCAGCTTCCGGAGACGCGAGGAAGAGAAAGAGAAGGAGCTGCAGCATGGTGTCTTCTCACATGGCATAGGCCTTTTTTTTTTTTTTTTTTTTACATTATCCCAGCAGTGGTGGGGGAGGGAGCACAGTGAATAAGCTTCCACCCCACCAGTATAAATGCAAGGAGGCATTAGTACCAGTTCAAAACATCGGTTTTCCTCACATGCCCTTATATATACACATTTCAGTCATTAACATGCAAGCTGCAATATCACTCTTACCAGGAAGGTGCAGCTTACATTTTCCGCAGCCTCCTAGACCTCAAAGGTCACCATCTGCTAATAACCCAGTTTTGGGACTCCCACAACACCTTTGCCACCATAAGCAAGCACTTGATAGTTCACGTGAGCAAATAGTATAGTGGCTAGATTAGCCTTTGTTAGAGAAATACTAGTTATTTAGAAGTGGAGGTGTCTGGAGTAGAAGTGGGGGCAAGTAAACGTTCAGATGTTCCTCATCAGGAACAAATAAATCCTGCTTAATTACTCTTCTGGGACTTTGTTTGGAGAGCTACACTCTCTATTTTTGTTAAGAAAGCAGAGAAAAGGCAAAGGTTTAACAATAATTCTATGGGAAACAAAGCTGAGACAGACATGTGCTTAAGAGACCTAGTGATAAATCTGTTACACATTGTGCTTTTTGCTTTTTTTTTTTAAAAAAGGAAAGTGTTCAAGCCTTAAACCATCATTTCCCTAAGCCAAACAAAATAAATCGTGGTTGTTAACATCAGTCTAACTTTCTTCTTGCTCTTCTCAAAGGAATCAGTTAATGATCCCTCTCCCTAAGATATAGAAATATTAGGAAGAGTGGTCATTAACTGATTCCTACACACACACACATACACACACACATTGTTCTCACCTATTTCTGGTAATATACCGTTATGTAGTAAAAAGTTCATTTTATCCCTAGACAACAAAAGTTTGTTCCAAGTTCTGAGCTTTCTTAGTTTGTTCTTGTTTCTTTGATCTTACTAAAAATAGTTTTTGTAGCACCTTAAAGACAAACTTTCACAGCCTACAATTCTCTTTATCAGATGTTGAAAAACAAGCAATGTTGGGCTAAGTTAAGATTTTTAATTTTAGTGCTTCCCAATTTAATCGCAAGGAAATCCATCTCTACATTTTTGCACTTGTGTAACTATTCATAGCAATCTTGATTTAAAGGGCTTTCAACTGAAGCAATAATATGTTGGCTGTGAACAACAGGTTTTTTTAAAAAGAAATGGTTTCTGAGTCTACATTAAAATTCCATGAGGCTGGGACACCTGATTACGCTTCTTGCATTTCAAATGTCACCATCCCAGTCTCACACATTCTGGGAATGACAGAAGCACAAACACCACACTAGATCCAGTGTTGTAGAGATAGCAGAACAGCGGAACAGCAGTAAGGATTCAGGGATCCAGGGCACAGCTCCTAGCACCATGTAGCTTTCAGCCCAAAGAAATGGATCCACCGGACAGCTAGCCCCACATCTCCCCCAAATCCCAACCTCAAGAGCAAAACCTGGCTGTGTGTCATTACCTTTACATCATCCACTTTCATCCGTGTGCCTTCTTTGCCAACAAAAATATCATCAATGTCCACCAAGACGTAGCGGTCCAGTGGGAGGGAAAGCCTCTTGCCAGTGAGGAAAGAAACAGCGTCGACAAAGACCAGTTTGTGCAGCCAAAAGTTGAGGTTGTTGCCAAAGAGGACTCTCTGGATGCCATCGTGGAGGCCCAGATCCTGAACCACAGTGGTATGGAGTGCTGCATCAATGCTCATGTGTGGGATGGATTCTGCCGACTTGGTTTTGGCCAGGAGGATGGGTTCGTAGGTGGAATGGTTTGACTGGAAGACTGTCCAGTCCTCGCCTGGAAGGAGTCCCTTCTCCACTTCACTGGGCCGTGTGATGTACAGGAGTGGTGATTTGGGGTTGATGCTGCAGTCCTTCAGCGCAAGGTTGGAGTGGAGAAAAAGGGGGAAGCCTTTCAGCTGAGCACTCAGCAAGCTGTTCTCATTGGCCTGTAGGGAGATCACATGAACTGAATTTATACCCCATTTGTGTTGCGTGTATAAGGATGACATCATTTGCGAGGCTTTATGATTTTCCATATAGGAGGAAGGAACAGAGAATTTGAGGGGTTACCTCTTTGGTGTGAAGTATTTATTTGCAAGTTGTGTCACATGAGAAAAATTTCTTGTAGCTGCCAACAATAAGGAAAAGAACAGAGGGGAAGCAGAGTATGAAAGCGGGTGAAGAACTAGAGCCCTATTTGTCTCAGATTTATTTATTAACAATGCTTAAGAGGCAATATAATGGCACAATGTGATTGGTGTACAGGTTAACTGAATTCCTGAAGGCACACATGGTACTGAGTGTGTCACTTCAGGCTTGCAAGAGCAGGGGAGCAGTCTATGGAATTGAAGCGTTTCCTTGCTACTATAAACTACTAAACATGGGTGTTCTGTTGGCTCCAAGAGCTGCTCTGGTGGTTAAGAACATAAGTTAAGGCAGGTGCACTATCCAGTTCAGCATCCCCATCCTCACAGTGGCCAATCAGAAGATGCTTTTGGGGAGCCTGCAAACAGGACCCAAGTGCAACAGCACTCTGTCCTCCTGTAGCTTCCAGCAACTGGTATTCAGAAACATACTGCCTCCAAGAGCGGAGGTAGAACATAGGCTACATGTGGCCACTAACCCTGATAGCTTATTCTTCATGAATTTGTCTAATCTTCATTTAAGGCCATTCATTTTTGAAATTTTTGAAATCTCCACTCATACCAAAAAAGATGTAAGAGGAGGAAAGTGAGGGGGACGGGCCTAAGCCAGAGAGGGTTGGAAGGTGGTATACACAACTGCTAGAAAACTTTGCTTAAATGTGATGGGCGTCCATGGTTCACAAGGGAAGCCCTACAGGATTACAGTGGAACCTCGGTTTTCGAGCATCTTGGAAGCCAAACATTTCAGAAACGCCGAAAACCCAGAAGTAATTGCTTCAGTTTTCGAACACGCCTCAGAAATCAAACAGCTTCTGAGGCACGTTTCTCAATTTTCTCAATGGGATTTGCCGACCGCCCATTGAGCCTCGGTTGTCGAAAGTTTCAGAAGTCGAACAGTCTTCCGGAAGGGATTATGTTCGACAACAGAGGTTCCACTGTATTAGATTGGAGGGAGGGAACTGACTAGGATGAAGAGGCTGCTGCTTGGGGAAGGGCACGGAGGTGAAGAGATCAGATACAGCCTATATACAAACCAAGCCAAGCTGAATTCTGTGGCTTAGAGAGCCTCTCTGGACCAGAGTGCCTCTCTGAAACAGCTGCAAAGAAATGGTTAGGTCAGCAGCCTTTGCAGTTGGGCTCTTATATTTTGGTTGTAGTCTTATATTTAGGCTATATGTTTTGGTACTGTGATGGGCTCTTCCCATCATATATTCTGGACCCTTCTGCTTCTCTCATTTATGTCAACAGAAAGGAAAGCCACTGTTTTATTATTGCAATGTGCATGTTGTGTGGTCTGTGTTCTTTCCACCAGTAAAGTTCACTGAAATACACACAGAATATACTTTGTGCGATGAACTAAGGATTTTTCAAGGACAGGCTTTATCCAACTGTATGTCTGGAAAGGAATCAACATGCAGTGTAGCCATACTACTTAGCACCCAATCAAATTATATTTCAAAGATATAACTATGTAAGTGGACAGAAAGCCAGAGGGTTAGGAAGCAAGGGAGGGAGGGAGACTGATTCTTCTTTGCCACTCTGAAAATTTAAACCAATTTAATATAGTGGGTTCAAGCCAAGGAAGCAAGAGAAATCAGAATAGAAGAGAAAACAGACTGCTGTGCAAAAAATGTCTGTCAAAAGCAGCAGGACAGCTCTTGGTCTCAGGATAAAGCCTCATTTACACGCTTCATTTCTGCCCTGGATTCTTAACCTTCTTGGCTTACCCATTCAAGCATGAGAAAATGCAATAGACCTGTGGCAAATGCCATACGGGTTGCATTAGCCTGCATCCCCTCCTACTTGACTTCTTGGAAACCAAATTCAAGAATCACTACGGGAAGCAGGGACACAGGGTAGGGTGGCCTTGTCAAGTCATAATGCTAGGCAGGGACGCCCGGATGGCCCCCAAATCCCTGTTACAATCTGTTCTCTTCACACATTAACCAGTTCCCAAGAGGACCATTACTGTTATCTTTTTTACTGTCACCAGCAGAACTAAAGGCGCTGCAGCCTCATCTCAAAAGGCGCAGATTTGTAAATCCGCTCTTGGCATCAGTTAAAATACACAGCCCTTTTACTTATCAGGCTCGACGCTGGCAAGACATCAAGCCATTCAATAGCGAGTAGTGTCTGTGAGAAGGTGTCCAAGAAAGGCTGACATTTTGCAAGCTGAAGCTCTTCCAGAGCACTACTGTTCACGCATGAGCCAGCATCTGGCAGATACGGATGCCTTCAGAAAGCACCTGTGCCATTGTAATATGGGTAATATTGCTTAAGGGTCTAGGCAATCTATCGCATCAGCGATAGCCAACAGTAATGAATTTCAGAGAAGCATGCTGTCAAGCCAAGCCCTCAAAGCTGCATTCACTCTCAGCACTGTTGTACCACTAACTGCAGAAGGAATGAGATGGAAGAATGTTCCCTCAGGAAGACCTGTGTACGTACCATACATTTTAAGAACTTTCCCCACCAAAGAATCTTGGGACCTATAGTTTGGTAAGGGTGCTGGGAAATGCAGCTCTGTGAGAAGTAAACTACAGTTCCCAATATTCTTGGGGGAGAGTACTTTAAATGTACAGTGTGTACACAGTATTGGGTCCAAGGAAAAACGGGGAGGAAACTGAAGTTTCTCTTCTTCTTTTTTTTAAAGAGTAAAGCAGACTTCTGTCCTGAGAAGTACACAACTAAGGATCTACTTTACAGCCCTCTCCACCAGCTAAGGACTGTCTCATTGTTAAAATTATTTTTATTTAGGACTGGTTCAGCAGCACACACAGGTCCTACTTACCAAACGCAATGTCTTCCCCGAAAATCATTCGTTTGGCAAGCATTCACATAACGAGTCCACGATTTACGTGGATTCCCAAGGGAACATTTCTAATCTGGGATTTTTCCAATCTTTCTCCCCACTTATGGTTTCCTATTGAAATGGCTGCCACCAACCAGCAAAGCACAAACAAGCAAGGAAGGAAGGAAGTGGGCAAACTCCAGCTGTTTGGGTATCTGAATCTGTGGTGTATATAGAAAGGTATGGGCATAATTACATACAAATATAATTATGCATTCCTCCCACCACATACATGGAAGAACCTAATACAGCAATCTGAAAACTAAGTGCGGGAGTGTTCGCAGTTACACGTGTTTGATTATAACATTATGATGCAAGCTTCTGGCCTTCCCCCTTAGGTCTTGGACCTGAGTCCAAGGTTTATGTCACTCTTTGAAGCTCTTCATCCATCCTCTTTAAAACAGACTGCAACAAAAGAAGGTGGCATTGGAGCAGCAAAATCTGAGGGCATAACTAGTGCAATATTTGGCGGGCGGGGAGAGATGCTAGGCCACCCTTGTGACTCTTGTGTTGATTTTCTATTTGTAGGGAGCTTAACAAAGACGATCCTAACCTTGCTGTAGGACTAGGCCATGTGTTCATGCAGAGAGATTGATCTGTGCTCCATAGTTGGACTAACCTTGTCCCCATGAAATGAGCTGGTCAGTGGTGTTGGTCTGGGGGAGAGGTTTTGATGCTTTTATTGCTGTAAACTGCTTTGAGTTTTTTTATGATATAGCAGCATACACATATTTTTTTAAAAAATAAGTAAGATTCCTATGAAAATTAGCATCAAAAAAATTCAGCTCATGTAATTGCAACTACAGTGCAACTACTCATTCTACATGTCTATTTTATACAGACAACCCACCATTTGCACACATCAGTGAAATTGTGTCAATATGAAACACCATTGAAAAAGCCTGCAAACACCCTATTCCATCCCACCCTGCCCCAGTCCACCCCTTTTCAAAACATTTTCAGGTCACTTCTGGGTTTGGCGCAGCGTGTGTGCACGTGATTGTACACATATTGAACACGTGTAAATGGAGGGGTTGCCTATAGTTCATTTTCATCTTTTAATTTTCATCTGTTGCTATAATTGTTCCCTGTTTTATATACATTATAAAACGAAACAATAATAAAACACTTTACCCCCCCCCCCCCCGCAAAAAACGTGTTTTTAAGCTTGCGTCGGAAAATGTGATTTAATTCAGTATGTTTATTTTACTTGTATTAAATAAACACAGCTACATTCTTTGAAACTGCCCAGGTCTGCCTAATACTCTACTTGCCATTGGCATCCATTCAAGGACCGTATATGAAACTGGTTTTTCCCCCACAGAAAAATAAAGCACTTGAAAAATTTCCTGCAAGAAATTCGCACCCCATCACCGGAGGTGGCCTGATTCTTCCCCACCTGCTCCCACAAAAGCTTGCCCAAACCAAAGCCAATACCTTGAAGAAGCCAATGATTCCTACACCGTACTCAACACAGTACTTGTCCAAGAGCTCGCGGTTCCAGGCGTCCAGGTTCACATACTTCAGGATGTTCTCGTAGATGATCAGTGCAAAGCGCCCTCGGTCCTTGTCCGTCAATGTGGGCATGTCCCCCTTCCCTGGAGCAATCTCCGTCAGGTATTTGAAGCGACTGGACTCCAAGATGGCCACTATCTCCTGGCCCAACTGGGAGTAGAGACTTTCCACAAACACAAGGACCAAAGGGTCTGTGCGAGAAGAATCCACCACTTTGATGGGCTTCAGCGGAAGCAGGCGAGAAGGGGCGACCTTCGGTTCATCACAGTCCGGGCTTGGGATGTCCCCCGAGGGCTCCAGTCCCCTCTTCCACCCATATAAATAATAGGCCGAGACAAAAACGCTGAGTAGGCAGAAGGCAAACAGCAAGAACAGCACCACCTGAGGAGACACCTGCCGGAAGCTCCTCCGAATCCTTACCAAAGTCATCCTTGCTTTGATAGAGTGTGTTCAGGTTCCTTCCCCACCCCACCCCACCCAGCCCCCCTCCCTCCCTCCAGATCTTGATGCAGGAAAGGACAATTTCCCTAAGAGGCAGCGTGTGTGTGTGCGCAATCGCCCCTGTGGAAGTCCGTTATCCCTCCTGGTCTTTTTTCATGTCACCATGGCAAATCCATTCAGAGTTCCTTTCTGAGGCAGAAAAACCAAGAGCTTCGCATCATCACTGACGCATCATCAGGACGGAAATTGGGCAGTCTTGGGGTTCCGGAACATCTCTCAACAGGTGGAGACGCATGGCGAATCCTTGGGCGTGTACCAGAAGCGTTGTTCTGCGTTTAAAAGAAAAAGGGCAAACAAGGTATTAGCAAATTCCCTCTGGGAAGAACATAGTCTCACAACCTGGAAGATCCCACAAACTCAAGCCGCCTCCCAAACACAGCATATTCCCACAGAGAAACCTTTCTTTATGGACCCCTCGGTGGTCCATGCCTTTGCTGAAAGAAGTTGCCACAGCTGAAGTTGGCCTGGACCGATAAAAGGGTAAGGAAATAAACTTTGCACGCGTTCAGGCGCTATGCCACTTATCCAAGGGAGTGCACTTGTTTTTATCTCCAGGCATGACAAGAGTTGGATTGTGTCAAATTGATTCTTGTGAGCAGCAGCGTTCTCCCTGCCTGCACCCCTATATGAATCCTACCTCCCTTTTAACTAAAACTATTTTTATGGGAGGGGGGTGTCTCTAGGCTTCTAGGGATTTTCTATCTCACAGAAGCTTTTTGGAAGAAAAAGCTAAGGAAATTCAAGATAGGTGTTTTGCATGTGTGGTGTTTAAATGCAAATGTAGCTTGCTGGGTCCTCCCGGGGCCTTTAGTCTGCATAAGGCAGATAGTGCATTACAGGCCAGCTTCAGCCCTCAAGCTCAGCTTTCATTATTAGGCTAAATATGTAGGTCTACAGCCCCTCCTCCCACAAGCTCATTCTTGGTGTACCAGTCAAAGGGCCAGCTGCCATACAATCCAGAGGCCTAAACACCCAGTGGGCACAGGGAGAGCCCGCAGTTTGCTTTCCCAGCGTAGTTGTTCACCCCCACATAGCTTTGAGGAAGCCGCCACGCACTCTGCACCTGCTTCAGCTTAGTGTCAATCACTTGCCAACACACCACAAGAAGCCTTTAATACTTAATAGTTCAACAGTGCAGAGAACCGTAAGAATACTGCTGTTTCTTTGTACACTTAAGAAAAGCCAGAGCGGGGGCCCGTTGCCCAGCTTTAACCCACAAAACCCCCCCAAAAAAGTGAAACAATTCTGATTTCGCTCACAGAGTTTGGAACAGCCATTCCAAGGCCAGCACCCAGGGAAAGACCACAGATTCAAGACACGTTTCACCTGCAACTCCTAAACACCTACAAGATGCCCTGCTGTTAAGAAACAGCCTCAACAATCCACACAGAGGCAAAACTTCCCATTTGATTCTTTTCCAGACTTACTTTTTCCCCTAAAAAGAGCAAACCTGGCCACCTGTTTCTATATAACCAATTTGCAGTACAAGGCAAGGAAGTTTTGTATCTTATAGGATATATGGTAATGGTTTGGGGTGGGGTGGGGTTTTTTTAAGGCCAGTGACATATTTAGCACTCAGGACACATCTGAAGCTGACACTTGCATTGGGAGAAGGAAATATCCCACATTGGCAGCAGTGGGGATTTCTTCCCAACACAATTGCCAGCATCGGAGGAGGGACTTTCCACAGCGAAAAAATGATTAAAATCTCCCTCCGCGCTTGTTTCAGTCTGGACAACCTCAGTTTAGAGTAGCTGTTACAATTTGCGTTGTTAAATTATCCTTGTGGTCCCTTCCAATTCTACGAAAACCTCCAGTTAAATGGAAAGGCACATTCAACGGGTCACATTTCATTTGGCCCCCAGGGTTCTACAACACGATTATGCTACTCCCCTTAAAAGTCATCTGTGCATAAGCACCTGAAACTTTCAAAGATGCACATCCACAGTCAATGTTCAGGTGCAAGTCAGAGCCAAGCATCTGGCAAAGCTTCCAATACCTGATCCAGGCATGTTTAGACTTGCGCCGACAATTCAATACCATTTTTCTTCAGCTTCCCTACTTACAAAAGGGTTAGTAGAAACAAACAAAACAAAACAAAAAAGTGACGAGGACTCCTTATTCTTTCAGCTAAAGTTCACAAGTGAGACGGCCGATAAGTCATGGGGATACACACTCCTCCAAATCCTAGGACCCTTTTTGTTGTGTTGTGCAACAGATCTCCCTACACACACACACACACACACACACACACACACACACACACACACACACACTCAGCCTCTACAGTATCATTATATGTTAACAACTCCTTTGCAGAACAGCAATACTCATGGTCCACCAATATGGTTGCCACCAACTACCAGAAACGTTCAGTTCCATCAACCAGAAGAAAAAAGTTCCTGCACACCCTCCTGAAGCAGAAACCTTCTTTTTAAAGTTTTCAGGAGCACAAGGAAGCAGAGTGGCTCTTTGGAAAATGGTGCCCAGCACATTGGGATGCACCCCATCAATGCCGCAGGTATGAGAGAAAGGGTTTTTACACATACCGCTCCTCATCACCACTGCCCCCTGAGCACAGCAGGTTCAAAAAGGGGTGCAACTGCCTGTCCCTGTACAGCAAAGACAGCTCTACCAGACACCATGGCTGGCTACCAAAACCCAAACATGTGGCCTCCTGAAGCCACCTTTCAAGGGCATCAAGTGTTCAAGTGCATCCCGGAAAAACAACTCTAACATGCAACACAAGCAGTGCTCAAGCCAACTGGCTGCGGGTGTTTGACACAACAGCAAAGAGGAAACTCTTGTCTAAACATCATGAGGGCAAGCCTTCCACTCCACCGAGGGAAAGAGCATGGTGAGCTGTAAACAGCCACGCAGCGCAGGAAGAGAGCAAGGGCCATCTGTCTGTTCCGAAGACAAAACAGCCTGAAACGCAGTGACCTTTGGATGAGTGATTCAGATACTGACCTTTGGTATTCCACTCAAGTTCTCCTATCGTTTGAAACCCAGCCTCCTAGTTTTCTATGCAACAGGCTTAACGGCGAGGCACATGTACAATAAGCAGTCCAGTAAGTATCCCACAAATGTTTAACATCTGCAAAATCTGGAAACACAGAGCCTGCACGTCCTGGTTTAGTTGCTGTGTTTAGTTACACTGATCTCTTGTTACTTGCCAGCCTCTCCTCCCAATTGTTCTTCTGCTCTCCTCCTTTTAAGCCCAGCTCTGCTGTGTTCGAAGAGTTGCCCAGGGACAGCTGGAAGGTCACCACCGGCAGCACCCTCTGGACTGAAGTGGAGTAGCAGCCAATGGCCTGCTGCCTTGGACTTTCGCACCTTAGCAGGTGGAGCAAAGCTATTAATAGACTCCAGCATGAATCAACCAGCAATCCAGGGGAGGCTTTTCTAAAGGCCACCACAGAGAACCTCCCAGCTCTCGGGTGCCCTACTGAATCGTAGCTTGGAGGCTTCTGGCCAGGGCTGTTTCCAATTTTGTCTGCCCCCTTTCAAAACTTTAACACATTTGTGCATCATGCAAGGGGACAGTTGCCGCCTTATTGCAGTGGAAGAAGCAAGCAGCCAACCCCTAAAGTGGATGTGGTGTGAGACGCTGCGAGCAGAAGGATGGAGATGACTTTAAAAGGGGGGGAAAGTATCAAGTAAAATCAACAACAGTGCGATTAAAAAGGAAGCTGGTTGAAAAGTAGTTTGGATTAATGCCAGGCTTAATCAAGTCATTTCCCCTCCTGCCTGAAGCGAGGAGATAATGGAACTGGGGACAGGTTTAATTCCAAGAGTAGGAAAGATTTGCCCACCAGGCCTCTGAAGTGTCACAAAAAAAGGCCTGAAGCCAGACCTCCTAGACTATCGATTTCTTACCTTCACTCCTTTTCTGTTCCTTAGAAATGCCTGATCTGTCTCAAGTGGGTGTAAAACATCAAACATCAAAGGTTTTTTATGTTTATGCAAGGCAAAGAGAGAGAAATAGAACCATCCCAATATTTGGAAAGATCACAATTATCACCGTAGAAACCACAGAAAAAAGCCAGGGCAAAGCAGCTATGCCAATATGACACAGGTAACCCCATACTGTATAGCTAGATCGCTAGCTCAGCCATGACTGAGATCCTGGACAGAATCCATCTGATATAGAAAAAATAGGGATGGTTGGCTTTTGCTGCCCAACTCCCCAAGGGACTGAGTCCCTGAAGTCCATGATCAGTCAGAGATGAATGGATGGAGGCAGGAGGCAGTGAAAGCAAGGCAGATCTTTATTTTTTCTGTTGCAACAGAGTTCCCTCCCTTCCTAGCAAGGAGGCAAGAGAGACCCAGGAACAAGAAGAAACATCTCTTTTAAGGGATTGCATTTTGGTGTGGGGAAGGAAGAAATCGCATCACACATAAGGTGGGGTTTCTGTGTCTCAGGCAGGCCAAGGTGTGATATTCCTGAGGATTTAGGAAGTTTTACATAGCTCCAGACACACAGTTTACACAAATTACAGCATTTGACACAGCTCTTTGCATTATGCTAACTATCCTGCCATAGAAAGTAAGCAGAATCATGCTCTTCTAGTAAAATGCCATGATATCACAGAATCAATGATTCATTAAATTTATTATTACATTTATATGCCACTTTTTCTACAAATAGCTCATTCAAAACCCACTGATGTAGTGCCATATGAAAGGATTTAATTTCAATAATGTTTGAATCCTCAGAATTCAGACTAACATTTCCAACAATCCTTCTAAGCACTGAGGGTGACATCAGAGCAGCTAAGCCCATCCATGGCAGTCAGAAAGGCCATGACTTCTCTGCCAACACTCTCTCTGTGGCATCACATCAAACCACTGGAATAAAGAGGCACTGGCAACGCCCTACTGCAAATGGTGGCAGTAGGAGTAACAGTGATGATGATGGTTGTTGTTGTTGTTGTTGTTGTTGTTATTTCCTAGCATGAAGCATAGCATTTGCCTATTGTCCAAAGGAATTTCCTGACTATAATACCATCCCGGAACCACCATAATTACTAGAATCTCTAACTATACGTCATCCATTTACAGTACTAGGATTTCTAGCTATATTTTATAATACTACCCATAATGCTGAACTAAAGCAGCACATATTCCTTACTGATCGTTCATAAATCAAACCACCTTGGTTTTTAATGTCTGCACAGCACTTAGTAAGCATAAGGTGCTTTACAAGCAATTATTAGCAATAATGTATTATCTGTATGATACTATCTGGGCAACTTTAAAAGGACCCTCAGCTACAGACCAAATCTGCCTGGCACAACTACATTAGTCAACTGGATGTAGACAAGACATCACAGATGAACATTTATATCACATAAACAGATACATCACACAATAAAGTAGGTTATTAAATGAGAAGTTTTCCCTTGATAAACTAGCACTTATAGGTGAGGGAGCTTTATTCAAAGTAGTCCCACTGAAATTAATGGCATGACCAACTTAGGTCTGTTAATTTCCGTGAGTCTGCTCTGAGTGAAAGTTGCCATAGCTGAATTCCAGACACCGTGTATGTATGTATGTATTGAATGCAAAGACTTTTTTTCTGAGCTCATGAAATGGCAAAAAGAGTAAGTGAGCCCACAACTTGAAACTTGGTTACGTTCTTACAGCCAAACAAAACCAATGTACTACTGCTTGAAATTCTGTGGGCAACAAGCTGGAAGAGACTGTGGAAACTGAACCAAATTTGTTTGTATTTGAAGGTTGCTTTTGGATGTTTATTTTCTTCCCCCACTCCGCCTGCCCTACAAATCAACGGATCTAGGGGCGAAACTACACATAATGTGTAGCGTGTAGATTCCTTTCCCTTTTATTTTTATTAATTGCATGCACACAGGAGGCAATCCTTAACTTGGAAATGCGGCATATGTTGTGTGGGTGTGGGAAGACTTCTCTCTTCCCTCCACAGCACAATCGGAACTAACATCTCTTGCCCTTCCCCACAGCTAGAACACTTAGGAAGTAACTTCTCACTGCCGCAACAGGAAAGATTCCCCCCCACACACATACACACACACACACCAAACATTATAGTAGCATGAGGGGTGGGTGCTCATGTTCAGTTTCAGTTCTGACAATGCTGGGGAGAAGAGATAAATTTCCCCTCTCTGCATGTGGCCTTCCCAGTAAGGATACCCTGTTTGTACCTGTAATTCATCAAAGTAAAAAAAGGAGAGATTGCTGCACATAATTTGTTCAGTGCAACGCGTCGTTTGGCCCTCAAAAGGGCAAAACTACCACGGAAATGAATGAAATTCCACAATATGTCACAGATTATGCTCCCCCGCCACACAACATTCCTACGATTTTTATTATTATTTAGTATTATGATGGTGATTATTAGGCCGCTTTTCTGGGGCAAAAGCGCCCATCAAAAAGGATAAAGGAAAAGTAATACGTATTTTAAAATAAATACTTAACACTACCACTCAACGCATCACGTACAGAAGGGTTTTTAAAAGCAGAACTGAAAAGCACACAATTCAGCCGGACCACCGCCCAGCTAAGAAACATCACACCCGGAAGGCCATTTGGGGAAAGAAGGGAAAACATTCTTCAGGGGCTTCCGCAAATGCCTCCAGTGTAGAAATGGCCCCAACTGCGTTGCTTTGGGGCCACCATAGGAAACGACAATAGAGAAGAGTATAGGCAGTCCAAAGAAAAGCATAGGCCCAAACCATTTGGGATTTTAAAGATCTAGAAATGCATGGTGTGAATGGATCATCCTAGGTTTTGTAATTAAGACACAATATAGCTAGGCAAGAAGGTGACTTTTTGCACAGTGAAGCAGTGTTGCGAATTCTCTGAAACTCACCCCCACTGCCCCACAAAGAAACCCAGTACTGCAAGCATGCTATTTAATGTACCGTATTTTTCGCACCATAGGGCGCACCGGACCATAGGGCGCACCCAGTTTTTAGGGGGGGGGAATCAAGGAAAAAAATATTACCCCCCCCAGCCCCAAAGAGCAGCGTACAGGCTGCACACAACCTCTCCCTGCCAGAGGGGTTGCGCGCAGCTATGGAAGAAGGCAAGGCAGCGAGCGGGATGGATCCCACTCACTGTTTTGGCTTCCCCTTTAGCCCCGTGTAGCCTCTCCTTGGCGGAGGGGTTGCGCGCAGCTATGGATCAAGCCAAGGCAGCGAGCGGGATGGATTCTGCTCGCTGTTTTGGCTTCCCCTTTAGCCCCGCGCAGCCTCTACCTCCTGGGAGAGGCTGCGTGAGGCTAAAGAATCCATAGCCCCGTGCAGTCTCTCCTTGCCCGAGGGGTTGCGCGCAGCTATGGAAGAAGGCAAGGCAGCGAGCGGGATGGATCCCGCTCGCTGTTTTGGCTTCCCCTTTAGCCTCGTGCAGCCTCTCCTTGCCGGGAGACGCTGCGCAGGGCTAAAGAAGCCATAGCCCCGTGCAGCCTCTCCCTCCCTGCATTCGCTCTATAGGACGCACACACATTTCCCCTCAATTTTTGGAGAGGAAAAACTGCGTCCAATAGAGCGGAAAATACGGTATATTTGGGGGACGGAGGCAGGGAGTATATGTTCAATTCAAATGAAAGTTCAAAAAAGAATATGATTGTTGTGTAAGAAATATAGAATGAAAAAACTGAACAATTATTTTGCAAAGGGTTAATTAAGCGTTGGTTTCAACTGCAGCCTGTCTCTGTAAGACACACCTTCGCAGGCAAGGCTCCAATCTCCAGAGGAGTGCGTTTTTTTGTATTAAAAATCAGCAAGAGAAATCATTTCAAAGTTTCCTAAGAAAGATGTTTTTCCGGCAGATTCTCCCCCAGAACAGCACTTTGTTCTCCTAAACCCAGCTCAGCACCTTCGTTTGTCAATCAGAAGTTTTCCCCAAAGGCAGTTGCTTTTGAGTGACAGGAGCACTGCCACGTTTCAACAAGTTCCTCTGCTGGAACTGCAAGAATAAATAGCCCTTTTAATCTCCCAAAGTGCTTACTAGACATTAACCATTAAGCTCCCTTTCCCCTCCCCACAAAGAGAGCACACCCCCAGCATTTCTTCCTCCGCAGGAAAAATTAGCATTTCTAATATAAAAGGCGGGTGTGAGGTGGGGGGGGGAGAGATAAAACTAATCAAGAATCCCACCTTGGAACCACCAGATGGTTTTTTTTTACTCTGTTTCTACCATTTACAATAATTAACATCCCGCCAACATGCCGCCTGCTGCCTTCACTAGTCATCTTTCCTGCATGGAAGGAAAGTCACAAGCTCTCGTTAGTGACATCAGAGTTCCCATGGCTACACACAGAGAACTGACAACCAACAGATTTAATGTCAATGCATGGAGAGGCAGGATAGGCAATAGTTACTGACAGGAAAAGATTAGGCATTCATCTTTAATCACCAACAAGAAAGGGGCTTGGGTGACGGTGCATACGCACACACAACCAGCAAATCAACTTTTGCTCTAATAAGGTGCTCTCATCATATTGTGCTGGTTTTGTTCATAGTAATAATAACAGTGAGCGATGCTGCTGTTCCTGCTACTTATGCAGCAAGGTTAATAGGGTCCACCCTAGTAAAAAAGTTCTGTGCAATTCAGAGCTGATGTTTGGGACCTCCATGTGCTGATTCCCCAATCCAAACCCAGTTCCAAACAGCTCCCAGTTGCCAATCCAGAGGGGAAAGGGATGCAAGGATGAAGTAGTAGCAACAGGACTTCGAAGAATATATGGAAATAATGCATTTCCTTCACTTCATATAATTTGTACTTACTTCCCCAGAGTCAGGGGAAGGGAAATAAAGAGGTTGCTAACAAGATCTAAACAATTATAAAGACAAGGAAATAAAGCTATTAGGACAGTGTTTCCTAAACTTTTCATAAGCAATGGGCATTTTTTAATCACTAAGTAGGGGAAGGCTTCATAGCTAGACCGTGAAAGAGCAAGAATTGCCTAGCATGAATTGCTGATCTAGGCATGGAAGCACAAACTAGGAAACATAACAAAACCTGTGTTCAATACCTGGCTCTATGGGTTTTACAGAATTTTCTACTCAGGCTGTGTTCGCATTTCATGGTAAATCACTTGCTGTGAACGTGTACTACTTCACTCCTTCCCTTGTAGAAGCAGGAACAGCAAACCACAATCCCACGCTTCGTTTTACGTCCCAACAAGAAATCATGGTTTGTTTTGCTCCACACAAGTGTGAAGCAAACGTTTGTCCTTGGCTTAGCAATTTTGGAGCAAAACAAACAAATACCCCCAGTTTAGACATGGCGCTGGGCCAGGGGTTGTGATTTGTTGCTTACATTCACACTACTAGAGTAGAACAAAGAGGGAACAATCTGCATCTTCATGGTAAATCATTAACTCTGGTTTTCTGTGAGGTGCAAACTGAGCCATGGAGTTTGGTTTGGTGCAGAATACATCCAACCATCACAAAAGCCCAATCACCTTCTAGTTTCCAAATCTTTAATAATTATTTTATGGAACCATGCATATAATCCCCTAAACAAGGCAGCAGAATTCTGCCCTATCAGCACAAGTATGCGTAAGTACCCTAATCACAGCAATGCAGAATTATAGTTGCTCCTCCAATCCCATGTTCACAGGCACTGGAACATTATGACTGCTTTATTCCCAAGTTCAGAGCAGTGATGAAATGAAGTATCAGACAGTGAAGCATTCAAATGGAACAGATGAATATTAAGGGGAAACTGCTAGAGGTGGCAGAGTTAGATCTGAGGTCCATTAACTTAGTAACAGCTACAGGAATTCCCCTTCCTCCTTTCACCACCACCACCCCCCCACCCCACCCGCTCTCAACAAACAGCAAAAGGAAGAAAGAAAAAGAAAACGTGGAGAAGAAATATTCCAGTGTACAGGATTGGCTCTGGCACAAAAAGAAAACGGGATGAGGGGGGAATCACTTACACCTTTAGATGCTTGCTGAAGTAGCAGCTCAAATTTACCTTTTGGCCGTCTCGTGTCACTGCCCAACACACACACTCTAGTTCAGCATACTGTACAGAATGGAATTTAGCTCAGCATGACAAACAGAAACCCGTGGTTTTCCTTCTGCCGAGGCACCACTATTGCTCGATGCCCCTTTTCCTTGAGACCAAGGCAATTCCATCCCATGGAGTCCTGTAGAACAAATTCTACTGCATGCAAACTGTACGAGAAGCAATGGACTAGAACACACACACACTCAGCGTGAGCGACCACAGCACCTTTCGTTATCTGCTTACACTCCACATTCCAAAGCATGGCTTGGGCACTGACAGCCATCTCGTAATCGTTTTCAAGGAGTCTGAAAGGTTGGAGGCAATGCACGGAAACTAAATGGCAGCAGGCCATGCCACAGGGGAAGAAGATATGACCAACCGCACCAGACAAGGTTGGCAAAATCCAGAGGACTTAAGTAGTGAACAAGATCACTAGTCAGACACCAGAACAATATGGCAGTTCTATTCCAAGGATGAAATAATTTTTTAAAAAAGAAATCAGACTATGTACAAAGAGACAGAAAGAGTGTGTTAATACACTACAAGTCCATCCCACCATTCCTTGGGACCGGGCCTTAACTCAGGGGCAGAAAGCCTCTTTAATACCATAACCATGTAGGGAGACTAATCTAGGATTGTATGCCTCTGGTAAACAGAAGCTTTCTGTCTCAAATCCAGCCATGTGTTAAATAGTCAATTTTATTGCCTTTATCTTCCATGCTCTGTCTTCCTTTACCTAACTTCCGCTTCCAATCTACCAGATTACACTCTCTGTTTATGTGGAGGATAATCCTGTCCCTTTCCAAAGATCTGCTTAACAACACACAGAAACAGGCCAAATTCTCTTTGGTTGTGCTCCTCCTAACTGTGAGATGCTTCAGCTGAACATTAGCAGATGGGAGTAGAGTCCTTCAGAATGCACATGGGAAGGGAGTGTATTTCGGAAATACAATGTTTTTCAGATTTTTAATTCTGCAAAGGTTTTTCTTTTAAAATGAACAAGCAGCCTTCTACACGCTTTCTAAGGTTGAACACTTTGGGGAAAGAACTGTACCGTGATTCCCAAGAGAAACATACCAAGCTAGAAACAGTACCTCTGAAGTGAAATCATCCCTTCAATGATTTTTGCTATTCCTTGCATCTGTTTCAGTTTTGGTTTCAAGCTTCTTGCAAAAAGAGCCCCAGACTATCAAAGAAAAGCAAGCCCACCACCTTCCCATAAGCCTCCTTCTCTGCTCTGTAGAACTGTTAAGCCACAGGACACCTATTCACCACTATAGCATTCTGGATCTGTCTACTGCATTCCTAAAAGGAATTAAGTTGCTTTGGGACACAGATATGGGTACAATTACACCAGAAAGTAAGTGGAAGAAACTATGGAACTCTTATGTCACACCAATCTGTATCTCCCTTTATATGGGAACTGTTCATCAAAAAATCTCCCACAGGTGGCATCGTAAACCAGTTCAGCTTTCACATATAACTTCACAGATGACATCATGTGGTTGGAGAGGCTGTAGGGTGCAAGGTACATTCTTCCATTTCTTGTGGGAGTGCCTGCCTGAACAAGAATTTTGGTTAGAGGTGTATCATGAACTTTCTGAAATATATAAGACTCCTATTCCACAGCTCCCCCTTTTAAATGTTTGGGAGGACCAAACTCTGCAATGGCATTCAAAAGGACTCATTACTTGGCTATTGGAACCACTCAGAGTATCTATTGCGCAAACTGGAAGACATTGGATTACAAATTTCCTTGTGGTGTTAGAGCATGTTTATTTACAATGAAAGTAGCGACACAATTCAGATTCTTTATCACTTACAATTTCACTCCTAAAGTCACAAAGAAAGAAAGGTAAAGGATCCCTGGACGGTGAAATCCAGCCCTAAGTGACTATGGATTGCAGCGCTCATCTTGCTTTCAGGCTAAGGGAGCCAGCATTTGTCCACAGATAGCTTTCCAGGTCATGTGGCCAGCAGGACTAAACCACTTCTGGGGCAACGGGACACCATGACGAGTGCCAGAGCACACGGAAATGCCATTTACCTTCCCGCCACTGCAGTACCTGTTTATCTACTTGCACTGGCATGCTTTTGAACTGCTAGGTTGGCAGAAGCTGGGACAGAGCAACAGGAGCTCACCCCATCGTGCGGATTCGAACTGCCAACCTTCTGATCGGCAAGCCCAAGATGCTCAGTGGTTTAGACCACAGCACCACCCGCTCCCTATAAAGTCATAAAGTCACAAACAAGGCTATAAACAAGGCTATCATAAGCAGCAATATCAGAAAGCATAATACTGGGCAACCCTAATTTAAAGCACTAATCTTAAAACAATGTATGTTTCCATTTCAAAATCCCTATGGAGCCATTCCTTTATTAAGTCAATAAAAACAAGAATCCAGGTTTGCATTCTGTACAAGAAGCGCCACCCAAAAGAAGCAAGGTTTCACAAACAACTGGCAGGCCAGCTTCAATCATAACACAGATTTGATGCATATTTGTGGCCTGCGACAGAAATACCCATTAAGGCTATTTGCCTTCCATCTCTAGCCTGCCTTTCATTATCCAACAGATGAGTCCAAATGTTCTTTTGATATCCACTCCCCCCCTTCTGCCCCCATCCCTTTATCCTCTGCCAAGCTCAAGCTTGGTGTGGAACCTGTCATAGGTTTACAAAATCCACCTACATTACAACATGAGAGTGCAGGAAATCTCTCATCTTTGTAGCTTCAAAGACAGCGGATATAACTCCTTCAAGCATTCAGTCAAGTGTGTTTTGCCTCCGAAACACTAAAGCAAAATGCTGGTGGGAAGAGGGGGAGACTTTATCCTCCTCCCCCCCCCCCCGTGCTTGGCATGCAGACGAAAGAGGCTCACCTTCTAACAATGTCCCAGCTCAGTCCCCTGAAGGCAGGCTCTCCTCTGTACTTAATTCAGCCTCTTCTAATCTGAGATCCCTGACAAACAGCATTACAATCAACCCAGCTTTCTAGGCAAACTCTCCACAACATCCACACCACACACACACACACACACACCCCAGTTCCAGCTTGCTAGGCATCATGAAGCATTTGTTCCAAACTCAGTTCCTCTCCCCTCCCCTCACAAATCTAGGCCACCAGCTTTTCAGAGGGGAACGAAAGCAGCACATCCTTGAAAGTTTTGGGGCAAAGGGAGGGACTAACGTGCCATATTAAGGTCAGGAAGACTGAGCACGGCCAATGGGCAGCCTTCCCTTTGCAACTGACACAGCAAAAAGGGTCCATCATCTTTTAAAGTTTAAGCCAAATGAATGCATGCATATGCCCTCAGCATTAATATACATGAGACTGCTTGTTCTTTCCAGCTCCTTAATTAAAAGAAATAAAAATAAAAGCGGTTTACATTTTCAAGAGTGATTATAAACACGGCTTGTTTTAAAATGAAACGTAAAGAACGTAACACAATGTCAACCAGTCTATTAAAACTTAATGCTGAGAGCATCTATCAAATAGACTGAACCAAAAGTCAGGCTTTTCATGTTAAAGAGAGGCAGCACCAGGAATATAATGCTTAACTTCAGAAGCCAGATAAGTGGTCCAATACATAATTTATTCTATTTAGTACTGTGGGTTTCTTACCAGACCCAGGAACCAGCAAGTCACCACAATTGCTAGAATTACGGCAATGATGTCCTTTATAAAGAATCATCCACAGAAGTCAAATGGAAGGCTAGGTACACCTGTTTTATGCTCTCCTGCTACCCCAGCAATGTGTTCAGTTCTCAAATTCCAAATATTTTGGATTCCAAATATTTATGATTCTTACCAAACAGACAGCATGGACATTTCCTGGGAGCGGAGGAGAGCATTTTTTTGTCAAATTGCTACCAGACTTTGCTTGTAGAAAATTGTTGACACTTGCAGCACATCACTAAGCATATCAATTAATCATATCAGCTCAGAAGCCTCATTTTGTTAAATAGGGCTTATTTCCAAATATATGGATAAGACTGTGGCCTTATAAACAACTGCCTCTGCATAGCATGCTTGCATATGAACAGAAAAATTCATTTCCTGACTAAACAGATATTTATCTCCAGTGCAAAAGGCTGCAGGACCAAAGGTTTTTGATTGCTCCTTTATTTATCTGCAAAGCATTGGGAAGTAATCAGCTGAAACTAACGGACCTATCTTAGTCATGGTCATTAATTTCAGTGGGTCTACTCTGAGTACAGCTTAACATAATACCACCCGATATGTCTAAATTGCTATAGCAAATATTTAAGTACACAGGAAACATATGAATTTCAACATGGGAAATTTCAGTCAAAGGATTTCAGTCAATCCATCCTAACAATTCTCTTAACTTGCTGCCCTCCCAAAGTTTTGGACTACAACTCCCATGAGTCCGAGCCAGGACAGCCACACTGCATCTGAAGGGAAATGTAGTCCAGAACAGTGAGAGGACACTGGGTTAGGGAAGGCTGCTCTACACTTCCTTTTGTGCACCAGTTTTAGTAACTGGAGATAACAGATATGCAATATCTCAAAATGACTACAAGTGGCTGAAAATAAGCAAGACTCCACCAAATAATTCAACCACATGGATTCGGAAATTCCTCTCCACAGCCACACTAATTTTTTTACACAAAGAAAAAACTGTAGGAAAAAACATGTTAATGAAGAGTATCTCATAGCACCCCTGAAGCCCCTCTTGAGGGGAAGTGGCTAATTGTACATATTCTGGAATTTCTCATACAAGCACACTCTTGTTTGTTCATTTCCCTGGTCAATTTGACACCCATTCTCCCAGCATTAGGCTACCTTTCAGTACAGGTTATATTTAGCTATCCTATCTAAAATCTATTGTACTTTCTGTCATCCAGAACCTCTGCCTTTTCAACCACTTATCGCAGGTTATTTGTTTACAATGATGTTAAACAGCACAGGCCTCAGTCCCAATTCTTATTTTAAAAAGTAAAGGTAAAGGGACCCCTGATCCAGTCGTGACCGACTCTGGGGTTGCGGCGCTCATCTCGCTTTATTGGCCGAGGGAGCTGGCGTACAGCCAGCATGACTAAGCTGCTTCTGGCGAACCAGAGCAGCGCACGGAAACGCCGTTAACCTTCCCGCCGGAGCGGTACCTATTTATCTACTTGCACTTTGACGTGCTTTCGAACTGCTAGGTGTGCGGGAGCAGGGACCGAGCAACGGGAGCTCACCCCATTGCGGGGATACGAACCGCCAACCTTCTGATCAGCAAGTTCTAGGCTCAGTGGTTTAACCCACAGTGCCACCCGTGTCCCTATTTTAAAAAGTATGCATGTTCTATTGAAAGACTTTCTCAGCCTCACATCTAGTTTGGCCTGCTGTCGGTAGCAACTCCAGGGTCTGAAGCCTGTGCCTTTTTTCTAAATAAAAAAAGAAAAAGGCGAATAGGTGTTATACTAGCTATTTTCCATCTGAGGTCTGGTGAGAGATGACATACCCCACTTTATGAAACTATACTGTTTGTTTGAGATGCCCCACAGACACCCTTCCCCACAACAAATAAAAATAAAAATCCCAGCAAGGTTACACAGGAGAACAAGCTACAAAATGGGGCCCATGTGAACATCAGGTGGTGCACATTGTGCCCTGTCTCTATGGTCACCCACAAATAGCTACTTGGCCCCAATGGCAGAATTGGATGCTGTGCTCAGAAAGATTCAGGCCAGCAGAACATGTGCTTTTTGCTTATTTAGCAGTGGTGCTTACCTGCTTGAAATCTTGCAAGGGAGGAGAAGATAGAACACGTTTTTCGGCTACCGCTAAATAACACTGTCAAATTCAGCCTTTGGCTTCCTCTATCAGCTTGTTTGCCTGCCAAGGTAGTTTCGCCCTGCAACGCCACAGTGCTACTTCATTCCCTCCCTCCCTCCCCGTCACACATTGTAAGATCCATCATTCCCCCACACACAATAAGAGAGAGGTTGCACTAAAAATAGCTTGATAACACCACTGTCTACAACAGCCAAATAACCCCCTTGCCCCAGTCCATTAGTCACCGTTTGTCAAGGGAAGCCACCAGAAGCAGCACCATTTTTACCTAGCGCAGTTTACTCCACTTCAGCTAAATCCCAAAGGCAGCCATCAAGCAGGTAGCCTGGACTTCTTCTGCACATTCAGGTAGCTTATCCAAACAGCTGTGCCAGAAGAGGATGCTCAACAGTTAATTGGGCACCTGGGATTGGTTTCTCACACATAACATGACTGAAGGGGGTCCACTGCAGAGATGAGAAAAGGTGACATATTGCTTGTTTCCCCAACGCAGAGCTTCCAATAAGACTACTGTTAAGCTAACTTCAGATTCTCAAAAGTATGCTGTCGTTTGAAAAAAGAGAACAAATAAAAAAAAGAGGTGCATAACCCTTCCCCTCCCCACCTTCCGTTTATGCTTCTCCTTTCCACAAATCCATTGCGTTTTATACCCGGGTTACTTCCCTGAAGAAGAATTTAACAAGCAAAGCAAAAGTTTTGAGGGGAAAGGTCAATGAATCTCACTTGGCAATTGCGGTAGCAACATCCAAAAAGCTTGCTGTTTATATATAGCAGTGCACAGAGAGCTTCAGCATTCTTTATTTGGTAGAAATTGCAATGTTAGGGCCTCTGTCTGGCGGCCTCTTGAAAAATGTGCACATGTTGCTCCCCCAGACCCTGACAAGCTAGGTGCACACTGCCACAGTGCGTAACAATTTGGCTTTCAGCAATGGCTGACGAAATTCAAAATCCACAGTAGGGCAATACCTTTATTACGATAAGGTAAAGCATCATGGCATTGAGCAAGCCACTAAGGTTTTTAAGAACTCTTTTAGGCTGGACATTAAGCAAGCAACAGAAAGTAGGGTGGGGAGATGTTGAAGCCCATAACATCTGCAGTTTATAACAGTTTTAGGAAGGAGTGAAAGAGGTATTAAGCTAGGCTAGAATAGATTCTTCTTTTTTTGAGTGGATGAACATAACTACCCACCATTTCTGGCAGATGAATCTTGCGCAGCAGAAGCATATGGCACCCAAATATTATTGCTAGCCATAGACTCAATTCTATTATACAAAATTTAATAAATAAATGATACTATGTCCTTTTAAATATGCTTGTGGGAGGGGGTTATTGGTTTGCTTTCATTATTGGTTTTATTATGACTTTTGCGTTCTCATTTTGTATTTTTATGTTGTGAACCACCCTGTGATCTTCAGACGAAGGGCAGTTTACAAATTTAATAAATAAAAATAAAATAAATATTAATTCCAGCAGGTGTACTTTTGAGTTTGACTTAATGTCTCTTCCCACAGAGTGATATCCAGCTATCAAAGAAACCAAGCGTGCTCCATGGAGCTCTGGGGGGAAGATGGCCGCCGAACTAGCTGCAGAGTTCTGGAGGTTATCTGAGGCAAGTTCTAAATCTGCTTTTTAAACAGGCTCGACACCGAGCCAACCTTTGAAACTCCCTTTATAATATATTTTAACTCCTCCAGAGTTTTTAAGTAGTTTAATAGTCCTTTTAGCTTGTTGCTTCTAAAGAAAGAGCTCCTTTGTTACCTCGTTACCTTGTTATCTTGATGCCCAGAGGGTTTTGCTCCCCGCGATGCCGCGCCCCTCAAGTCTGACCGACAATAAGGAAACGGGCGACAGCTGATTTATTGCCAACTCCGTGTTATGCTCTGAACTATAAGCTATCAAATTACAAATCACAAACAGCTATCCCAAATCTTGCCTCATTTTGGACCTTAGCCCATAGCTGGGTGGACAAAGATTCACAAATGGTACTTACTAGAAAGAAACGTAGGGACCTGGGGATAGTGACAAGTCCACTGTTCCAGGAGTGTTATGAGAAGCAGAGTAAAATCACGCAATACTTTTTACACACAAGGGACAACGAAAATGGAAATGGAAATGGAAATGAGCAAAAGATGGCTGAGATGGCTGAGTTGAAGCAGGATGAGGCTCTTCTTCCTCCCTCTGCTGCTCAAGATCACTCAACCTTCTCTAGAGGAATACAGGACACAGAGAATAACAACCAAAATAGAAATACAATGAGCCTGGCCCATGAAATAGTCTTGGCTGAGATATTATCTTCAGAGTTACAGGAAGAAACCCGAAACCCCCAGAAACCCCAGACTTCATCTATGGGCTCCCAGACGGAAAACAATGACTGCTATCCTCAAGACTGGCTGCTCTCTATAAATCCGGATCTGGCAGCTATGAAAAAATACTTAACAATAACAAATGGGCTGCTCCTGACATTAGTGGAAAATTATCCCCTCCAAGTTAAAGGCTCAGAACCTCATGGTGTTGATCCACAAACCACCCCTCAAGAGCCAGAATATACAAAGCAACCAGCAACCAGCAAGTGCACACAAGGATCAGCAGCGGAAAATCATTTACACCAAGGAAAGGACATAGGGCGGTATGTATCTGTCCCTAAAACTGAATTTCCTATTGAAGTAAATCAAAAGAAGCGAGGCATTAGTAAGAGATCCCATAAGAAGAAAGCTGAAACTATAAAGAAAAGTAAGAACATAAAAACTGCAAGGAAATCTGTTACAAACCGACGTGCATGCAAAGTATGCTGGAAAAGACTATATAAGCTGATTCCAACAAAATCAAAAACAAACTCTAACAAACCTGCTACACATGGCAGCAGAGAGAACAACAGTGTGGATCCAGGAAAAAAGATCCAGCTGAAGTCTTTGAAAGAAACATCATTGCTGCCTAATAAAACAAGTGAGGAAACGGAATCACTACCCGGGTGCTCTATGCTGAAACCCCAAGGATCCATAAATATTAAAGAAGACTCACCCCATACTATTGATTATGGCAGATTTCAAGATGAGCCAGTAGCAAGGAAAGACTTGCCCCAGGATAAAGGATGGAAACTGATGTTGGCAGATAGGAAGTTAGCTTTTCTTAACTACCCGAAGCCAAAGGGCTTCCTTACACAGGAAGAACGCTTGGTGCATTTTGTGAATATTTTAGATGATATGCTGCCAGGGAAAATAAAATTAAATGACATTACCTCAGTAGATTTCATATTCTACAATGGATATTCTCTGCGAGTGATTGCCTCCTTCAAAGATCAAAACTTGGCTAAATATATATATAGATCAAGACATCTGCTGTCAAAGAAAAGGATAACGGTAACAAGATTTTTCGAAAACAGCACATGTTTGAAATTGTTCCCGGATGAGTTTACGACAGCTGAGATAAGATTTACTTGTAAACCAAAGGAGGAGAGAGGACACTCAAAAGACAAACTGGAACATACTGAGCAAGGGCCCTTGAAACTAAGACAGGAGATGAGATTGCCTAATGAGGGGATGGATAACTTCTATCCAGAAGAAAAGGCATTAATAAACCAGTTTGGATTGTTGCCTTTCTTTGCCCAATCTGAGATCTTGAGAAGATTGGAGACCCTTAGAAATAAGTTAACAGAGATGAATGCCCAGGAAAAAGTAAGAGAGAAAGAACCGGCAACGGACCAATTGAAGAAAGAGAACCTCTCTGAAAAAGCCAAGACAGACCTCATGAAAGATTACTTTTATAATACCTCTACAATTGCGGAGATAAACCTGTTAACAACAGATCTAACACAGTGCGTAAGGGACAGCAACAATCTACCATCTAAGAAGGAAACCATCCCTATGGCAACCACGAAAGACTACCCTTATATTACCTCTGCAGCTGCAGAGATAAACCTGACAACAACAGATCTAACACAGTGCGTAAGGGACAGCAACAACCTACCACCTAAGAAGGAAACCATCCCTATGACAACCACAACGCGCTCTTGGACCAGCATGAGATACCTGGATGAGGATGAACTTGGTATCAGTCAAATAGAACACCTCAAGGTAGATTCGCCAAAAAAAGGAGTACTGATCACTAATGTTAGCACGCTGCACCCTTCAACTGATTCCATTGAGTACCTGGGCGATAATACATCTATGGACATTGCCAAAATGAATGAAATCCAACCAACAGATAAAAAGATAGGCCCAAAAAATCTTTCAAAGGCAAATTGACTAAGATCAATTTTTGGCAAGACAACGTGCAACCTTGCCTTGCTAACTTGGAATATTGCAGGTTGGCAAAAGAGGGTTTCTGACCAATCCTTCGCTAAATATATCCAGAGATATGACATTGCGTTCCTCCAGGAGACCTGGAGCACAAGTGAAGTGGAGTTAAATGGCTTTTCTGCGTTCTCCCTCCCAGGTCTTTTAAGTACTAGAGGGGGGCGAGTTAAAGGTGGGTTAGTTACTTTAATCTCAACAAGGCTAAGGGCCACATTTAAAAAACTAGACCCACTAGACCATCTGGCCACAGCTGTGCAAGTACAGTGGAGAACCCACAGCTGGCTGCTGATTAATGTATACCTACCTCCACAAAGAGAGAAAAGATTGATAAGAAATACTTGGGCTCAGTTAGAACAGTATCTTGACAAACTACTAAATCAATTTCCTGATGCCTCTGTAGTGATGGCAGGCGACCTAAATGCCAGAACTGGACAATCTGATGAGGCTTTGTGTGCCCATTTCCACGAAACAGTCCCCATTATAGAGGAAACCCACCCAATACCAGCTAGAATCTCAAAGGATAAAGGCTGCAATTATGCCGGCTTATGCCTACTACACTTGGTCAATAAGTTGGACCTGGTTATATTAAATGGCCGTACAGAGGGGGAGAAGGTCGGAGAATTCACATTTATATCTAACAATGGCGCCTCCACAATTGATTATATAATCGTGTCGTATGATCTTCAAAACAAAGTTCTGGAATGCAAAGTGGAGGAGCGCTTAGACAGTGATCATCTGCCATTAAGTGCACTCGTAGCTGCGGGAAAGGATTTATCCTGCGCTGAAAAAATCGAGCATTCGAGCCCTACAGCTTTGGAGCTCAGATATTCGCGCATTAGATGGACAGATGAACTGCATAAGGAAATTTCAAGTAGGCTATGCTCAAAGGAATTCCTCATTAAGAGAGAAAACCTTATAACTTCCTCAAGCCATGAATTAAAGATAAATTTATTTCAGGAGTTAATTTTACTCCTTCAAGATCCCCTGAAGGAAAAAAGGAACAGGCCAAGTAGGCAACCCTCAGTATATAAAAACTCCAAACCCTGGTTTGATCAAGAATGTCAGGATATGAAGCTAAATTTACTGAAAAAATACAAGAATTATAGATCTGCCAATTTACCCCAACTCCCCACGGGTTGGTTTGAAGATAAACGGAATTATAAAATTTTGATCAAAAACAAAAAACTCCTGGCACAGAAAAGAGAATGGAAATGCCTAATAGATGCATCCAGAGAGAGAGATTCGGCCACCTTCTGGAGACTGGTAGCAAATGGAGTGCGACCTACTTCCTCAGAAGTGGAGTATACTATACCTGCAGGGACTTGGGAGGCATTTTTCCAATCTTCATATTCAGCTCTGCCTTTGACACAGCCACTAATACAGTGTGCGGCAGGTGATGAGTGGCCTCCGGTGTCGGTCGCGGAGATTAGGAGGCTTATTCAGGCACTCAAACTCAGAAAAGCCCCGGGAGCAGATAACATCTCTCCTGAACTTCTCAAAGCCAATATTGACTGGTGGGCCCCAGTCCTTGCCACCCTTTTCACCAGCATAGATCAAACAGCAATAATACCAGAGGACTGGGGATTGGCAATCATCGTTCCCATATTCAAGAAAGGCTGTAAACTTGATCCAGCCAATTACAGACCAATCAGTCTCTTAAGCATCATCAGCAAACTTTATGCAACTCACTTACGTGAAAAGCTTGCGGACTGGCTGGAACAGGAGCACATCCTAAAGGAAGCCCAGGCTGGTTTTAGGGCACATAGATCAACTCTAGACCAAGGATTGGTATTGCAACATCTAGTGGAGAAATACACCTCAAAGAAAGGAGGCTCTCTCTATGTAGCCTTTATAGATTTCAAATCAGCCTTCGACTCGATACCCCGGCACAGACTTTGGGAAAAACTAAATGTCACAAACATCGATAGACGTCTTTTGCTTCTTATCCGTAGACTACATGAAAATACTCGGATCCGTGTTAGATGCGACCGTTATGGGAACCTATCAAAGGAAATCCAAAGTTCCCATGGTGTCAAGCAAGGCTGTGTTCTTGCCCCTATTCTTTTTAACTTCTATATAAACTCCCTAGTCGGAAAGATGGAGGAAGCAAGTACTCATTCCCCAAATCTAAATAATACACCAATCCCGGTCCTTTTGTACGCGGATGATGCGGCACTTATTTCCTTCTCTTGTGTGGGCCTAAGAAAACTTTTACGAGCTCTTACAGAGTATTGCAAAGCTGAACACCTAATAATAAATTACACTAAATCAAAAATTATGGTGTTCTCCAAGAGAAAATTCCGACATAAATGGAAAATTAATAACCAACCTATTGAGCAAGTAACATCTTTTAGATATCTTGGAATAATTTTTGATGAGAAGGGATCTTGGTGCCATCAGATTAAGAATTCCATTGTAAATGCGCAAAGATCTTCCAGAGCTACCATAAGATTCTTTTACAGAAAAGGAGGTCAATATGTTCCTGCTGCCTCCCAGGTCTTTGTTGCAAAAATACTTCCACAATTGACGTATGGCACCCAGATATTTAATTGTCAAAAACTCAAGTCCCTGGAATCTGTACAAACTAAATTTTATCGTTCCCTACTAGGGTTACCTACCTGTGTCTCTAACACTGCCATTAGGCTGGAGGTTGGCCAACTCCCTATTAATGCCAGGATATGGATCCTGAAGATTCACTTCTGGCTAAAACTCGTATTTTTCCCAGTGGGAGTGGCTCCATTGACTCTACTAGACCCGTTCCAGTCTAAATGGAGATTGTCGCTTTATGAAAAATTGAGGGGCCTGGGGCTTTCCTCACAAGAACTCATAGCCTCAGGCTTTGAGAAGGCTAAAATGATGGTGAGCCAGCGAATTGGAGATGTAGAGCTTCAGGACCATATGAGCAAGATAGATAAATATCCAGCTATCCAAGACTATGGAAAAGGGTTTAATCTAACCCCATATTTGCTGGACCTACAAATCGCAAAATATAGGCGGGCGTTTACCCTTACCAGATTTGATGTATTGCCATCTGCCTTACTAAAGGGCAGATACGAGGGCACACCCTATGCTGAACGAGTTTGCCCATGTGGTCTGAAGGAGGTGGAAACGGCTTCACATGTGCTGTTACACTGCGACCTTTACGGGGATATCAGGTTACTGTTTATCTCCCCTATCGTTCAGAAATTTCCAGGTCGATCTGAATCTCAGCGGCTGAAAATCCTACTAGGAGACAAAAACCCAGAAGTAACACTGAAAGTGGCCAAGTTTTCTGCGGCCGCGATCAAGCGGAGGGCATTAGCTGTAAAAAAGTAAAAGATCTGACCCCTGGATAAGCCCCCCCCCCTTTTTTTAAGCCCATACATATACTGTAGTGCATATATGAGTATGTATATGTGTGTGGGTGTGTGTGTATATGTGTACTGTTTTTATGTAAAATTTACAACTTTTAATCGACACCATCATTCCCTTGTAAATTATTGCTGCCTTTTATGTTTTTTTCTTCTCTTCTGGTCTATGACCGTAATAAATTTATTCATTCATTCATAATTCCAGCAGGTGTACTTTTGAGTTTGACTTAATGTCTCTTCCCACAGAGTGATATCCAGCTATCAAAGAAACCAAGCGTGCTGTGGTACCTTGAGACCATTTATTTTCATTTATTTTAAGTGAACCAGTTTTTTTTAAAATAACATAATGAATATAAATTTGGAAAAGAACATAGCATACAGAACCACCTTCCTAAAAACGGCAAAGCAGCTTCTCTGATACAAAAGGAAAAATCTGCTTGTGTAAAAGTCTGCAAAAATTTCACCAACAACCAAGGTTGTGTGTATTTTAGGTTTCTGCACAAATGTATTTTGGGGTTCCAACTACAGGATTCTGGAACTTGGCAGGCTCTATAATGTTCTCTGATTAATGTCAAGCAGGTCAGAGGAGTTGAACAAGAATTACATGCAACAGGTCTTCTCTCCTTTAGCTACTTTCTCACTCTGGCTACTTGCCTTGCCTCCCGCTTGGGCGTAACTTGCTAAACTAGGCCTGAGCGATGCCCTTAAAGACACAGTCACATTTATCCTTACAGCCTCGGCCTTGTTTTTAACACCAGAATTCTACAATGAATGCCAAATGCCTGGAAGCGTCAGAAGCTAGAAAGGGTGGCTTCAGCACCCTGCATACTTCCAAGCATTTTTCCAGAACAAGTACAATAAACATAGACAAAATAAGGAAACGTGCACCAGCTTCCCTAATTTAAACAGGGTGCAGAATTTATTGTTTTTCTCCTCCGCAGACATATCCCTGGCAAAAACATTCAAAAACATCTTTCGCAAGGCTGCCTCTTGTGCCAAATAGCCATTTAGTCAAGTATCCAGTTTCCTACAGTGGCCAGCCAGGTGTGCCAGGGAGGCAGTAAACCTTCTCCTGCTGTTATTCCTCCACAATTGGTATTCAGAGGCATATTATCCTGAACAGGAAGGTCCCATAAAGGTTCCATCATGACCAGTGAGCCATTCATACTCATCCTCCTGGACAATCTCCTTTTAAAGCCAGTGTGATCTGCCTTTTCTGAAACTACTGTTTTTGAGGGTGTGTCTTCTTTGTTGAATGAGAGGTATAGCAATGCCAAGAATAAATAAAATATATTATAAATTACTTAATGCATTTGCCATCTCTCCATCCTTTGGGTTGGCCGACTCTGTCTCTCTCTCAGCAGCTCCAAGGCAAGTGTGAACATGCCTCAACTCTTCCCAATCTAAAATTAGCAATCAACAACTGACAGGGAGAGCAGCAGCACACATGAACTTTCATGAAGCAGAAAAGGCTTTTGACATTGTGGCGGAGGAACCAACCTAATGCTACTCCTCTTGTTCGTCTCATAACCTTGGAGACCCAGGCGCCCTACATGGAGAAGAGGAGAGAAGCAATGGTTTGCTTTCAAAGTTCCTCCTTTTAATTTCCACTGTGCACAGATCTCCTAGTCCAGTGGTGGCCAAACTCGGCCCTCAGCTGTTTTGGGACTACATTTCTCATCATCCCTGATCACTAGTCCTGTTAGTTAGGGATGATGGGAGCTGTAGTCCCAAAACAGCTGAAGGGCTGAGATTGGCCACCACTGTCCTAGTCACACTGGCCCTTTCAACATGCACACTTACCTTGGAGGCAGGAGACTGTGATACAAGGGAACTGCATCCAAATTAAGCAAGCCTTCTGTGTTTTGAGTATGACTCACCCTGTGCTGCTCACTGGAAGGACAGATCGTGAAGCTGAGGCTCCAATACTTTAGCCACCTCATGGGAAGAGAAGACTCCCTGGAAAAGCCCCTGATGTTGGGAAAGATTGAGGGCACAAGAAGAAGGGGACAACAGAGGACGAGATGGTTGGACAGTGTTCTCGAAGCTACAAACATGAGTTTGACCAAACTGCGGGAGGCAGTGGAAGACAGGAGTGCCTGGCATGCTCTGGTCACAAAGAGTCGGACACAACTAAACGACTAAACAACAACACCGCCCTGTGCTTCCTGAGTGTTCTATTCACAGAGCTAAAGAACTGTCAAGCCAGTTGCTATGCATTCATATATATAAAAAATACACATTAAATTCTGATGACCCAAGAAGATGCTGGGCAAAGGTGCCACTGATGTACATGTGTCAATATATGTACTGAACCAATCACTGCATTCTGCAGAAGTCTAGTAGATACTATCTTATCAGGAAGACTGTTTCACACAATGATGGAATCAGCCTTTATGGTGACTGCACCTACCCTTTGGAACTCCCTCCTAGTGGTGCAACAATAAAACTCCTAGAACATTTGCAAAGTTAAGCAGGGTTGGGTATGGTTTAAAACTGCATGGGCCATCATGTGTGATTGAGTGTTGAGATTCCTGGATGGCAGTGGGTTGGATTAGATGTAGGGTTCCTTCCAACTCTACAATTCTATGATTCTTTTCTGGATTGTTTTATTTAATGTTTTAATTTGTTTTAAACTGCTTTGAGATTTTCCCCCCCTTAAAAATATAAAGCAGTATAGAATTGAAAGTGGGAGGGGGACAAGCCTTAAAGGTGGAGAGCTTTCTCCTACCAGCTACCTGCATTGGATTTGAACTTTAAAAATATATGTGCAATTTAAAAATGATGTTGATGCAATTTTTAATATATTTTATTGTATTGTGAAGTCACTTCACACTGCTTCACCAGGAAGCAATGTATAAATAATATACCTCTCCATCTTTTATTTCTCTTCTGATGCCACAATTACCAACCTGCAAGCACATATTTTCCTTACGAAAGCTTATTGTGGGGAGTATAGTGTTGAGCACTCCACTGAAACATACTTCAAAATGTCTGTATTCCCTTCCACACTGAATAATACCTCCTAACTCTGAAACTAACTTGCTGCATCATTTTAAAAATGGAACAGTGGGTGGGATAAGGAAAATCTGGGAGATGAAATAGCATACAATTCTTTAAACGGGGGGGGGGGGGCTATTCCATTGCCAAGGATTTCAAAGATTTTCCATGATGCTTCTCAGGCAAAAATAAAAGAGTACACTGATAAGGTATAGAAGAGAGAGGAAGTCAACAACTCAGAGCCTCAGGAGATAACACCATGTAGAAAAAGGATGCATGTTCCCCAACAAGCTACAGAGGATTGACAACATGATTGAAAAATGTAGCAAGCATCCTTAGGGCTGAAGAGGGGATCTATTCAATGATGCCATGGGCTCAAACCCAAGAAAGCATGAACTGAAACTATAGAAAGAAACAAAATGTGCAGAGTTTCTACTTAGTAAGGAGGAGACAGCAAATGGTGTGTGAAACTGGCCTAGGAAAAAAGGGAGTTAAATCAGCAACTTGGAAACACATTGTAAGAAATTGAAAAACACGAGCATTTTAAGAAGAAAAACCATTACAAAGTGCAGATGCTATACAGATGTGTGGAGGGAATATAGGATCCACTCCTGGCCCCAGATGTTCAAGACCTCTTTTTGCCCTCATAAAAAAAAATGTTGCTCCTTAAGTGTGGTGTGCATTTCTAATGTACTTTTGAAGTGTTGCACAAATGCTACAGGATTATTATCCAAGAATAATCCAGGAGCCTGAAGATATTATGCATATCAACTGGGTAAGGATAATATATTTCGAATCCCCGTGACGGGGTGAGCTCCCATTGCTCGGTCCCAGCTCCTGCCAACCTAGCAGTTCGAAAGCATGCCAAAAAGTGCAAACAGATAAATAGGTACTGCTCCGACGGAAAGGTAAACGGCGTTTCCGTGCACTGCTCTGGTTTCGGTGTTCCGTTGCACCAGAAGCGACTTAATCATGCTGGCCACATGACCCGGAAAAACTGTCTGCGGACAAACACCAGCTCCCTCAGCCTGTAAAGCGGCGCCACAACCCCAGAGTCATCTGCAGCTGGACTTAACTGTCAGGGGTCCTGTACCTTTACCTTTAAGGATAATACAATCAGAGCACTTCCATCTAAGAGGTAAAGGCAGATAGGGAGATCTAGTTACTAACACCCTTGATTGGTAGACCTCACAAAGATCAGATAAGGTGAGCAGAAGTAGAAAGCCCTTTAGGGTGAAAGCCAACTCCAATCAAAATGCATAAAAGGGCTCTGAGTCAGTATTTAACAAGTTTTGTCATTTCTAATTAAGCAGAAAGGTGTGTGATCAATGTCTCCCTTAACCCCAGTGCGTTATTGCTTGCATTCACACTGGATCAGTCAAGATGTCCGTCCACACACAGCAAGCCTGATGACGGTTGCTGGAATTCCATTCCTGAGCTCTTACCTGAAAGCAAGCTCCGCTGAAATCAGTATGACATGGAAAATAAATTTTAGGAGCAGAGCATCTGAGCCTCAGGAAGTCAGCTGCCCCCTTTGCTGAAAAACTAATTGCTACCCAGCTCCTAAATGTTCCCAAATGGAACAAAAGAGAAGCATTTGTTGTGCCACACGCTCAGCTTCTAACTGGCTGTTCTCCGCAGGATGGCAGGGTGTTTTCCTGCTTGTTGTTGACATCTGCATAGATCCCTTTAAACACACCATACTGGGGATTTACCTCTCGTTTTGAAAATGCAGAAGTTGAGAATTGCATTCCAGGCAGGCCACTGGGGAGTGAAAGCAAATCCAGGGCGGGGGTGGGGGGGTGGGATGGGAAGGAGTTTGAATAGCTGGTGTTACACCTCTGAGAACGAAGCCCCCTTGGCCCGAGAATGTTACAGTTTCTGCAAATTCTGAATGAGCACTTCACAATGCCCGGACTGACACTGATCCAGGCAAGACAATAACATCCTCCCAGACAGAATGAGAGATAGAGACCCCGCAACCCATCCCTGTTCTGCGCTCTCTCTGCTGATCGTTAACAGCTAGGCCACAAGCCTGTAAGTTGTTCTTAATAAATAATTCAGGTGTTCCTCCTCCTTCCCCGGCTGCTGGCTGCATTTCACATCCTGGGCTGCAGCTGAATCCAGCAGTCAGGCATCAATAGAAAGCGAAATTACACAGCCTCAAGACAACCAGGGAAGCCAATAAAGAAGAAAGTTTTTTGGGGTGTTTTTTTCCAGATCTGGATAACAAAAACCTGGGGATTTGGGGGCACTGTGAAGATAAAACTCCACGTGAGGCTTCAGAATTTATCCTTCCTCCTAAGCTAGGCCACATAGATCATTTGCCATCGTTATGTTAAATCAGCTTGGGTGCCTCAAACCCATCAGCCTCCAAGATTCTCCAGCTATTCCCCTTTCTCGCAGAGGCATAAAAGGGACAGGTGTGGTACTGGCAGATTTTCACAGGTAGTGCGATTTCCTTTTACAGAACAGAGCTGCAGGTGGCAGGAAAAGGCAGGGGAGATATCTTTTGGATATGCAAAAGATCAAGGTGCCTTCCTAGAATTAGGCCACTGAAGAGACATAACAAGAAGGCACACTAATAGGATCCCTATAGCCAAGGTGCGTTCAGCCTTTGTGGAGAGCGCAGTAGCTGCTGGATGAGACACAAGCAGCACCTCTCTCTCTTCAAGGCAAGGAAGGTTTGTTTGCCTTCATTAATAAAACACATTTCTTTGATCAATGTATACTGCCCAACAGAGGCATATCCTCTGTATGAACAGCGGGAGAGGAAAGAGATGGCGCTTTCTTCTTACAGAAATCACCTCTTTAGGTAGCTGCATATAGCTAATGTTCTGTTACTCTGCTCTCATATTTTCTATCGTTCAGTTGGGCTTTGAATGAGAGACTCGTGTTTCAGAGACATGAATTTAAGAGCTTATGGGCATTCTCGCCAGCCACTTTCAGGTAAACATTTAATCTTAGGAACTGATCTGCAAGGTCAAGGGAAAAAGCTATTCAATTAAAGCTCTGGCCCACCGACCACTAAAACTCACCATCGTCACATTTTGATACATAAAAGCAGTAGCCTATGGCAGGTAAAGTCAGCTGTTGCCGTAAAACATTCATTCATGCTGATGCTTGCAAATACTATATGAGGTGGCCAATATTTGCAAAGCCTTGTTAATTGCATGTGTAATCCTACCATTTCTAAATACAGCAGCTAGGGTCACCAGGCTTGTCATTTCTGAAAATACTTGGCAGGCAAACAGAACCATCTTTTCCAGCACCCTAACTCTTCCCACAGCAATAAGAAGGCTTCCGGCAGTCTGTCAGAGGAGTTTTATAAAAGGCAGATAAGGAACATCTTAGCAATAGATTACACAGCCCGCTTAAGTGCTTAGCAAACAGTAGTTACAGGGTTCAGGGGATAAAACAAACAACATCCAGCCAGGAAAGGGCAGGGGAGAAATGCTTGTGTTTTAACAAAGACATCCAAGTGACTTTCCGGTTCCCTGTCTCTGTCTCTCTCTCTCTCTTCTTTTCCCTCTACCCTCAATCTCATTGGTCTAATGAAGATGTAGGAAGGGCAAACAGCAACACTAAAATGGAACACACTGTACTGAAGCCAAAAATACAAGACAGTACTGTATGTTCATAAACAACAATGGAGTCAATTCGAACGCTGGCCTTGGTTTTCAAATATTTTAACTAGTAAACATGATTACTCCCATTCAGAAAGCACTAACTACACCAACTTAGTCTTGATAGATTCTTGCAAATCTTTCCGTACACAAGAAACATAGGTAGTTTCTGAATCTATCAGTTTAGAAAAACACGGGTTTTCCTAACTGCTTAATGGGAAGCCGAGGAATTCCTTACAAGACAGCCTATTTAAGGATTAACATTTGGAAAGCACATTTAGAAGATTGCAAGGCAGCCAGACAAGCACAGAGCAAGCGCTTAAATATTAAGGCAAATCTCGCTACAGGTTGGCAATTTACCCCACCCCACCCCATTTATATCCTGGGCAAATATGTAAATCCAGCAAAGGTTGCTAACCAGGATTCAGGCACAGAATAAGGACTTAAGTAAAGCCCTTCCAACTCAGACCAATGGCCCACCTAGGCCAGTAAACCAGTTTGAGTTTTTCTGCAATAAGGTGGTATATAAATTTTACTAAGTAAATAAACAATCCTGTTCTCACAGATGGCCATGGGAAGCATGCAATCAGGACCTGAGCGCAACAGCACTCCTGTTCCCCCAACAACTGGTATTTTAAGGCATACTGCCTCCAGCGGTGGCAACAATTCTGCAGAACTGTCTGCAATGCATCATCACTAAAGGAACTTGGGGAAAGAGCCTTTTAGAGGAGCTGAAAGTATGATCTGCTCATCCCACATATATACAGTTTAAATCTCTTCCAACTACAAACTCTTCAGGTGGTCTTATGCAAGGCACTCATCCTGAATTCAGCATCAATAAATAGAGGTAGCACTGGCCCCAGACAAGGTGCTTGTTATCTAAACCACTGAGCCTCTTGGGCTTGCTGATCAGAAGGTTGGCAGTTTGAATCCCTGCAACAGGGTGAGCTCCCATTGCTCCGTCCCAGCTCCTGCCAACCTAGCAGTTCGAAAGCACACCAGTGCAAGTAGATAAAAAGGTACCGCTGCGGCAGAAAGGTAAATGGTGTTTCTGTGAGCTCTGGTTTCCGTCATGGTGTTCTGTTGCGCCAGAAGCAGTTTAGTCATGCTGGCCACATGAACCGGAAAGCTGTCTGTGGACAAACGCCAGCTCCCTCGGCCTGAAGCAAGATGAGCACCGCAACCCCATAGTCGCCTTTGACTGGACTTAACTGTCCAGGGGGTCCTTTACCTTGTACCTTAATGTGTGTGAAATGCTTCAGACTAAAAACCCATACAGAAATGTTAAATACCATGACTTCTAATTCCAAGCCAATTGTAAGAAACATCTTTGCCAACAAGTTATCTACAGGCTATATACCACGCCCCTTTACATTTGTGAATTCCAGGCAAAAAAAACATGATGTGAATTTCTGCATAATCTTGTTGAGTGTGTATTCCAGATTTTTTAGTGTCACCAGTGGGTGATTTCAAGCTGGATACATCTTGAGTACTTTAAATCTGCAATTGACCTTTGCCTCTACACATTCTAATGCCAAATCTCATTTATTAAATATCGTACCCAGGAAGTATTTATTACTACTGTAATAAGATTACACATGTGACTTGATAGTGCTGTTGCATCAAATCTTATCAAAATGCCACAGTCTGCACAACTGTAGAAAAGCATTTTGCAGCAGATGGTCGTTTTGGCTTGCCTCGTGCTCTGCATTTTTAGCTTAATTATTTCCATAACAGATATAGCCCCCAACCTTCCAAACAACTTTGTTGTTTTAATGGAGGAGACAAAAAGAAAAATAATAATAAAATCTCCCTCAGAAAAGGGCATGGTCTCACACATTATCATTCCGCTCCTTTCAGTAAATAGTGATGAAAGATTATTCCAGCAATTTTGAAAATGTTCTCAAATAAAAAAAACCAAAGAGTAAATCTTTTGATTTTCACTCCTTAATTCACATGATGCATTTGACTAAAACTTATTCTTTAAAATATATCACAGTAATTCCCTTTTTTTACCTGTATCCTGAAATCACCAGGAATTTTAGTTATGCAATTCTAATATGTTATCCCACAATGAAGTACAACTATTAGAAATTTACCACATCCTTTCCAATGAATGACTTCCTACATTATTCCTCCCTCCCACAAATGCCCACTAAAATTATAATTTTTTTCTTTAAGGGGAAAAAAGCCAAATGCTTCAAATAAAATGAGCATGCAAAGCAGCACATTATGTGATACAAATCTGACCATTCTACTCTTGTTAGAGAATTTGAGATCTATAGCATTCACAGTCACTCCCAACCACAGCCAAAGCCAAAAAAAATAATGAGCAACTGTGGCATGGTACTTATTATTCGCTTTCCTGCTTCCTCCCTCATTTTCTGAAATCCACGTGAAAGAAGCAGAATGGAGGACAAGATGTCGTGCAGCAAAGTCAAGCTCAATTTTAGGTATGCAGAGAAGACCCTCTCCAAAGTTTTTAGAATAAAGGAGGACAACAATTACTTTAGAATAATTAACATTCTGATTCTTCAGACTCCTCTCAGCTGCTGCTGGGGAAAATCCCACCCTTCACCTGTCTGTGGCCCTGAGACAAATTCTTTGTGCTAGGTGTACATGTTAGACCTTGCCTCCTTCCTAGTCACCTGGCAATCCATATGACAACAACACAGGCCTGCAAAATAGAAAGCCCACACACACACACTCCCTCCCCATTTGAATGCAGCTGCAACACACACACATACAGTGAGTTCCAAAGAGCTGTTGTTGTAGCCCTTTGTAGGAACATCTATGGTTCACACAAGCTCATCCAAAAGGGGAGATGGAATGCCTTTGCAGCACTGCATCTCCATTGCTTCTTTTCTGGATTTAGAGGTGCATGGTGATAGTGGCCCAGTTTTTCTGGGTGGGGGGGGCATCTAGGCAAACTGCATAATCTGCCTGAGTCAAAGACTCCTCCACTGGTATGAATTGCTGGTAGAGTGAAAGCCTTGTGTGCTGCTGCTACTACACATGTAGGTGTAGAGATAAAGAAAGCAGAGCAAAAGGAAAAGTGATGAGATAAGAGATGAGGAAGAAAAAAGATGCCTGTAAAGGTACAAAATATAAATAATAATAATAATAATTAATAATAATAATTAATAATAATAATAATAATAATAATAATTATTTTATGATTTCTAGCCCGCCCAACTGGCTGGGTTTCCCCAGCCACTCTGGGCGGCTTCCAACAAAAGATTAAAAATGACAGTAAGAGCTGTTCGACAGTGGAATTTGCTGCCAAGGAGTGTGGTGGAGTCTCCTTTTTTGGAGGTCTTTAAGCAGAGGCTTGACAACCATATGTCAGGAGTGCTCTGATGGTGTTTCCTGCTTGGCAGGGGGTTGGACTCGATGGCCCTTGTGGTCTCTTCCAACTCTATGATTCTATGATTCTATGAAAAATATTAAATCATTAAAACACCAGTCATTAAAAACTTCCCTAAACAGGGCTGCCTTCAGATGTCTTCTAAATGTCATATAGCTGTTTATTTCTTTGACATCTAATAGGAGGGCATTCCACAGGGCGGGTGCCACTACCGAGAAGGCCCTCTGCCTGGTTCCCTGTAACTTCGCTTCTTGCAGTGAGGGAACCGCCAGAAGGCCCTCAGAGCTGGACCTCGGTGTCCGGGCAGAACAATGGGGGTGGAGATGCTCCTTCAGGTATACTGGGCCGAGGCCGTTTAGGGCTTTAAAATATAAAACTATGAAGGCCAACAGGCAGTATTCTGTATTCACCACACAAGAGAATCTGCTTCAGAGGGCTGGGGGACACCCCTGAACAGATTTTTGGAACATACAGGGGTCTACAAGGAGATAAGAAGCAGAAGTCTTGTGTGTTTGGAACTGTGCCTACACAATGTTGGTTGCCACTCAAATCGTCTGGAGTCAGAATAAGTCACAGATACAATCAGTTATAGTTCCTTGTATCAATTACTCAGTGAGCTTGGCAAATTACTGATAAATGTTTATCATTGTGGATAAAGGGGTCTTAGACATCATCTTCTTTAAAATGTAAGCAGGAATTGAAATCATTTCTGTATCTCATGCTAAATACAATTCAGGAAGCTTCACGCTTCACATTGCCCAGTAACTTGAACAGGAACTCTCTCCTTCCCAAAAAAGTTGTCCATTTGAAATGCATCCTGATTTTGTGTATGTCTCATTTTTACTATATATGTTTATTTATTCTCTCCATCAGAAGCATCAGTTGTGTCAGATTTTGTCTCTTTTCTTCTTCTTGAACAATTTCTCAGCCAAATCAGAGGCACACCTCTCTGCCTGTGAGTGATCTAAGCTTGTTGTGGATTTCATGCAAGCCCTTTAAATGGTCACTTCCCACCGCAATCTACATATAAAGAGCAATCAGGAAAGGCTAGGGAGCCCTAGCTTGCAAGGAAAATTACTCTTTGAACACATGCTTGTGTCAGTCACAACTAATTCAACACTCATATATTTGGTGTTAGGTCTCTATACTCAAGAAAAGTGAGACTCAATACATACCATTACTATAACATTTATCTATGAAGAATGACTGAAAGCTGTTAGACCATTAATTCAAATGCAATTACTATTTGGCTTCTTAATAAACTTGGATTTTAGTCTCATTTTATAACTGCTTGCCCACATTTTTGCAAAGTAGACACAGCTTGCATTTTTAAGACAGCTTGGACTTCCTTTATGAGTGGAAGCAGACATAATGGGGAAACAAATGCAGTCTCAGAAAGGGGAAAACCCATCAGTAATACACAGATAATAAAGCTGGGTCCCCTTGCTGCGGTGCTTCATTTATCAAAATTTTCCAAATCAGCTCAACAACCTTGAGTGGTGGAACATTATGAGCAATACAAGCAGCATTAAGGTTATTACAACAATGCAGAATACCGCTCACAGTACTTGACTTGCAGACACCATGACAAGAGGCACAGTGCACAGGGGATTCACTAACTGTTTTTCTGTACTTCATTTTCCCTGACAGTTTCTCATTAAAAGGGATTGTGTTGCGTGTCTGTATGTGTGCGTGCACAAGAGAGTCATATTGGAAGTCTCAGTTAATCATGTCAAAGAATAAACAGAGTATTCTCTCCTACATCATTCTGAACAATTTCATAGATTAGAATAATATCAGATCGACATTGGAGCAGGCTTAGCTTTAGCCAGCAATTTATCACTATCCATTAAGCAATGGGACATCATTAATTCTTTTGTAAGAGGATGTGGGGAGGCTAATTTGACCCAAAACTAAGTGCTTGCAAAACAAGCTTTTGAAAACTGGAAAGGAAAACCATTCAGAATATATATAAATGAATTACAATGCAAATTTTCACTTCCACATCATGTTAGTGTTTGAATCCCTGCAAGGGAAAAGAAAGTAGCTTTCCTCTGTCCCTACTAATGTGTCCCATTGGATCTGCTGCTATTATTACCAGGGTGTTTTAAAAAAAATGTTTTTTTCCATTTCTAAATAGCTATTTATTCAATTGAATTTTTTTTAAAGAAAACAATTATTTAATTGTAAATTTAATTGTAATTGTAAATTTTTAAGAAAAAAATTATTTAATTGTAAATATTAAGGTTTTTTCCCCTTAATAATAAGTTAAATATTAAGTAATGTAAATATAAGTATGCCAGCCCAACCTTGCATTTAAGAAGTAGCCTGGCAGATCACTGGCGACCAGGAATTCTGTGCAGGTGAGTGAGCAGGCCAGTGCCTGGTAGAGAAGGAAGAGAACGCTCCATTGTTCCTCTGCACCCAGCATAGAATTACAACTCTTAGTCCCTCCTTTGCCAAAACCCCAAACCTCTGGAATAGATTTTGTGTGCGCACACATGGGGAATGCATAGAAAACGATTGCACATTCTAAGTCTCTGAGCCCCCTACAAGGCAGCTGCTTGGTTTGCATGACGTGTGAAGCACAACTATGGCTCAGCGTGAACCAGCAAGCATGCTAGTTTGTGGGAGTGGTTTTTTAAAATAATTTTTGTTTCGTTTTACCTATTTTTTGATTTTATCCTGTATTTTTATTTTGTGAACCACCCTGAAATCTTTGGTTTAAGGGTGATATGCTGCTGCTGTGAAAATTGTGCCTGCTGCACTATTCCCTTGAACTTTTTGCTGCCGTGCTAAGCAGTGACTTGGCTTAGTGTTATATGTGAACCATGACTTGCTTCTCTCTGAACAAACCACAAGCTGTTCTTGGCCTACTATGCTTGATGTTTTTGGAGTGAAATAAACCATAACTTGGGTCCTGGTAGTATGGCAGCAGCAGAAACAGGAGGGGAGCCAAGTGGCCATGGTTTTCTAAATGAGCATCAGCACACTTGTTCACACTGAGCCCCTAGTTTGGCTAAGTTAATGTGCAAACGAAGCCACTGTATGGACTAGAACTGTGTCCAGGTAACATCACAAATCCTCCACCTTCATTACAGGAAGAGAAATTGGGGGATCATTTCTCCAACAGTTTCTCAGGGGTGGGGCTCACCATTAGAAGTAGCACAGTTTCTCTCTGTTTTCCTAAGGCTCCCCACCCACGGCCATCTCTCCAAGCGTTAACCATAAAAACCATCCTGACTCATAGTGTGTCAAAGGAAGGTATGGGCTGGCATCCTGAACTGGACCACTCCTATTCGGAAATAAGAATAACTGCAGCATTCTGTTGCAGGTCCAACTTGTCACCTGCATGCTAACCATTTACTTCCAAGTCTGTTACGCATGGCAGTTGTTGTCCCTTGTCCAGGGTCTTTTCTGAGCATGACTCACTGTTTCCCCATGGCAGGTTCGAGCCAACCTTTGCCTTTCTTTGGCTGCATGCACCATCACCAGCTTGACACAAACCAGTAACTGGATGTGAGCAGAGGGAAGAGATCGGTCAACTGGCACTGCTCTTTCACAGGCCCCCAAGCCTGTAGCCTGAGATGTGCTCTTCCCCTCTGTAACTACTTCCCCTCTATCCCTTTGGGGGGAAAGGCAACTAAGTGATCCCTATCTGAAGATAAGTCACAGGTTCCCTGTGAATACATATGACATTTCCCTTCCATCTCACAGTGATGCTCAGAAGATGAAGACCGATACAGAGAATATAAAAGAAGAAAGCTTCATCTGTAAAGCTTCTTAATGGCTAAAGATTGCTGCTTGGGGCTACCGCAAGCACAGAACGGATTTGGCAAGCAAAATGTACACATCTTCAGGCTAAAGTCCTATGCATGCATACTTGAGTATGCCCCTTTGAACTCTATGGGACTTGCTTCCAAGTAAATAGTCACACAATCAGGCTGTCATTCTCCCTTTTAAAGTTTAGAGCAGGGTAAAATACACACAATGGCTGACGTCCAATGGACCATGAAGAAGGCTTTTGCATATGCAATGAGGCTTCAGAGATCCTTTTCCAACTAAAGGCCCCTCTGCTGCCAGAGAAGCCATTTCCAAAACTCTGGGGATTCTCCAGAGCAGCCTTTAAACACAACGCAAAAAGCTGTAAGTGGAAAGGTGGAGGGGGGTGGGGGAGAATCAGAGACAACCTACTATATACACAGAAGTGCTTGCTTGCGTCCACCCACAACTCTCTGAGTCTGTGCCTGGTGTGCTGCATCTGGAAAAATAAATCTTGCATCCATATTTGACAAGAAATCCTATTTAAACCATGTTGAGTAAGTGGGGAAATTTGGCATAGGATATGGATAAATACATTTCCCCATTTTCCAACATAGCTTATCACAGCATCAGAAAACATTGATGGCAAGAACCCATACTTATTTCAGTAGTTTCAAAACTGTCATTACTACAAGGGGGTGGCAGTGCTAGGAGATCTGGAGCAGGGCCAGTGGGCACAGCTCATGTATTTGGGGCGATGCCCTAATAGAACTAATGACTCCTTTAAAAAAGTACCTGCTGTGACATGCGCCGTTAAAAAATAAGCTATTTTTCTTCTTTTTCAAAACTATTCTATTTCTTCATGTGCTTGTGTAGATAATTGATCAATTAACTTAAAATAATACTGAGATTTATTCAATTGGGCAGCAAACCTTACATGATTAGCCCTAAAACAAACTATAGTTTTATTATTACTTATTGGAAAACAGATTCTGTCCTTTCACACAAAGGAGAACTAATACACTGATTGCAGCAAGAGCCGAGATTTTTCATTATTGGACAAATAGAAAAGCAGCAGGTACGCAACGATTACCAAAACATATAGAGAAGGCTAACAAATTGTTTCAAGGATCATTTGAGGCATCATAAAGACAAGAACTCTTAGCAGCGTTATCATTTCCTCATTTGGGAAGTGCAGGGGTGACTGTCAGTGGCCCTTACTGAGCAGAACAGCACGACTTAAGCACAAGAGGAAGGTCTCAACAAGCATGGGGGAACCCTAAGGTTTGCAAACATGAAAGAAAGAAAGAAAGAAAGAAAGAAAGAAAGAAAGAAAGAAAGAAAGAAAGAAAGAAAGAACAGTCCAGTTAGGACTGAGCATGTTCAGCAGCCACAGAAGATTGAGTATCCTGGAAAGGAAAACCGGAGGACGGAAGGGAATCAGCTGAAATGACTGCTGAAGAGGAGGGTGCCTCTGGGACAGCAGGGAAGGCTTCAAAACACGACTGGCGGGTGGTCAGGGGAGGGTAGCTGTAAAAGAAGGCAAGGAGTGCAATGAGGAGAAGCACGGAAGAGGAGTTAATTCTTTTTCTCTTCAAGCATTTTTCTTCAGCTCCCTTTCTTCCCCCTCAAAGAGAGGTTATCAAGAGACAATGGAGGAAGACACGCAGAGATACACTGTCTGGACAGCTCACTGTCTTTAAGCGTTCCCGGAGACCAAAGTGACAGCTGACCAAAGAAAAAAATTGAGCAATCCAAGGTTTTAATATACTAAGAAGTAGCCACCAATTTGTGTGGCCCATTCCCCCTACCAAGCGGTAATAAAAATGGGGAAGTTCTAACAGCATTCTTATTTAGTGTGAACCTTTTAAAAAAAATGCCTCTGCTAAAACAAATTCTGAAGCAAATACAGTTCATTTTCCTCATATTGCAGCAGCTGTGGCTGGGAAAGTGATTTACAACTCTGCAGCATTGTATAGAGGAATTTGGCCCCTATTGCTGCTGTGGGGAGAGGAAGGAGAGACTGAGTAGCTTGCAACAACCCTGCAGTTATCTATTGCTTTTATGCAAACACAGCCTGGGCTGAGAAAGTAGTATACAGTGGTACCTCGGGTTAAGTACCTAATTCGTTCCGGAGGTCTGTTCTTAACCTGAAAGTGTTCTTAACCTGAAGCACCACTTTAGCTAATGGGGCCTCCCGCTGCTGCTGCGCCGCCGGAGCACAATTTCTGTTCTCATCCTGAAGCAAAGTTCTTAACCCTAGGTAATATTTATGGTTTAGCAGAGTCTGTAACCTGAAGCGTCTGTAACCTGAAGCGTATAAAACCCGAGGTACCACTGTACAGCAAACCTTCACTGCAGTTCGCTGTTGCAACCCTATTACAGGTTGAGGTGTGTGTTCTAAGTATCTTACAGCAGCCCTGCACAATACTTTGTTGCTTTTACTGTATTGCAGATCAGAGGTTGAGATGAGGCTCGTTTAGATCGCCAGTCAAAAATCCCCCATTATGTATCAGGCTGCAGCAAGGGGCAATCTATTTCAATTGCCCTCTCAGACCAAAAGCCAGCACTACGTTGCATACAGGCCCCAGTAACAGATGCATGCTAGAAATTCTTGCTGGGCCCCACTTATTTTTTTTCTATTACATAACAGAATATGTCTCGTGTAACATTATGCAATATGCTTTAGAAAACTGAACTGGTTGCCCTTTTTGTCTGTACGTTGGTGCTGGCTTTAATGTTAATTAGCCACAGGCTGCATTTATTCTGGGAAAGATGGAGTGGAGGGTTCAGTGCTACACCATGTAAATGTGGCACCTGAATGTTCATCAATTTATATGCCAGTTTACATTCTGTGGAATATTTCCCCAGATTTAAATGGAAAAAACCACTAACCATTAAAAACAATAAATACCACTTTGGTTGGCTCCCTCTGCTAATTACAAACCCCAAGGAAATTAAAAACAAAGTAATAATTAGAAAACTGTTTTAAGATAAATTTATACCCTCCATATGGAGCTTAAAATATAAAATCGTTCCACCTCCTTTCTTTATATATTTAAAAAAGCCAGGCAGTACAAATCTCAATATTCCTTATTAGCTTAATTTTCCTCTTTCATGGCTTTTCCAAGCAGGCTTTATCAGCAGGGAGGGAGCTAGAAAAATTGAATGGGTACAACTCCATATAAGGCTATGCTAATGCAGAGGGCATGATATATTTTTTTGGGGGGGAGAGATATCACAGTCCCCCACACACAAAATATATGCAACCACATTTATATTCTGACACAAATGAAATTCCTTTATTTGTTGTTGTTGTTCTTTTAAGAAAAGCAGACACTACAGAACTGCAATATGCTTCACACCAACAGACATAGCTGCCCACCCCACCCCCCTGCCGGAGAATTAAAATAATTTTTGACGAAAAGGCAGTGTCTGGCTGGCTGTGGCCCTTTTTTGCTTACTGATGAAAAAACTAGATAAGGGAGCATATTGGTCATCAAATATATAAATGCCTTTAAAAAGGAAATAACTGCCACCAACAGAAGCAAACCAGGTACAAATCAAAATTCACTGCTTCAAAATTATAAATCAGTGCAGAGTTCACATGATTTTAAAATTCAGAGTCTTACATTTGTTTGTCAGCAGAGAAAAGAGGGTGAAAAGGCTGAGGTTTATATTGTGTTACTGCTCTGCCCCAAGACCTGAGGTTTTAAAGAACAATTACCAACATGGAGGGAACTCCACACAGGATATAAACCTTGGAAAGGTTTGGGCGAGAGGCTGCATAAAGAAAACCGTGAGGAGGGTTCAATTAGAACATTCACTACAAGATTTGATCTGGTTTGATGGATATAGGGCATGTGAATATACACAATAAAGGCCAGAGGTTGCAGCACTGGGTTGTTAAAAGCAGGGCACCCAAAACACAGGGCAAGCCGGTCTGCAAAGCTCCAAGCAGCTGTAGCTGCCAGAGAGCACAGTGGAAAGAAATGATCATTCCACACACACCTGTGGTGGTAGGGGAATGAATTGGGTTATTAGGGTGCAGGAAATCTCTGGTGCCTTTCTTGGCTCACCTGCCTTCCCCAAAGGGAAAGGGAAGCCTCTGCCGCCCACAGCAAGTAACCCCCTCCGAATCCAGTCAACCAGCAGTCATGCGCTAGATGCATCACTGCTATTGATTCATCCCCTGCAGACCCCGCCATGACCGTCTGTGGCTTTTTACAGCAGAACAATAGGATACAGAAGAACTCCTATGTCCTTGTCTCACAAGTCCTCCCCGCATTGGTGTTGTGGACAACTCACAGACACTTTCCAGCTACTATGAACTACCATTCGGAAAACGTAATAGGAAACAGCCAAGAGAAGGCTGGAAAAGGGGGTCTGGGGTGGAGTGGGATGGGATGGGGGAAGCCTTATTGCCTCCAGAGCTTTCCAGCCCTTCCCCCCCCCCCTTTCCTTCACATGACTGCCTCTCATTGGCACAAGCCTCATTAACCTCTGAAGAACAGCCACTTAACTCCTTTGGGACCAGAGTTCACATGAAGAGATCTTGACAGGCAAGACACATTTCCCTCACAGCCTGCTCTCCATCTTGAGTTTGCAGATATGCAAAGAGAAGCGGGGGGGCCTTGGATCTTACGTCCCTCTTGTCTCAGAGTAAGAACCTCTTAAACAGCAATCTTTATTTCACAAACCAGCCTACAGAGATGGGAAAGTGCCATTATCTATTCATAGGGGTGCCATGTTGGGATAGTTTTGCTAACATTAAGATTTAAAGTGCAAAAAAGATGGCAGGTTTGAGCTAAGTGTCAATTATAGGAGCACTTCATGGTATCGATTAAAACTAGCTTACAGTTCAACTTACAGTAAACCTATTTCTGCCAAAAGGGAAAACAATAACTCCTCAGCTATGATCTATGTACAATGTTTTAGTGAAAGAATGTAGGCTTCTGGTCCTCACCACTGCAAGCTAGCTACATTTGAAATAAGAGAACTGCAAAATTACTACAGTGGTACCTTGGATTAAGTACTTAATTCGTTCTGGAGGTCTGTTCTTAACCTGAAACTTTTCTTAACCTGAAACACCACTTTAGCTAATGGGGCCTAATGCTGCCGCTGCACCACTGCTGCATGATTTTTGTTCTCATCCTGAAGCAAAGTTCTTAACCCGAAGTAATATTTCTGGGTTAGCGGAGTCTGTAACCTGAAGCGTATGTAACCTGAGGTACCACTGTACTTTTATATTAGCAACATTAGCAGTGTGGTAGCCCACCTTTGTACAGTTTATGCCAGCATTGTAAGAGAATGCATAATAGTTACTAACCTATGAGCCACAAAAGTGCATTTACTTGGGAGTAAGTTCTGTTTTCTCAGTGGAGCTGACCTTCCCTTCCCATTCTTGGCAATCTCCTCCAGTCCACAAAAACCTCCCTGTCCCACAGCTAAGCAGGCAGGTAACTGTTGATCAGGTCAATTTTAATTGTATGAAGTATGGATAGGGCAGCTATCCAGATGTTGTTGGGATTCCCAACGCTCATCCGCCCTAGCCGCTATAGCCAATGGTCAGGGATTATGGGAGCTGCAGTGAAGCAGCATCTGGAAAGCCAGATGTTCCCCCATTCTTGCTATGAAGAAACACGTGTACATCTTCTAATCTAGACAGATCGTAAGGATGCCCACAGGTGAGCATGTGCAATTTGAGAAGAGTGGGTCAGGTTAGGAGGTATGTTTAAGGCAGCATGCAGTCAGTTATATCCCTTGAACAATGAAAGCTGACAAAGTGGAACACAACCTTTCAAGAAAATATCTTAGCATTCCAGGAACATTGCTACGTACAGAATTTACAACCAAAAGTAAAACACCCCAAGAAGAAGAAGAATTTGGATTTGATATCCCGCTTTATCACTCCCCTTCAGAAGTCTCAAAGCGGCTAACAATCTCCTTTCCCTTCCTCCCCACAACAAACACTCTGTGAGGTGAGTGGGGCTGAGAGACTTCAAAGAAGTGTGACTGGCCCAAGGTCACCCAGCAGCTGCATGTGGAGGAGTGGAGACGCGAACCCAGTTCCCCAGATTGCGAGTCTATCACTCTTAACCACTACACCACACAGACTAGAACAAACTGGAGAGCTCCCTTCTCACTCTGCAACCGGCAGATCAAATGGAGATCCATGTGTGCATGAAAACTTACAGACTATGGTGCTCTGTCAACGTCAGAAGCGGGGTCTTACCTTTTCCTCCGCCTCTGTGTGTTTTGGAAAAGGCAAGCTTGCACCGAATGCTTTGTTGCCTGGCTGTTCGGTTGTAACAACCACAACAAAAGTGTGTGCAGGAAAATGTTGGTTTATCTCTCTCTTTAAAAAAAGAAAAAGAAACCTGGTCAACCTTGCAGAAAAAAGAAGCCTTGCTGGCAACAGAAACAGATTTATGCCACAAAAAGAGCATGAACAATAGATACAGCAGGCACTGACCCAGAAGGCAATGTTAGCGATCCTAAGTGACTAGTGCAAAGCAGATTCTATCTATATCATAGAAAACAGTGAAAAATTTTAGTGCCTTGATAATCAGAGTTCTTCTGCATCTATATATTACCCTAACTGCTTCCAGACTCCAGTTAGCGTGAGGTGAACAACTGTCAGCCACGTTACACATATTAGAGGATAGGGGCCCCAAAGTATAAGCTAATCTAATGGGATGTTCAGTATGTTTTGACCCACAGAAACCTATCTGTGGTGTTTAAGTCTGTATAAAGCCACATTTCCTAAAAGTTCAAGCATGTTGTAGAAGTCCAGTCTAGTCCTAAATTCTGATGGCAAGCCTCAACTACAAGTTATCAATATGTTATTGCTAAGAAAGAGGAGAATAGTCACTATTTTTTAGAAGGGTTAGGCACCAGCCTTCTGAAACACCCTCTCCTCTTTCAGAACAGGAGGCAACAACCTCGATGAACTTCAAACAATCAAAGACTCATCTGTTTCACAAAACTTTCCCTGACTCGTACAATGTTTTTGTAAAGTGTTGTTGCCTTTCAAGGATTTCATTGCATTACACAGTCTGGTTGCATGTAAGTCTCTAAGCAGTTTACAAAATAATAATATAAGCAAAGAATGGAACTATTTTGGCATTAAACAATATATATGAAATATATAAATAAATCATTTTTTAAAAGTCTCTTAACTATTGTCCTGATTAGGACAGTGCTCAAAAACGGATTTAAACTTTCTGGAAAGGCAACTATTCTGTTAATACGTAATCCATACAGTTTAATTAATATCATTCCTTTTGAAAAACGCCAACTAGTTCTTCTAACCCATCTTGAATTTTTTCATTGATTTTTTTAAAAACAGGTTCTTAAGCAGGCAAATGTGCAAACAATGCCAAAATTGCCATGAGAAGGGAGCTTCAAAACCAGACTAATGAGAAGCACGAAGTGCACACACCACATTTTGCACAGTGAAGACTGAGAGACAAATCAGATGTTTTCCTTTCTTCCAAGCATAAAGCTTTTTTTCTCAAAACTGAATTTCTCCACTGTTTCTTTTTAATGGACTATACATATATATTGGTTAGAAAAAATGAACTTCTCTGTACACAAGAGTGTATGTTTTCAATCATGCCTAATATCTGTAGAACACTATCTTGCCATTTTGTTGATTTTTGAAAATGTCCTACATATATTTAATTGGCACTCATTTGCTTTTCCTCTGTCTCTATCTGAACCCATTCCAGCGACATACTAAAACCAACAGAGTCAGAAAAAACTAATCTTAAGGATAATCCTACCTATTTATTTCAGCCATATTTTAAAAGACGGCACATGCTTAACTTTCACAAAACCTCTGAGTAAACCAGTCATGGTGATTTTTAACCTGTGGTGTGACATCGTCTAACCTTCACATTTGGGGTATGTCTGTCCTTGCAAGTAGGCTAAAGGAAATGCTTGTATTTGGCAACAGATTTCAAGAAGAGATTCAGCTTTGGTACATTTTCTGACATTATGGCATGGTGAGACTGTGAGCAGTGATACCAAGCTGAAATCTGGGGTGTCAAGAAGTACCTCATTGGCCTGGACTTGGCTCATACATACAGTGAATGCTATATAAAGCTGACAACCTACTCATGTTGCCCCCATAACTGCACCCAACTGGGAAGTTTATAGTTTGAAGGAAGCTGTTAGCTTTTTGATGTCTATCCAAGATAGATACTATTTCAGTGCCAGCCACATATTTGGGAGGGGGGAGGAAAAGACACCAAGTAAGTCGATCAGTAGGCCTGGGGAAACCTTGCTCTGTGCTGACATTCGTACCTGGTGCACATTACTGGTAAACAACACATAAGTGCTTCAATTGGGGGGGGGGGGAGATCAATGGCTGATATTGCAAGAAACACATTAAGAACCTAACTTGCATGAGCTATAAGAACATGAATTTCAACACTGAGCTATAGGATACAGCTTTGCAACTGCTCGTTATCCAAATCACAATTGTATCCAATTTTGGGTAGCGGTTTGAGCCAAGAAATCAGCGCGAGAAGTTGAAGGACAAATAAACAAGGTTGTAGGCAGGAAACTGAGCTGAGCCAGGAACAGGACATCAGAGATGTTTAAAAGGACAATCTAGACGGATTTGGAGGACTGTGCCAGCACAAATAGCTGCTCGGAGATATGGAAGGAAGCCCAGCAATTTGCTGCAAGGATGTGGAATAAGACAGTAGGCAATTGACTGTCACCTGGCAAGAACCAATCGGGAGTGGTGAAAATACTGAGATAAGCAGAGAAGAGCAAGGCAAATGTAAAAGATACAAACTAGAAATCAGTCCACAGCTTGTAGGTTACAGGCATGCCAACCAGGTACTCAATACATTCACTTAATCAATTCCTGTTACAATTTAATATAGCTTCTGCTGGAAATATAATGCAGTCAGCCAACTAGGTTGGAGGTAAAATGCAATGTTTCTCAAACTGTGGGCCAGGCACTATCAGTAGGCCTCAGCTCACTCTCAGGTGAGCCTCCTTGTTACAGCCCTCCTGAACCTCCTTTATAACCTTTTTGGTACCACACATAGTTGTGAGGGGAGAAATATAAACGAAGAAACAGATGTGACTGATGGAGTGACTGGCCAAGTGAAAGGAAAGGAAGAGAACGAAGAGGGAGAAGGGAGGTAAACAGGGCAGATGGACTAAGGAGATGCACTGCTGTGCCTTCTCTCTCTCTCTCTCTCTCTCACACACACACACACACCACACACAAACACCAGCCCTCCTTCTTTCCTACGCAATCTGCTGCCAAGTCAGGAAGCCTCCTCCCTCCTCTGAGGGGAAAAGGACCTGAGCGGATGTTGATGGAAATGAGAAAGGGAGACAAAACATTCTTATTGTAAATGACAATAAAACGAGAGAGAGTAACAGGACAAGGGAGGGAAGCTGTCAAAGAAGGAGAAGATGTATGCCTGTCTCCACCTGCTGCCATTGCAGTGCCACCGCTTGCAACTGGTCGGCCTCAGCCATTTTCAGGCCTTTCAAATGGTCTCTGGGAGTAGAAAGTTGAAAACACCTGACACAGCTCAACTGGTTACATGGACAGCTCCCTAGTATGTCAGTGCAGAGATACTGGATTAAAGACAAAACACATTTACATCATGGGCTGCCAACGCACTGCCCTTCCAGAGGTTATTGGGCTCCAACAGCCCTGGGTCTAACATTTTATCAATGGCCAGTAGGCAGAAGAGTCCAGAATGCACCCTCACTCTTTAGATCAGGGCTTCTCAAACCTGGGTCTCCAACAGTTGTGGACTACAACTCCCATCATCCCTAGCTAGCAGGACTAGTGGTCAGGGATGATGGGAATTGTAGTCCAAAAACAGCTGGAGACCTAAGTTTGGGAAACCCTGGTTTAGAGGCAGCATATCTCCAGTCACCAATTACTGGAGAGAACCTACAAGGAGCAGCTGTTAACATGATGTCCTGCTCGTTGGCTTCTTGAAGCATCTGGCTATGGGCAAAACAGCATACTGGACTAGCACCTTGGTCTGATCTAGTCAGATAATTATAAAGCTCATAAGAGTGTTTTCTCAGGATCACTTGTCACAGATTAGTTATGCCTTAACTAAGAACTAGTTATGCCCTAAGAACAAACTCTTGCTTAAAATTCTCAAAGCATGTCAGATATTCCAGTGTATACACACACATACAGATATACGCCACACAAAACCAATCAGCCCATTCCCATACTTAAGCATTCGTCTTCAAATGGTGAATTATGAACCTCAACTGGATTGCATATAAGCACAGTCAGCACCATTATCTTTCTTGTTTTGCTGAAATTTAAGAGATCAAGAGAAAGGTGGACATATACAGTAAAAAAAAAAAGTTACAAACAGTCCTAAACTGCAATATAGGATTAAATATGGATCCTGGGCTCGATAGCATTGACAACCATTGCACTAGAGCAGTGTTTCCCAACCGGTGTTCCGCGGCACACTAGTGTGCCGTGAGATGTTGCCTGGTGTGCCGCGAGATGTTGCCTGGAGGGAGGCGGGCGAGGGCGTTTGCTTCCCGGAGGACTTGTGGGAAGCCGCCCCTTCCCTGGGCGACGCGCCGCCTCGCGACTCCGGAGTCAGTCCCGAGGGCTCTCGGAGGGACTCGCGAGCGACGGCGCGGCGGCTCCGGGGCGCGCTCAGCTGGGCCGCCGCGCGCCCCCGCGCAGCCCCTGCTGCAGCTGCCCGGCGTGGAGCGCGACGCGGAGCCGGCCAGGCTTGGAGGCGCCCAGGTAGGGCCGAGCCGGGCGGGGGCGGGGAGGTCTCGGTCTGCTGCGGGCGCAGGAGGGCGAGCGGGAGAGGGGGAGCCGTCGGGTCTCCTGGAAGGAAGCGAGGCGGCGGCTGAGGGGGATGCAGCCCCGTCCCCAGCAACAGGCGCTCCTCGAAGTGAGGCCACAAGTCGGGGCTCGGACAGGGCCTGGAAGCAGCGGCTCCGGCTCTTGGGAGCGGAGAAGGGGACTTCGAAAGCGGCCTGGAGGAGAAAAGCCCCGATGCAGCGAGAGCGGGGAGCGTGCTGCCTTGTCCAGGCCTCCTCGCTTTGTGCCGTCCGCTGCTGGGAGCAGGACACGGGGGCTCCTCGTTCGCATGCTTTCCCGGGTGATCGGTTAGGGTTAGGGTTAGGGTCCCTCAGTCCCTCGCTTTGCTGCCTCCTCCCCCCCCACACCCCCAAAGCTTGGAGGTTCCCCGGCAAGGGGGAGGGAAAAAAATTGAAAGTTACACTTTCGTGCGTCCCTCCCGGCGTGACGCTGCGCGCTGACATCACAGGGCTGTAATGGTGGTGTGCCTCGAGATTTTTTTCATCAAACAAGTGTGCCTTTGCCCAAAAAAGGTTGGGAAACACTGCACTAGAGATTGGAAGTAAACAAACAGACTGGGGGAAAGCCTTCTTACCAAACAAGAAACAAAAGGAGGAGCTGCTTATATTTTTATATAAATTAGCATGTTGTAGAATTACCAGGCCAATAGATCTGGGAATTCATCACTGTTCTTTTTGCAATTCAAATGATGAAAAGGTTTGCATGGATTTAAGCTACCCTTGCTTCTGAAGTCAATAGTGCTGGATTGGCTTATATCCAAAAGCACCAGTTCAACTGGTTTTCAGTTAAGCAGCGCTTCAAATATTCCAATCTTTGCTTGCCTGGAACCAGGAGTGAATCTGCACTCCTCTTTGTGTCTCCATTCTTCTAAATTATGTAATCTTGACCAATGAAAGAAAAAGTACAGAACTAGGTGAACTAAGAGTCTGACCAACTCTGATAGCAGGTAGAGTTCCAACAAGCATCCCAGATTGCAATCACTTTTGTTTTTATTTATAAGTTGTTCTGAAAGAAAAGAAAATATTTAAAAAATGCCATTAGAAGGCCGGGTTTTGAATACTACAATTAATTGTCCCAGAGAAATTACAGAAAGCAAATATTTTATTGGACTAACTTCATTAAAACACTCATTACATGAATAACAATGCTGCAAATGCATTCTAGTATTGGGCAAAGAATATAAGGTGGTTACCAAAATGCCAGAGAATGCCAGCATCCCCATGTTTCTAGGGTAGTTCTAACAATTATGCAGTAATTCAGTACACTGAATTAGTTTCTTCTGTGGAATAAAAGGACACAAACTTCCTTCAGTTTAATTCCCCTCTTGTACAGCCTTTGCAATGTTCATTCAGAAGCCACAAGCTTATTGTAGCTGCTGAATACTCCCTCTTTTTTGGAAAAAAAAGAATTGAGTCATCTGGAAAACAATGGCTTGTTTTCCAAGCTGCTGAATACACAAGTATGGTATTGTTGATTTCCTTGTTTATTACACAGCCTCTGTAAAGTCAGTGCAGATCATGGAAAAAATTGTTTGAAGCCATTACATTCCAGATAGTCATGGACACTAGGCGTGTTTTGGGCACTCAAACATTTACTTTTTATGGTACATGAAAATTTACCAGTACTGTCTAAATTTTGAGAGGCAAGAAGAAAATAATTACTGTCAAGATGAAAATAATTACTGCCAAGTATTTCTGGCATAGAGGGTAACATCTACAGTGCTGATCCAAATTCATTACAGAAACACTGAATTCAGACACAATGTCAAATCATGGTTTGTCGTCTCAAATTCACATGCCCCCCACCTCCTTTGAGGAGAGGTTTTTTAAAGCTTTGGTAAAGGTTTAGAACTGCTGTTTCTCATTTCATCCAAATATAGGTATACGCCAAGTGTGGTTTGTTGAAACTATGGTTTAGGGTCCTTGATTTTATAGCCTGCCTATAAGCTATGGTTTGTACAAACCAGTTTCTTGTATTTGGGTGAAATTGGTTTCAAATTTGTTCATTAAGTCTGTTCCAAATCCAAGCAGAGGATGCAAATATTTGTCCCTTTGCATAGGGAGGTGGAACCATACATGGGTCACTGTAGTAGCACATCTCATAACAAGCTCTGGTTTCTCGTAAAACCTGAATCTGAGCCATGGAAAACACTATGATCCAAGGTACATAAACTGGTTCTTCTCTCAACCTGGCTTATTGGCATTTTTTTTTTTAAAAAAAAAAAGTCAACCTTGAGTACAGACCTCAGACTGAACACATTTTGTGAAAGGGGGAAGCATAACACAAAGATGTTCCCAGCACTCAGCTTTCCTAAATACCAGACCAGTTCCCTCAACACCAGCACTATCTTCTGTTCACATTTTTATAATCCGCTGCACTTTCAATCTATAACCCATAATATTTCTGCCACATAACCTAGATTCCTGAGAATCTCCAATGTTATGTTTGGTTTCGTTGGTGGGAGAGGGAGGAAAAAATAAAAAAAGAATATTTCTACTTTTGAAAGAAAGTTAAAAAAAAAAGTTGCAAGCAGTCTCTAGCAAAGGCTCCGAGCCATAGGTGTCTTTAATACATGGTTATTTCTCCCTCACGTCTTTTATCACCCGCCTTTCCTACCTACGATGTCCTTGAGCATTTGGCTGCCTGCCTTCTTACCTCGTTACTATCCCCACACCTGGATAAACTATGCAATGTTCCACAGAAATGCAAGTATTTCAGCTATAAAACTGCTCAAAGTATATAAATAACCGCTCTACTTCTTTACATCCAAGTCAGGTGAGAGACTGTCAAAGTACTGAACTGGTGTCTGGAATTAGTGACAGGCTGGATGAAATCAATAAACTGAAACTCAATCCTGACAAGACAAAGGTGTTGTGGGTAAATGGACTGTCTTCTCAGAGAACTGGTGCTCAGGCTGTTTTAGATTGAGTTGCATTTCTCTCCTAAAGGATCGTGTTTTGCAACCTCAAGGGGTTCCTAGAGGCAGCTCTGCCACTGGTTGTTCAAATTAAACAATCTATGGCCTTTTAAACTGTTGGGAGGGGTTGTTTTTGTTTGTTGCTATGCTATGTGTCTTTGTGTTTTTATATTATAAACTGCTCTGAGATCCTAGGATGGAGGACAGTATGGAAATTTAATAAATAATCATAATAAATAAACTGTGTGGTACATAGCACCTTTCATTAGCAGAGGCTATAGCACCAGCTGCAGCCGATCTTCGACAGAGACAGCCTGGCCATTATAAATCATGTTTAGGTAACATCTGTGACCAGCTACTGTAATGTGCTTTACATGGAGCTATCTTTGAAGACTACTGAAAACTGAAGTAAGTTCAAAATAAGAGCACTAGACTACTATCTGGCACCAGACATGGAAACCTTAACACACTGGTGCTTAAAAGAATTGCAGTGGATTCTGGTCCATTTCTGCACATGCTTTTGAAGCCCTACATAATTCTGAGACTGGGATATCTGGAGGAATGCTTGCTTCCGCATCAACCAGCCTGTGTGCCAAGCCATCAGAAAAGGCCCTCCCTTCAGATGCCCTCACTAATTGAGGTTAGGTGGGTAGCAACCGACCAGAGGGCCATTTTTGGAGTGGTTATAGAATTCCTGAGGAAGTTCACCAGGTGCCCATTCTGTTTGATGTGATGCAATTGCTTTTTTGTCCTCCTCTGTGCCTTAATCCAATTCAACTGCTTTGTCACTGCTATTTGTTTAGCTGTATTGTACGTATTTACCGTTGTCTGCATTTTCATTGTGAGCCGAAGGATAATGCACAAATAGAATAAAGTACAATAAAGTAACTGAGAAAAGAACTGGGCTGGACTAGCACAGTGTGTTACAAGCCCTTCCCACTGCTGCCCTTAAAAGCACAAAGCGACTCTCTCCTCACTTCTCCCTTCACATCTGCTCTCTCATTCTCACCAATGTTTCAACTGACTGTATGATGCAGACCCCTTTTTGCATTCATTTTCCAGCTGATCTATAGGCAGCCTTGACAAAATAGGCAAAAGCAGGCATTTTTCAGCCATCCCCCATCTCTGCCCAAGAGAGAATGTGTCTGATGTTTAATAGCCTCTGCACAAACTTACCCTCTATGATCCAACCAAAGGAACCCATGACCAAATCGCTGTATCATATTATTGCCTGAGGCATCCCTTCCCCACCCAACCCCATTGCATGCATCACAGCACCCGCCCAGCATTCGGCTCCCAGTGGAAATCAGATTCCAATGGCAAGAAGCCTTACCCTGCCTGGCAGCACTGATTCTAGCACTGCTGCATTCAAAGTATCACAGGATAAGGCAAATGATTGTTGTGCATTGCCGTTTGACACATTGGGTCTTTTTGGTTTCAGCTGGGTCACACTTCGAAGTTTCTCTTTACGGTTGTAATCCTAAATGCGCTCCTCCCTATAGAGCAATGACATTAATGAAAACAAAGGTTCCTCCATTACAAAACTTGTTTCTAAAGTGCTTTTAATTTCCCAATGCAAATTATTGCCTAGGAGGTATTCACAACAGCTGGGGGACTATTCCCCGCCCCCCCCGCCCCCAATTTACAGACCATGGAGGAAGTTAAGACCTTAAGATCTTCAAGACCACTGGACCACACTGCCACTCACTTTACACATTTCTAGAGAAAACTGTTGGAGAAAAGCAGACCAGCAGGCTTAAGGGAGAGCGCAAGGCAACTGCCTAGCAATGAAAATATAATAAAGCATATCATTTGTCTTTCTAAAGAATAATGATTCTAAACCGATTACTGGACCCTGCGAAGCTTAGCTTTCATTTTAAAAACAGTAACATTTTTCTACTCCTCAAGGCTGTGAAGTAAAGCTTGAAAATGTGCAGGCAGTGGCAGTGAATCAATCACAACCCAAAAGGGATCTTTATGGGTCTTCCAGTGTCCAGAGGCAATGTTCATGAATCTGCCATCCAAACTTCTCCTTTCCAACCTACACCCTCTAAGTTTCAAATCAGAACTCATCGTAAACACATGCAAATGTATGCATTCTTTTTCCTTTAGATGAACTGTGATGCTATGCTTTCCAATTTTAGACATTTAAAATATATTATTCACACCCAAGCAAGAAAGTCTGACTACACAATGGCCCCTGAAATATATTTGGGGAATTAGGCAAGGATGGCTTTTGTTGTTGTTGTTGTTTAGTCGTTTAGTCGTGTCCGACTCTTCGTGACCCCATGGACCAGAGCACGCCAGGCACTTCTGTCCTCCACTGCCTCCCGCAGTTTGATCAAGCTCATGCTAGTAGCTTCAAGAACACCATCCAACCATCTCATTCTCTGTCGTCCCCTTCTCCTTGTGCCCTCCATCTTTCCCAACATCAGGGTCTTTTCCAGGGAGTCTTCTCTTCTCATGAGGTGGCCAAAGTATTGGAGCCTCAGCTTCACGATCTGTCCTTCCAGTGAGCACTCAGGGCTGATTTCCTTCAGAATGGAGAGGTTTGATCTTCTTGCAGTCCATGGGACTCTCAAGAGTCTCCTCCAGCACCATAATTCAAAAGCATCAATTCTTCGGCGATCAGCCTTCTTTATGGTCCAGCTCTCACTTCTATACATCACTACTGGGAAAACCATGGCTTTTACTATACGGACCTTTGTTGGCAAGGTGATGTCTCTGCTTTTTAAGATGTTGTCTAGGTTTGCCATCGCCTTTCTCCCAAGGAGCAGGCGTCTTTTAATTTCGTGACTGCTGTCACCATCTGCACTGATCATGGAGCCCAAGAAAGTAAAATCTCTCACTGCCTCCATTTCTTCCCCATCTATTTGCCAGGAGGTGATGGGCCCAGTGGCCATGATCTTCGTTTTTTTGATGTTGAGCTTCAGACCATATTTTGCGCTCTCCTCTTTCACCCTCATTAAAAGGTTCTTTAATTCCTCTTCACTTTCTGCCATCAAGGTTGTGTCATCTGCATATCTGAGGTTGTTGATATTTCTTCCGGCAATCTTAATTCCGGCTTGGGATTCATCCAGCCCAGCCTTTCGCATGATGAATTCTGCATATAAGTTAAATAAGCAGGGAGACAATATACAGCCTTGCCGTACTCCTTTCCCAATTTGGAACCAGGATGGCTTTTAGTCTACCTCAATACCCACCCAATGAAGCAATACTTATCACTAGTTACTAAGACAGGAAAAATAACCACAGAATTCTCCTTTCTGAAAGAATAAAATTACCCCTCTCTACATACATTATATATATATATATATATATATATATATATATATATATATATATATATATAAAATCTATGTATGTGTGTGTGTGTGTGCGCGCGCGCGCGCGCACAACACCAAACACATACATTTGTTGTTGGCTAAAGACCACAGCTAATGTTGTAATTCAGAAGCTGGGACAGGCCTTCCAGCTGGGATTATAAAGCGCTTTGTTTAAGGCTCAAGCCACAGCAACACAAAGACTTGCAGCTTCAGAAGGTGTGGAATGTTAAGCCAACTCACTCATTCAATTTGATGCTTTTCTCTAATCTTTTATTTTTAATTAATGCTGTTTCTCTCTCCTAGGTAATGACATTTGAAGAGCATCTTATCCATAGCTCTTTTCATCCAGGTACTGCTGCCTGGAGCAGCATGCCTCTGGTTTCTTGAAAGGTAGCCTATTTGTTTTATGGCAGTTATCCGAAAGCTCTGATCAGCCATGGAGGGTAGGGACCTAGCTTTACTGATGCAGCAATCTCCAGTGTTAAATACGTTTCATATTTATGCCTGCATGTATTATATTAATGCTAGCGCTTTCCTTCCTATAAATCCTCAGAGAGCACCTTTTGAAGGAGGAAGAGTTGAAAGGCACAAGGGGATTAGGGCTTTATGAAGCCAGCAGATATCTCTAAGGAAGGAGAGATCTTTTCATCCTGCTAAACTGTGCAGGCAGGAAGGCCAGGGGAAGAGTGCAACTACAGGGCTTCAATCCATTTTGAGGCTTTGTGTCTCCTGGTACAAGCCAGACCACCATCAGCAGACTACAGGTCACACAATACAGCTTTCCTGCCACCCTTGCTCCCTACATTCTACAAACAACATCTCTTTCTAGCAGAAATGAACTTGTAGTTGCCATCAACCTCCATCTCCAGCCAAGAATCTCTGGGATACCCAGAGTAATTCAAGAGCAGCAGCAGGAGGTTACTTGGCACAGCTCTTGCTCCCAGGCTCAAATGCCAGCACAGAGAGAAGGCAACAGATGCCCTCTTTTGAAGAAACTCCTAGTTGTGCTTATGCTGTTTGAAAAGAGGGCTGGAACACAGAACAGCTGCTTCTAACTTCTGACCACCTCCAATCAACCAAAGCAAGTTGTTTCAAAAATTAGCAGAATGCAGATGGTAATCAACGGAAACACATTCTAAATGTTATACAGAACTGGTACAACATAATTAAAATCTTATGAGAGGTATTTTGTTAAAAAAGGAAACAGCCTCTACACGTCTAGTTCTCAGATTCTTCATAGTGTCCATCCCAACAGATTTTTGGCAGGACCCAACAGATTTTTGGCAGTGTTAGGTATTTTAATTCTGGCCATCTACTCATTTTTTAGTATCTTAGGGACTGTATCTCAGGTTTTTGAAAATGCATAGGAGCAACAGTATTTCTTTACCTGAAATTCCCATTATAGATATATTTCCTTAAATTCTGCTCACCAGTGTCACCCATGCCCCCAACCCCATGTGACCACTTCCACTTTGAATCAAGGGGGCTGCTACAACTATAACCTTACCAGGTTGGACATTTTGGACCAACATATCCACTTTGTTTTATTTATTTGTAACATTTATATCCTACTTTTCGTCCAAGCAGCTCATGGTAGCATCTGGTACTCAACCAGGCTAACATTTTGCACATCAGTCACAAAAATGCTTGGCCGTCTTAGTGACTCTCTAGCATTAGTATATCAGGAGCTCAAGTACTTGGAAAAACATTTTCCAGTAGCTGACATGTCACAGTGAACTCAGGTACAACTAGCATCCTGTTCAAAATCCCATAATAATAATAATAATAATAATTTATTATTTATACCCCGCCCATCTGGCTGGGCCTCCCCAGCCACTCTGGGCGGCTTCCATAAAAACCAAAAATACAATAAAATATCACACGTTAAAAACTTCCCTAAACAGGGCTGCCTTAAGATGTCTCCTGAATGTCAGGTAGTTGTTTATCGCCTTGACATCTGCTGGAAGGGTGTTCCACAGGGCAGGCGCCACTACCGAGAAGGCCCTCTGCCTGGTTCCCTGTAGCTTTGCTTCTCGCAATGAGGGAACCGCCAGAAGGCCCTCGGCGCTGGACCTCAGCGTCCGGGCAGAATGATGGGGGTGGAGACGCTCCTTCAGGTATACTGGACCGAGGCCGTTTAGGGCTTTAAAGGTCAGCACCAACACTTTGAATTGTGCTCGGAAACGTACTGGGAGCCAATGCAGGTCTTTCAAGACCGGTGTTATATGGTCTCGGCGGCCGCTCCCAGTCACCAGTCTAGCTGCCGCATTCTGGATTAGTTGTAGTTTCCGAGTCACCTTCAAAGGTAGCCCCACGTAGAGTGCATTGCAGTAGTCCAAGCGGGAGATAACCAGAGCATGCACCACTCTGGCGAGACAGTCCGCAGGCAGATAGGGTCTCAGCCTACGTACCAGATGGAGCTGGTAAACAGCTGCCCTGGACACAGATTTGACCTGTGCCTCCATGGACAGCTGTGAGTCCAAAATGACTCCCAGGCTGCGCACCTGGTCCTTCAGGGGCACAGTTACCCCATTCAGGACCAGGGAATCCTCCACACCTGCCCGCCTTCTGTCCCCCAAGAACAGTACTTCTGTCTTGTCAGGATTCAACCTCAATCTGTTAGCCGCCATCCATCCTCCAACCGCCTCCAGACACTCACACAGGACCTTCACCGCCTTCACTGGTTCTGATTTAAAAGAGAGGTAGAGCTGGGTATCATCCGCATACTGATGAACACCCAGCCCAAACCTCCTGATGATCTCTCCCAGCGGCCGCATGTAGATGTTGAAAAGCATGGGGGAGAGGACAGAACCCTGAGGCACCCCACAAGTGAGAGCCCAGGGGTCTGAACACTCATCCCCCACCACCACTTTCTGAACACGGCCCAGGAGGAAGGAGCGGAACCACTGTATAACAGTGCCCCCAGCTCCCAGCCCCTCAAGACGGTCCAGAAGGATGCTATGGTCGATGGTATCGAACGCCGCTGAGAGATCCAGCAGAACTAGGAAACAGCTCTCACCTTTGTCCCTAGCCCGCCGGAGATCATCAACCAGTGCGACCAAGGCAGTTTCAGTCCCATGATGAGGCCTGAATCCCGACTGGAAGGGATCCAAATGGTCCGCTTCTTCCAGGCGTGCCTGGAGTTGTTCGGCAACCGCTCGCTCAATCACCTTGCCCAGGAATGGAAGATTTGAGACTGGGCGATAGTTGGCCATCGTGGCCGCATCTAAAGATGGTTTTTTAAGAAGCGGTTTAATAACCGCCTCTTTCAGCGGGTGTGGGAAGGCTCCCTCACGGAGGGAAGCATTCACCACCCCACGAAGCCCATCGCCCAGCCCTTCCCGGCTTGCTTTTATTAGCCAGGATGGGCAAGGATCCAGGAGACAGGTGGTTGGTTTCACTCGTCCAAGCAGCCTGTCCACATCCTCGGAGGTAACAGATTGGAATTGATCCCACTCAACTTGACCAGACAGAACTCTTGCACTCTCCCGCCCCGGCCCTGCTCCCACGGTGGAGTCTACTTCTTCCCGAATCTGAGCGATTTTATCTGCAAAAAACTTTGCAAAATCATTGCAGGAGAACATGTGGCCCGTACTGGGCCCCGATGTTGCAGGTGGTTCCGCTAAATTGTGAACCACCTGAAAAAGTCTCCTGCTGCTGTTTTCTGCAGATGCAATAGAGGCGGTGAAGAAATTCTTCTTCGCCGTCGCTATCGCCACTTGGTAGGCTCGACGTTGAGCTCTAACCTGTGTCCGGTCAGATTCGGAATGAGTTCTCCGCCACCGGCGCTCTAGCCGTCTCAACGATTGTTTCATTGCCCTCAGATCCGTGGAAAACCACGGGGCTGTCCGGGCTCCATGCAATCGGAGAGGGCGCTTCGGAGCCAAACAGTCAATAGCCCTGGTTAACTCCACATTCCAGCGGGCCACCAGGGAATCAGCTGAAAGGCCATCAACATGGGATAAAGCATCCCCTACCACTCTCTGGAAACCATTTGGATCCATTAAGTGGCGGGGGCGGACCATCCGAATTGGTCCCACCTCCCTGCAGAGGGGATGGGTCGCAGAGAAGTCCAGTTGCACCAGGAAGTGATCTGACCATGGCACTTCTTTCGTTTCGCTTTTACTTAGTGTCAGATCACCAACATCCATAGAGGTAAACACCAGGTCCAAGGCATGTCCACGGCTATGGGTTGGGCCAGACTTATTCAGGGACAGCCCCATGGAGGCCATGCTTTCCACGAAGTCCCGAGCGGCCCCTTGTAAGGTCGTGTCGGCATGGATGTTAAAATCCCCTAGGACGACCAAGCTAGGTGTCTCCAGGAGAACATCCGCCACGACCTGAAGCAGCTCGGGCAGGGAATCCTTGGCGCAGCGGGGAGGTCGGTACACCAAAAGGAATCCTGTACTGCCCCTATTGCCCAACTTCCAGAACATGCACTCAGAAAACTGGGTCTTCCCAATAGGACGCCTGGTGCAAACTAATGACTTCCTAAAAATCACTGCAACCCCCCCTCCCCGCCCACATGACCTGGGTTGCTGTGCGTAAGAGAAACCTGGTGGACAAGCAGCGGCAAGAACAGGCCCATCTGCTTCATCCAACCAAGTCTCTGTTACACAAGCCAGGTCAAATCCTCCATCCATGATCAAGTCATGGATGGCAGTGGTCTTCTGAATCATTGACCTGGCATTGCACAGCAGCACCTTCAGGCCATGTGGGTATCCCTTGCTGATTCCAGTATCCGTCCGGACAGGACCAGACCTGGAGGCAGGGATAGTCCTCAGACAACGACTAAACCTGCCTCCTCTGTAATGACATGGTCTGGTCTTAGCGTAACTCCTCCTCCTACCCGTGATCACTGAGATCGGTTGTCCCAGTGCATCCCCCCCTGTGGAACATGCCCCAGCCATTTTGTGGGCTGGGGCCCACTCCCCGGCAGCCCTGACCCCTCCCCCTAAAAACAAAATAACACCTTAAACAAACAAACAAAACCAGTACAACAATACAAACAAAAAAATATAAAAATTACAAAAACATCAAAATAAAAAAATAATAATTCCCCAAACAAAACCAAACATCAGTCCCACCCCCCACATACAAAAAATCCAGAAAAAAAAAAATTTTTTTAAACATTTTAAAAACACTCTGTGCCTCTCCGGCAGTAACAACTGTCCTAGTGAGGCCTGTCAGGCCCCGCCCTGGGCCAGGTGGTAAGTGGCAGGGAGGAGCAGGGCCCTCAGGCACTCACTCAGGGAGTCTTCCTGGGCAGCAGGCCGCAAGCAGCACACAGTCCTTATGAGGCCAAAGGCCCCGCCCCAAGCCAGATGGTAAGTGGCGAGAGCAGGGCCCTCAAGCACTCACTCAGGGAGTCTTCCTGGGCAGCAGGCCGCAAGCAGCAGGCAGTCCTTATGAGGCCCCAGGCCCCGCCCCAAGCCAGATGGTAAGTGGCAAGAGCAGGGCCCTCAAGCACTCACTCAGGGAGTCTTCCTGGGCAGCAGGCCGCAAGCAGCAGGCAGTCCTTATGAGGCCCCAGGCCCCGCCCCAAGCCAGATGGTAAGTGGCAAGAGCAGGGCCCTCAAGCACTCACTCAGGGAGTCTTCCTGGGCAGCAGGCCGCAAGCAGCAGGCAGTCCTTATGAGGCCCCAGGCCCCGCCCCAAGCCAGATGGTAAGTGGCAAGAGCAGGGCCCTCAAGCACTCACTCAGGGAGTCTTCCTGGGCAGCAGGCCGCAAGCAGCACACAGTCCTTATGAGGCCCCAGGCCCCGCCCCAAGCCAGATGGTAAGTGGCGAGAGCAGGGCCCTCAAGCACTCACTCAGGGAGTCTTCCTGGGCAGCAGGCCGCAAGCAGCACACAGTCCTTATGAGGCCAAAGGCCCCGCCCCAAGCCAGATGGTAAGTGGCGAGAGCAGGGCCCTCAAGCACTCACTCAGGGAGTCTTCCTGGGCAGCAGGCCGCAAGCAGCAGGCAGTCCTTATGAGGCCCCAGGCCCCGCCCCAAGCCAGATGGTAAGTGGCAAGAGCAGGGCCCTCAAGCACTCACTCAGGGAGTCTTCCTGGGCAGCAGGCCGCAAGCAGCAGGCAGTCCTTATGAGGCCCCAGGCCCCGCCCCAAGCCAGATGGTAAGTGGCAAGAGCAGGGCCCTCAAGCACTCACTCAGGGAGTCTTCCTGGGCAGCAGGCCGCAAGCAGCAGGCAGTCCTTATGAGGCCCCAGGCCCCGCCCCAAGCCAGATGGTAAGTGGCGAGAGCAGGGCCCTCAAGCACTCACTCAGGGAGTCTTCCTGGGCAGCAGGCCGCAAGCAGCACACAGTCCTTATGAGGCCAAAGGCCCCGCCCCAAGCCAGATGGTAAGTGGCGAGAGCAGGGCCCTCAAGCACTCACTCAGGGAGTCTTCCTGGGCAGCAGGCCGCAAGCAGCAGGCAGTCCTTATGAGGCCCCAGGCCCCGCCCCAAGCCAGATGGTGAGTGGCAAGAGCAGGGCCCTCAAGCACTCACTCAGGGAGTCTTCCTGGGCAGCAGGCCGCAAGCAGCACACAGTCCTTATGAGGCCCCAGGCCCCGCCCCAAGCCAGATGGTAAGTGGCGAGAGCAGGGCCCTCAAGCACTCACTCAGGGAGTCTTCCTGGGCAGCAGGCCGCAAGCAGCACACAGTCCCAACTACTTAATGTGTTACTAATTATCAATGACAGCAACATATAAGTCAAACAGACAGCTCCAATTTTTGTCACAAACAGTAGCTTTAAAAAAAAAAAAGCAGGGCAGATTTACTGTATTGGTTATTAATCACTGTGCCCTCATAATAAGTGTTCTTCCTTTTGATACTCCGTATTAAAGCCATCCTTGATCTAAGAGGCATGAGATTCAATAGAAAATTCCTGGCCACCTTCCATCACCTGTATGGATGTCTACTTTGCCCTCTCTCCCCTAATCTTCAATACTGGGGTGCAGAATATCTTGGCATAAAGAAAGTGCAGCTTGAGGCATGAGCTTACCAGTGAAGAACAAAGCAACACTCATGAACGCAAGACAGCATTAGGAAGGCATACCCCTTTGATATTCTGTATAAATCATTCCAGGTTAAGCTGCCATCCAAGGGATGCTGAGAGGATCAGTTAATGAGTGTGAAAGCACTTTGAAGATGAAAAGCAATCCAAGCGCCAAGTATTATTTCAAATTGATATTTATGTATGCTGCGTTTTCGTATTTTAAGATGTGCCTTGGCAAGCTAAGGGCTCTCTTTATCAGGAACTGTCTCCAGAGCAATCGGAGGAGATAGATTAGGAAGGCACAAACAAAATTTATATATGGAATTTCCTGGAGGGAGAGGGAATTTCACTGGGAATAAAAGCAGCAGCGACTTCTGAAACAAGAGAGAGGGAAACCCAGGTCCAAAACAACACAGATACATATTTCTATTTTATTTTAAAAAATGATAAGGGAAAATAAAAGCAAGTTCTCCACCCACCAAGGGCCACCAGAGGCTGCACTGTTTTCCAGGACCAGTCCCGCCTGCTCCTCACACCCCCCCTTCACCACCACATGGGTCTCCACAACATACTGCAAAGGACAAAAGTTTTGTCAGTTCTCAGGAATATATATATTTTCCGGGGTGGGGGGAAGAGAAACTAGAGAAAAAGAAATCTCCAGCAACAGTAGACAGAAGACAGATGCAACTTCCAAGGCGCCCCTCCCGTTCTTTCACACATGGGACCAACACGCTTCCCTCCCCAGCCTAGAACTGCAGCTTTGGGGGGGAGGGGTCAAAGAGACCGACTGCCGGGGGGGGGCGGATGGAGAAAAGAGAGAATCATCCCAAACCACGGTTGAGGGAGGCGGAGAGGCGGCTTTCGCTTCTGCAGGCCTTTCTCCCTCCTTCCCCGCCAACTAACCCCGCTCCCTCCTTTGTCCACTGCACCCCCCCACTCCGCCCCGCCGCCTCCCTGCCGCTCTCCCTCGGCCCTTCCCCACGGCGAAGGAGGCTCGCCTTCCTCCACCCGCGAAGGCGGAGGAGCAGCAGCCCGCGTCGGACCCTCGCCTGGCGCCCGAGCTCCAGCCGGGCCTTGCACGCGCTCCCGGCGCCCCCGCAGCCCATTCATTAGCCTGCGAGAGAGCGGCGGCGGCCGCCCGCTCGCCCCTTCCTCCCTCCTCCTCGCCGCCTCGTACCTGTTGTCCGCAAGCCCCCGGGCAGCACCTGAGGAGCCAGGAGGAGGAGGCGGCGGCGGCTGGGAAGGCAGGCTCCCTCGCTCCCTCCGCGGGTTCCCGGGCGCCGCTTGCTAGGCAGCTCTCAGCCAAGGCTGCCGTCCTCCTTCGCAGCGTCTGCAGCAGCCCACAGTGGCGGCGGCGGCGGAGGGAGAGGGGGCTGGTGCGCGGTGCATTAGCAGCGTCTCCTCCTCAAAGGCCACAGCAGGCTCTGCGGGGAGCACCGAAGAAGAGGAGCTGTTGCTGCTGCTGAGGCTGCCGCGGTTAACCCTTCCCAGCCCGGCCCCGCTGCTGGCAGAAGGACCGAGCGACCTCCTGCCAGCTCTCCCATCAGATTTGGCCCGCCCCCTTCCTCCGTATCTCCACCCACCAAGAAGGTTCCTCCGGCGGCGGCGGCGTGTGTGCCGTGCCTCTGGTTTGTTTGCCGAGGCGTCGTCGGGGCTGCAAGTTGGGAATCCTGGCTTTCCTTGCAATCGCCCGCCGGCTCTGCTCCAGAGTAGAACCGGAGAGGATCGCGGCGGGTCTGGGTTGGAATGCAGCGGCGGCGCGCTCCGGAAATCAAGGCTGCCTTTCGTCGCCAATGCTGAACTTGTACCGCCGAAGTCGGGTTTACTTTTGAGACAGCGCGCCCCGTTGATCGTGGCCGTGTGCAACAGCATCTCGGAGCATGCTTAGCATCTCGGCCTTAATCATGCGCGGGAACCGGGTTCCCTCCCCCCCACACGCGCGCCTTAGCCCGAGATGCACGGGGATCAATTACTTTCCACTAGGATTCGCGCTGGCACCCCTTTCTGCTGTAGACTTCAATGGTGTTCACATGAGGCGCCTAGGCCCTAGGGAAGTGCATTGGGCTCCGCAACTCACGGGTGGAGCGGGATAGGTTTTGCTGATTCGTAGCCGGGAAAGTGCTCGTCCAGGGTGGAGGGAGGTACAGCAAAGAGGCACCTGCGTTTGTGTAGATCAGCAGGTCTTTGCCTAGTCCAAAAGAGACAAGCAGCGTTCCTAAGCAGTTTGCAGGCTTTGAGGCCCTCAGTATGGCAGCCCACCTTAATTAATTTTGCTTTGTTTGGTGGAACAGTAAGATTTTGAGGTGGGAGCGGAGTGTCATTTGTGCACCTGCAGTAACCCATTTCACATACGGGGAACACCGAGGCCAAAGACAACTGATGACTCCATCGCAGAAAATTCTAAACCCAAGCAGAGCAGAGAACTCAGTTCAGTAACATGACCCCAGCTGAGCTGCATGACTCTCTGAAAATCAGATATATGCACTGTGTGGTCAAAGAACTCGGCGTGTGGAAGACAACACAAACACTTTTTCTCTGTGTGTCACCCACACGTATATACAGAGAGATGAATATGTCACAGATCTAGGTTCATTTCAGCCTCGCTTTCTCTCATAGACACACACTTCTTCCAGAGCCTGGTCTGGATCCAAGCTACTCCTTTGTTAACACCTGCTGGTTGTGGCTGAGCAGCTGCTGTAACTTCCTTTCAGCCTGGTATCATTCAGACAAGAAGCAGATTAATAAGTAACTAAATGAGAGTTGGGGGAAGCAAAACAGGAAGGAAACAATCTCCCATGCCTCACTGGTGATGTGGACATCAAAAAGCTGCAAGGACCAGCCAAGAGTTGGTTGGTAATCCTGTTTCAAAGGCCATCAAAAAGAATAGGTTTGCACATAGCTGGCTCCTAAAATGGTTTGCAATAAATTTTCTTTAAAAAGGTTTGCAGCTGGGAATACTGTCCCTACCTTGAACATGTCTTACTGTGAAGTACGCCAGATAATTTAGATGCAACTTAATTTCAAGGTAAATGTACATAGGGATGTAACCCTGCAGCTTGATCTAAGCACAGTGATTCAAAATATCTGTCACACTTTTACCCTGCTGTTCTCAAGACAGAGGTGATCACGGTGGTTTATAGGGAACCCATATAGCTTACAAGACAAGAGGTGCTTAGGCTTCATAGACACCATACATTTAAAGCATACACCCAAAGAATCCTGGGAACTGTAGTTTCCCATCACAGAGCTACAATTCCCAGCAAGCATCCTAAACAAACTACAATTCCCAGGACTCTTTGACAGGGTGGGATTTAAATGTATGTTGCCTCAGCAGCTGAATTGCATTGTTTTGGACCTAGTGAGTTCAGTGCTTTTATCCACAATTCCAAGGTACTGCTGCACTTGGAATTTGGGGATTATTATTTTTTTAGATTACTGAACCTTAGAAAGGGTACTGTAGATCTGAAAAGGATGCAGGAAAAGGGGGCAACTCCCCTATGAAGAAAATGTATAATATTTGTGGATATTTGGTTTAGAATAGCTACGATGTAGAGAAAGTGACCAATGAGAGAGGTGTTTTTTTTCTTGTTCCATAATACTAGAACCAGAGCTCCACTCCAAATATTTCTGTGGTCCCCCCCCCCTGGCCTTTACATCACTTTGAGAGGCCAAAAGTAGGTAGAGACAGAATTCCAGACTTTCACATATCTAGGGAGGTCAGCAGTGTACCCACTGCCAGAGCCAACAGCAGATGGAGCCAACTTATTCTAGGTTTCCCCCGTCACCACTGTGATGAGGGCAGTGTTCTGTGAGTGCAAAACAGACGGGACAGTGCCCTGTTTGCCCTAAATCAGGCATGGCCAATCTTGGCCCTCCAGCTGTTTTGGGACTACAGTTTGCATCATCCCTGACCATTGGTCCTGTTAGCTAGGGATGATGGGAGTTGTAGTCCCAAAACAGCTGGAGGGCCGAGTTTAACCATGCCTACCCTAAATGGATCCATCTCCACTGGAGAAATAAGCAGTTGTTCACATATCACATAATTAAACTATGACATTCATTAATATCACTTGGTGATAAAAGTGTACCTTTCCACCAAAAATTGGGCACTGACGACAGCAAAAAGGTGGAAAATATTCAGTGGTGGCATGGTGGAAGAATCCCATTTGTAGTTTCTTCTTCTGCCGTCTATATTTTAATCCAGGCAGTTTAGGACTCTTTGTTGTGTGAGCCTGGTTAGAAAGTGGGAGATCAAATTGGATGTCAGTTAACTGAGTTTCAGAGCTGCCGTTTGTCACAATATTAGGGTTTTTTTTAAGTGTTTAATAAGGACGCCTCCCAAAGATTACTTTCTGGCGTGGTGATTTCTTCTGTGAATAGTTCAAAACTGTGAGTCACCACCTCCCAAACGAATCTGCATTTCAAAAGTTTCCAAGATGGGATGAGTGATTTGTCATTTCAAAATCTGCCAGTAAATCAGCTCCACAGTGTAAAAATGCACATGCGAACCAGACAGTGAGTGGTGATGTCAGACATCAGTTGAAAAAACATTTGTTTGTTGATAGGTCCTTTGTTACCAACTTGATGAAATGGCTCCTGGCCTCCTCAGAGCATTACACTGCATTTGGCACTTTAGAAAGTAACAGAACAGAGAGGTCCCTGCCTCAAATAGGTTACAATCTAAATTTCTATACAGCGAGACCGGGAGAGAGAATACCCAAGAAGACACAAATCTAATTACTGTATAATGGAGAGTCTTGTGGCAATCTGAATACTAACAAATGTACTCTGGCATAGGTTTTAATGGACTACAGTTCACTTCATCAGCTACATTAAGTTTTATCTTGAGATGTAAACATTGAGGTCAAAAGGAAATGAAATGCAGAAAAGTATAGACAGTTAAAATTATATTACTAACAGTGGTCATTCACACACACACACACACACAAAATCCAGAAGTGTAGATAACATAGACATTGTGGCATCGGTTAGCCAATTAACACATGTGATCGAAACTAGTTGTCATTCCACTAATTCACTCTGCAAGTGTCTGGCGACACAATCACACAACTTAATAAGTCATCCACAACTTCAGCCGTTCATTCCCCTGTTCTTTCAATGTGATTTATGGCATTATCTGCCAACAATGGCCCCTCTGCATTCTGCATAGGGCAAACAGATCTACACAAAAGAATGGACACAAATCTGATACCAGAAATGGCCATATCCAAAAATATGTACACTTCGTAAATGCATACATTTATTCATTACAGTTATTTTATCCTACCTTTCAGGATATAAATCCCATCAAGTCAGCTTACAAGTAACATGCAATTGCATATTACTTTTAGAGGGAGACCATAATGTGAAACTACTAAATTACTTCAAGAAGTTAAATACTATGGCTTGTGGTTTGAATCAGGATAAGGGATTTTTGTCACACTGCATGTGCCAATTGGCTTACCAATATCAGGTGGCCAGTGTTATCAACAGCTTTTCTGTGTGTGAATGGCCACCATTAACAATGTAATTATCACTATCTAGATTTCATTTCCTTCTTACCTTACCATTTACAGCTCTTTTCCATGTACAGATATACTGCAGCCCAGGAACTCTTATGCCACAACACATTGGTTAGTCTTTGCAATGCCACAAGACACTGCTGCTTTTGCTGCAGCAAGCTGACATGGCTCCTCCCTTGGCAAATGTGAACATACAGGGCATATGCAGGTTTATGTGGAAGTCAGCACTGCGTTCAGAAGAGTTTAGTTCCAGATAAATCTCTATAGGATTGCAGCCCTATTTTCACTTGGCGATGAAGGTGAAGCAAAAAGCTTAAGGGAAAATTCTGATGGGAGATTTGCTGTGCCACTTTAGAAGCACAGAGTGTATCTCCTTGTTGTATATGGTGCCATTACAATTCAAGACATTCCCCTCTTAGGAAGAGAATGTTTTATTGATTCGCAGTAGCATGGTGATGTTCTGGACTTCCTGGGGAAATCAGGACAATTGCCAAGCCTGCTCCCAGTTCTGCACAAGGAGACACAGCAGGATACTGTCCACATGCAACCCTACTGAGTGGCATAGAGTGAGGTGGAAAGAAAAGGAAAGCAGCAGTATCCACTGAGAGTCAGTGTTCCTTTCTGCCCCGCAGGGGAAATAAGTGTTTAAAAAAAGAGTGCTAAGGACAAAGAGCTCCTGAGTACATACAAAGTCCATTGTTCTTTCTAATTAATGGTGTTGAACTCGATGGAACAGTACAGAGTTCATGTATTTGCATTCGCAGAACAACATTTCCATAGCACACACTTGCACTGCACTACAAATGCAGCCACCTCACCACTTGATACCTTAATCACGTGTACTTTTTAAATAAAGGGTTGCTATATGAAAGCACCCACATACTAATTAATAGCAAAAACAGCCCCGATGGATCTTTGCCAGGCTTTGTGCTTTTCAGTTCTGGCCAACAGCCCAGAGGTTAAAATTCAGACTAGACTGACTGGATGTGTTTTCTTCGTGCTTCTTTCTTGTGTCCCTTGTGTTCAGAGATGTGCTCAGTAGCTGTCTGTGGGCAGTACTAAGAGAAGCTGGGCCATGCGGATTACCTGGGTATGGAAGAAAAAACCGAATATCTCTGGAAATACACCCTGACCTTTTCAGGGGAGATTTCTTCTATGCCAGCAATCCCACACACCGTCCCCACACTTCTGAAACCCAGGTTTTGTTTTGTTTTGACTCAATGTGGGTGACACTGGCCCTGGGTGGCTTATCCTAAGTTATGTGATAATCTCTCAGCGAAAGGATTCCCCGGCACTGTGATTAGCCGGGAGAAGAATGCGTTTGATGCTCTGTCCGGTGATCTATATTTCCATAAAGTCCTTTCTCCCCCTGCACCATTCCAGCAGCAAAACTTGGTGGAATGCCCCGAAGGGCCGGATGAGGCTGCCTGCTTTTGGGGTAATTGGTATGTCTAGCTGATGTCTTCTTCTAAGGCTGCTCCCTTTCTTTGGCAATTGGTGCGCTTCCTGTGTCCTCATGCATGTCAGATTCTTGAAGCCAATTAACTCTGAGGTTTCCCCCACCACCTAACCAGGGATTGAGAAGAAGCTGCTGGCTCATCAAATAATTTCCACTTTTCACGCTCCAGTTGAGAGATGAGGGGCAGATCAGCTCCAACGGCCAGCTGCATGTTGGACTTTGCCTAGCTACAATCCCTGCTCTAGCCTGCAAAGAATTCCATTCCCTTGGCCTGGAGGAGAGTTTGGAGGTGGGGAGAGAAAGAGAGAGGCCCAGATTTGTCCTAGTTCATCATTTTCTCCCTGCCCCTTTATTCCTGCCTAGAGGCTTCTGAGGATTGTTAAGTCATGTACAGGCAAACTCAGAACAATAGCAATGGTACCTGAAATCATTGTCAGCACACAGTAGCAGTCATGTGGATGCATAAATTCTAAACACCGAGGGCAGATGACACCTACGATGCAATCAGTGGCAAAGAATACATTGCTTCCACACACCCCCATGGAACAACCTCTGTTTCCAGCTCATGTTCAAACAGATTGGTTTCAAAACAAAACAAAACCACTGCAGTAACTGAAAGTTTTACTTTTTAGTTGGTTCCTATGAACAAACATAAACATTTTCTTCTGATCAGATTGCCCTGGGCATATGCTCAGACTTGCAGGTAGCCTATGGAGATTAAAGGCTCTTCCAGATGACCAGTTAATTGCACATTCATTGCATTTCCACACACAGGTACACAATTCTCATGGTGCTTCTAAAATGTCACTGTTCATTGACCTTTCCAATTGGTTTGCATTGAGGTTATATGATGTCACACAGTGTTGCCAATACTCCAAACTTTCCAGTGCGTCTCCCCTTGTCCATATTTGTGGTGAAATGTCTCCTGCAGTTTTCCATTTTGTTTTCCATCAACGAATTGTTTGATATTGTGGAACTGTACCAAAACAGTGCCCAGCAGCAAAGAACAAAAGAAACAGCAATCCAAGGGTGTGAAAACGAAGTACAATAGGCATTACTCTTAAGAGTCCGACATGAACATGTTGTGAGCAAGCAGGTTTTACAGTTCTTTCAGGAGAATGATAAAAACAGGATCTTCCAGTCATCCACAATAAAAAGAGTTATTTAATATATCGTTTTAAATAAACAGCTTTCACATCTCTAAACCTGTGTGTACTATTTTGTGAACACGTTGCTTAAATAAACTTCAGCTGCAATCCTATGCACACTTACTTGGAAGTAAGCCCTGCTAACATATTGGGACTCACTGAAGAGTAAACATTCATTAAATTGCACCCTAAAAGAATTATTATTATAATGCTAATAAATTTAAAAGCAGGTAAATTGAAAAGTTGACAAATAAGTGCCTATGAAGATAAATAGCAAAAGAAAATTTACTTTGGATATAAATCCAACAGGGAAAAGCAAAATAAAAACACACCATAAAAACAAATGGGAACAAAAGTAACAGAAAAACAAACTAGTATCCTGCGTCACAGGACAGGAAGCTGATCTGGGATGGGGATCCTGTGGCCAGCCCTCCAGATGTTACTGGACTACAACTCCCATCAAACCTGTCCACTGACCGTGCTCGCTGGGGCAGATGGGAGCAAGAGTCCAATGTAGAAGGTACATCTTCAAACTTATACCAGCCTTATATCCATTTCATTGTCCCCAAAGAATCCGAGGAACTCTGATCGGGTGACTGCTCTGAGGATATAGGAGATCCCTAAGCAGAGGTAGAATTCCTCAGGGAGGGAGGGAGAGAATGACTATCAAAACTTTATGAGCACACTTATGTGAAAAAAATCCCCTCTGGATTCATTCCAAGTAAAAATGTATATTTATGGCACAAATATGCCCAGGCACAGCCAGTCTGAGCCACGCAGCAAGAGTGTCTGGAGCAGCAAATTCTGTAAAGCAGGTGTGGGAAAACCTTTGGTCCTCCAGATGTTGATGAACTACAATTCCCATTACCCCTGATTATTGGCCACATTTTCCTCTCCCCCGTTAATGCACTTTTCTTTCCTGTTGTCTTCTGTCCCTTGAGTCTCTGCAGTTTCCCATCCCTTCTTTCCTGTGGTAGGTTCATCTGAGATCACATATTTCCTCTAAGCTATTTTCTGATAATGTTACTGTACAGTAAGTACATGTGGAAAAGCATAGCCCTCAAAAGGCAAAGGCAAAATGTGAAAACTTTCCACCAGAGGCTTAGGCATATTGCCTATTGTGCATGAGTTAAAGTCCATGCACTGATCAAGAATTCACTGTATGTCTAACATACAGTACAATGCTATGCATGTCTACCCAGAAGTAAGTCTCTTGGTGTTTAATGGTGTTTGCTCCCAGGTATGTGGGTACAGGATTGCAGCCTAGACTTTGGTTTAGGGTTGGTGGAAACAGGGTTCTTGTACCTTTACCACCTATGTGGCAGGCAGAAGTTCAACTGGTTAAACCTTTCATAATATAGAAATATAATTATTAGAAAAGCTTCATCTGTTCACATTCTGTCTGTCAGACATTTTATTATGTCATAGTAAGGGATTTATTTTTCCTGTGGCCTCTTCTACACTTGTGAAGGACGACACAAATATGCACATGACAAAAAGCCATTTGCAAATTGTATGTAAATATGTGTCCTCTTTTGCAAGTGTCCTCTTCTGCAATCTCCATGGGCCCAGAAAATCCTGTTGGCACCCCTGAGCGCTGACACCACGTTTGTGAGGATCCTGGACACCCTCTTTCAGTGCCCTGCCTGACTTACTGGGGCACCATGGATGGTGAGCTGCATTCATTACAGAGCTGAATGGTGGCTTCAGTGAGCAAGCCGCATTTCTCTGGCCCCCTGTGTAGCAACAAATGGGGAAAATAATAAAAAAGATTGGTTGACTCCATGCTGAGTGGCACTGGGCAGAGAGGTGCACAGGACAGCTGCACCAAGCAAGCAAGTGAACTATCTTTCTGTTCCCTTCCTGGAGCTCTCAATACTTCATTGTCAAGACAATCAAAATACGGCCCACCTCCTTGGTCCGTTCAGCCACCCAGCGATGACCAGGGATTTTAATGAGACTTGGAAATTCCACCGGCAGAGTTTTCCACATGTGGTTGTAAACACTGCACCTGTTTATTTTCCATGCTATGATATACAAGAAAGGGGCCACACAAGAAAGGTGTCAGTTCTACTTTTCAATTCAGCTTCGTAACGAAGGATGTTTATTGCTCACATTGTGCCTTCAGAGCTTCATGTTCTTTCTTGATCTTTGAGATGAAAAGGCCAGCCCTTCGTCATCTGTTTGTGTGCCACTGAAAGGCTTCCAGAGTCTGTGCTGGCAGAAGAATTCCCAGCGCTTTCGCATTCCCAATGGCACTCAGCGCAAGACACACACAAAAGGGCTCCAGGGACTGCGGGAAGCCCTTGTCATCCCATTTGAGAAACATCAGTCAGGATACACATTCTCCCTTTCCAGCGTTGTCCCAGCTCCACCCTCCGCCCCCCTAAGTCTGTGTTTCATTAGCTAACATTTTGTGGTTGTCTCACTACACACTCAAGTGGGAATATCCAACGCTGGAGAGAAAAAGCGTTGCTGTGATATTTGGTGTACCACATCTGATAGGGATGAAGCAGTAGACTGTCTGATCTCTGGAATGTGGCCTCTGGCACCGTTCTCTGGAATAATTCCCCATTAACAAATGGGAAAAGGAACCATTTAAATCAAAACATCCATCCCCCAACAAAAGAGAGAGGGAGAGATACCAGAGGAAAGTGAAAACACAAAACTGGTTACAAATTTATACTCACCAGGCAGAAATTCCTATTATTTGGAACTTAAGGCAGTTTTAGTACCCTTGCATGTTTTCTGAGAGTCCATATTGTTCCAAAATATATTCGCGTTCCTGTGTCCATTACACCCCCGGATACGTACATTGTCTACAAAAAACACGGCAATTTTGTCAAGAACAAAGGTCGTTTGCAAGGTCAGCTACAATAGTTCCAAGAAATATGCATTTTAGAATACTTGAACCCTTGTGAGAGATTTTTGGAGTGGGACTTGCACAGAAATTATCGTGCCAAGAAAGGGGGAGAAAATATGACTAATAACTAGTCTCAGAGCTAAAGTTCACAATGTCCAGTGGCGAAAATGTTCCCACTGATTAATTATTCTTGTGGGGAAAGGAATTTGCTAAGTATTCGGCCTGGCATTTGCAAACACCCATCCGCCCACACAGTAACAACATGACTGTTAAAGGGGTTCTGATTAAGCACATTTGTCCATTTGCATCTTTCACTTAAGGGCTTGCCGGCTTGGCCAGCATCTGCCAAGCTAGGTGAAGAGATAAACAGATCAATCTCAAAACAAATTATGCAACTTCATGAACTTATCTTGGTGGGAACTGGTAGACCACACAAGTAGAATGGATCAACAGTGAACCAAATAATTGCTTGATTATTTTTGTTTAAGGCATGCTAACAACTTAAAGCAGATTTATAGCCACATCACTGCAAAGAAGGACTAAAGAGAGCAGAAGTATTTTGGCCGAATATTCTAGAATTATCCAATGCAATTACCAAAGAATGCAGCAGCAATCCTATATGCAGTACGGATGAGCAGTACGTAATGGGAGGCTGTAGCCACAGAACAGTTGAAGGGAGATAGCTAAGGAGATAAAGTTGAAATATTCTCCACTGTCACTAGTTGAAAAGTAGATGTGGCTTTGGAGTTTATGGCTTACTTCCTGGCGAGAGATCCTGAGAAAATAAATTATCCTTCCTAACTAGCGCCAGGGCCTTTAATGCCAAGCATTAATGTTTCTGCCAATTGTTAATTGCCTTGACAAGTTCTCTGGAAGTGGTCTGAGAATGCCCCTCTCTGCTGTTGATAACATGGCAGTACTGCCGGTGCACGCATAGCCTCGCTTTTTTTCTGATCTGGGAGAAGAAGCGGAGAGACATTATTCTTCCTGTCAAGATACAAGGAGAAAACAGTATCTAAAAGATAATTCTGGATTCCTTCCTGTCGCACTGGGAGCTTCAGACTGATCAGCGGACTCAGCACTGGGGTGGCTTGACTGGGCTTCCAGAGGGGGCGCCGTTCACTGGTTGAAGCTTCTGAAACTGCTGTGGTGGGAGCTCTGAAGAGCAAGAGGAAGAGGGGGAGAAGCAGCCTTTGGCTGTCTCGCCATTCTCTGCCTGGCCTGCCCTGCAGTTTACCTGGCCAGCTAGGCCTGGCCCAATAGCAGCACACTCTAGCCATCCTTGAGCGCCCACATAACAGATTGCCCCCCCAAAAGAAAATGCATCACATACCCAAGCAGAGGGCAAAAGGAGGGCACAGATTTGTATACAAATTGCCTAAGCTCATTTATACGTAGAGAGGCAAATGTAGAAGTAATTACTATAATTTAAATAGAAACACAGTCCATCTCAGCACAGTGGGGAAGGGTGTGGCCAGGTGACCTGTTGTCCAGGTGCTGATGGGCAATTTCAAGGTCTCTCCTCAAATATTCTTCAAACAAAGGACAAGGCCTAAGGCGTCCTGATATTCCTCTATTCATAGCTAGCAGCTTCTGCCATGGAGGCATCATTGCTCTTTGGGCCCACAGGGTGCCTCAAGGTTTTGCTCTGGAAATATTGGGAGCCACCTTAAAGGGAGATGGGAAAGGTTTCTCTCAATATTTTATTCTGTTGCTCTCAAATATTATCTACACATAATAAATTCCTGCACTCTGCTAGGAGGGTCAAAACAGCCCAAAATTGCAGTTGCTTGCAAAAGCCTAAACCAGCTACTTGAAACTGCTGATGCTAGCTACAGGTCAGAAGGTCGCTTCCTGCCCAGCCAGAAACTGCTGTTAACCGAAAAACCACTAGCAAGATGTTTCCTGCCTTACTTCTGCTTTTAAGTAATGCAAGAATAAGAAGAGATACGAAGGGAAAGCTTAGCTAGCAAAAGAAGACACGTGTACAAGGAGGTGGGAGTGCTTGGCTTAGCAGAAAGACAAGAATGGTTAGCAAGCAATAAAATTGTGTTTAGCAAGCAATATTTGCTAGCCGATTGGGGAAGTCTGTGGGTATAAGAAAGTCTGCTGGAATGTCTTGCTTTACAGCCAGTATATTTTTAGGAACTATCCAGTTGGCTGTCTCTGAGTACAGACCTTGACTCTGTGCTCAGATCTCAATAAACTCTTTTTCTCCAAAGAAGATTTTGCTTTCCTGGTACTTTTGTTCCCTCCGAGGTCCAAAGGGATGGCGTGGCTAATGGATCCCTAGGTAAATAAGGCTTCATCTCTCTGGGGGCTCGTCCGGGATAAGCCCCCTTCCCAAATACGGACCAGAGGGCCAGGCTCAACCAAGGTGAACAGCTCCGATCGGCGTTCGCATTTCCAGTGCACACCCTGCCAGTTTGTAGGGGGAGATTGCCACACCGTCCTGGAGCAGAGACATCTGGTTGAGGGAGAACAAGAGGACAGAACGGCGCCGAGGGGACAGGTCCGCAGCGGAGAAAGGTAAGCCCGAAGGAAAGGGCTAGGGGCCCGAGGGAAAGGGCTAGGGGCCCAAGGGAAAGGGCCAGAGGCCTGATCAGCCTCACCTGGTAGTTGGCAGTAGCGTGCCCGTGCAGTAAGAATGCCACCAGGAAAGGAATTGGTAAAGGTTTGGGAAAGGGAATGGGGAAGAGGGAATTGAGTGTTTTGTTGGCATGTTGTGTGTCAGATACTCTAGTGGATGAATTGTTGAATGAGGGCCAAGGCTTAGTGTCCCCTTGGCCGAGCGACTGTAGGGTTGTGCATTTTCTGACAAAATGTAGCATGTGGAGTGTGAGAGAATTTTGAAACCCTGTTAGGAGCAGAGTATCTGAATGCTTTTTAAAAAACTGGAAAACAGCCACGAAGAGTGATGATTCAAATTGAAAAACAGAGACTCAAAACTTTATGTGAGGTGGACTTGCCAACCCAGGGAACTGCGTGGCTTTGATTTGCAATTAATCAACCCCCTGTGGCGAATCAACCCCCTGTGGCAAAATATATTAAATGTCCACCCAGACCAGATCCCCTATATCTCTACATGGAAGACCAATGTAAAAAAAAAAAAAAGAATCTACCATGGCTAAAGTCTTGCTGTGACAGCAACACACAGAACAGGATTTGTACAGTGAAGCCTCTGGTGTTAGAAGACCCAGAAGATGAGGAGGGGGAGTGATTAAGCCACCACCTTACACTCCACCAACAGCCCCTCCAACCCCCCCCCAGGCCAAAATCAAGAAGCACAGGGAGGTGCTGGTGTAGGGGGAGGAGGACCTGCGAAGGAGGATAGTGAGACGGAAGAAGAGGAAGAGTTTAGGAAGACACTAGATGATATGAATCAAGGAAAGAAAATGTGGACAGGAAGACAGAAAAAGAGACTAAAGGAGTTTGTAAAGCCATTTGAGGGAAAAAGTTGGATGTAAGCCCCTTGTTAGTTGAGGCAGCAGAATGCTGCACCCCTGAAAAGAGGAAGAGATGGCAACGTAAGTGGGGACAGGCGGCGAAGAGAGTTATGTCTCACAGACAGTATGAGAAAACCAGGAAGGATCAGGCAGCTGGAGAAATGCCCCTTCAGAGGGTTTATGATCCACCAGCCCCTGTCCCAGCTGGACAAGCGAAGGCACCACAGACAGCATATACCCTTTTCAAGTGCAGATGTTTGTAATTGGAGAAATCAGAACCCCTCTTTTGAGGAGAACCCAGCGAAGATTGTAAAATTGTTTGAAGGGATTTTTTTAAACCTATAATCCCACTTATGATGATGAACAATATCCCCTGGACTCACTATTAACTACAGAAGCATTGCTTGGCCCCTGCATGAGTCAACTAGGGGAATAGAGAAGGATCCTTTTATATGGGGCAGGGAACAGCAGCAGGCTTTTCAGGATCTCAAAGTGACATTACAACAAGCCCCAGTGCTTGGCATCCAAACCCCAAGAAGCCTTTTACCCTGTTCACAGATGAAGACCAGGGGGGTAGCCAAGGGAGCCTCATGCCAGAAACTGGAAAATTGGCAGCAACCCGTCGAATACTTGTCAGAGAAGCTAACCCCAACAGAACAGAGGTTGCCCCCCCCCCCGTATGAGAGTGATTGTGGCAGTGGCCACCCTACTCACAAAGGCAGATAAATTCACGTTTGGACAGGACACCAGCTGTGTAACTCCAAGAGGAAGTGCCAGATGCTGTTATTACATTCACGCCTGAAGTTTCAGGTTGCCACAGCCCTTAACCTAGCTACCTTATTACAGGTAGGAGAAGGTGAACAAGGGAGCTGCCCACTCAGTCTTACCTGTGCCTGTAACAAAACCCACAAACCAAGTGGTTAATATAATTGGAGCCACAGGTAAATCACAAAAGGCCCCGTTTTTAGGTGGCCAAGTAATCCAGCACAATTTTTTTGTATATACCAGAGTGTCCCATTCCTTATTGGGCCGAGACTTGTTAACAAAATTACAAGCCCAGATTTCCTTCCAACCAATGGGGGAAGTAAGGCTTCAACCTCTCACTCAAGACGGAATTGGTGGTCTGGTGGTGATGGAGGATATACTGCTGCTACAAACTCCTCCCTACTCCTATCACACAAGGACAAACAGAAAGCGGAGTGATGGCCACACGAGGTGATTAAGCAGCTGTACAATACCTAGGAAAGCAACTCCAGAAAGAGGAATGACTGGAGGATGAGCATGAGCCTCTAGTCTTCCATTCGCCAACACCCCGTTGTTTGTTTGCATTTATCTCACATTTTCCCTCCAAGGAGGTCAAAGCAGTATACCTCTGAGGTAGCTGAAGCTGAGGGAGAATTACTGGCCCAATGTCACTCAGTGAACTGCACCATGGGCAGGAGGAGATTTGAACCTGGGTCTCTCCAATATAACTCCAAGACACTAACCACTACACCACACTGGCCCCTTGGGTTTTGTGAACTCATCCATGGAAGCCAAAACACAGAGGGAGAGGGGTGGGTGGCGGTGCTCCTTCTCTTCCTTAACTCACCACGAATCCTTCCCTTTGGCGGGGAGAAAGGGGAAGAAAACAGGAGGCAGGGGTCTCCCAACAGTGCCTTACATGGGAGAGTTGTGCTTTCTAGGTGCTCATCTGGCAGCCTGGGCTATTTTGCTTTGATAAAGCGAAATAAAAATGTGCTGTTTCCTCGCCTCTCACATCTGTTTCCAAAAACGCTTTAGATTGGCCATATCCTCTCGGATGCTAATTTCGTTTATAGTCTGCCCGGCCCAGCCTTCCATGCACATATGGTTCCTTTTTTTCCTGTATCACTTCTGGGACGAAATTCTATCCCACTCCATTCACCTTTCCTGCACAGGCTGGCTGAGATGGGCCACCCACGTCGAGGATCCAGGAATATTCTCACACACATGAAGCAGCATCCAAACTCCCGCCAACCCCCTGGTGGCGCTTATCGCCAGCTGGAAGATTGTGAACGTGCTTGCAATTAATCAAGTTCATGTGGGAAGGAAATGTACTGGGTTTGGGGGCGGGGGGTTATCCCATCGCTCACAGGGGTGTTAAGGGGTTGAAGTGAGTAGGCTAACACCAAGCAGTTTGTGAATCCCTTCTGGGGCAAGATAAGGGATAACGAAGTCTGGCACATTCAGGTCTTGAGGGTTTTTTTGTATGGCCTTATTGGCCACCTCATGAGAAGAGAAGACTCCTTGGAAAAGACCCTGATGTTGGGAAAGATTGAGGGCACAAGGAGAAGGGGAAGACAGAGGACGAGATGGTTGGACAGTGTTTTCGAAGCTACCAACATGAGTCTGACCAAACTGCGGGGGGCAGTGGAAGACAGGAATGCCTGGTGTGCTCAAAGGGGTCACGAAGAGTGAGACACCAACAATTGGGAAATAGTTACAAACCTCCCTTTATCAACAGTGATGTGGGACGTTGGCATAAGGAGGCTGGGCCTACTTGACTTAGGTAAATGTTGAGCCTTATGCAGCGACCAGGTGTAAGTTGTTGCAGGCCCTGGAACCAGATATGGAAACTTGCCTCAGAAAAGGCATCGGCAAACTTGGCCCTCCAGATGTTTTGGGACTACAACTCCCATCATCCCTAGCTAACAGGACCAGTAGTCAGGGATTATGGGAATTGTAGTCTCAAAACATCTGGAGGACCGAGTTTGCCTATGCCTGCCCTAGAAAAAGAATAAGGTTCTTCTTTTTTACAAATTTACTAAGAAAATGTAGTTATGTGCCCATTAGATTCTAGCTAATGGGCCTGAGACCCTGGAGAGCTGCTGCCAGTCAGTGTATACAATACTGAACTATGGAGATCAGGCAGGCACCTTCACTTCTGGGGCCTGCTAAAAATATTCCTGTTTAGACAATTCTTCCCAGACGCTTAGAAAGCTGATGCTGAGTTTTAATTGGTTTTAGTCTATTGCTTTCACTTTCTGTATGCTTTAAAATATCATTGAAAACTCTTCTTGTGATAATCTGACTGTTCTGTTTTGTAGTGTTTTGAGGGTTTTTCCCCCTACAATCAAGCGGCGTAATGAATAAATGAAAAATAAAAACATAATGGGCCTGTGGTCTGACTTGGTATAAAACAGCTTCCTATGGTCTTCAAAAGGGGAGGGCTGGGGGGCTGAGGAATCCTGCAACGGACACAGAAACTAGATGGTCAGAGAAAAGCCTTGCACACAGAGGAGCAGAAACAGAAAGTGAATACGGTTCTCCCTTGCAAAATTAATTTCAGAGACGGCAGATAGTAAGAGCTACTGCCAGGAGAAGGGAACACTTGCTTGAATGGGAGAAGAGAAGTGCGGACAAATAGCAAAGCTGTGTCATTTTCTGAGCCTTGACTAGGTGTTTTCAGGCACCTTTTCTCCCGGCATCCATAATGATGAGGGGCCTATTCAGGGTCGTCTTAAGCATATCCCCTTTCCCCAGTTGTCCACCTTTTTAAAGGGAGGATGGCGCTGCCAGCGGGGCTGGAGGAGGCGGCTCCTCCGGCGGGGAAGAGGCTGAGGCTGGACGAGGCGCCTCCCGCCTCAGCTGGACGCTTCGTGCCGCAGTGGCCAGGTCAGACAGAGGCTCTGGGCGCGGCGCTGCTTCGGCGCGGCATGGCGGAGGCGGGTGAGGGCAGCGACCTGATGCCAGGAGGCGCTGCGTTCAGCCTCCGCCTCTTCCCTGGTGCCCTCCAGAACTTGGCGCCCCGGCGCCCCGTGCCACTAGCCTCTATGGGTAAGACGCCCCTGGGCCTATTTATTCTTTAAGGAAAAGCAGTGCTATTATTCTCTTTACATTCCAGCGCTGGAATGAGAGCCAGCGTGGTGTAGTGGTTGGTCAGAGTTTTGGACTAGGACCAGTCACGGCCTCTCGGCCTAACCTACCTCACAGGGTTGTTGTGGGGATTAAATGAGGAAGAGGAGAACCATGTTTGCCACCTTGAGATATACATGCAATAAATGAATAATAAGATTCCTTCGGAACAGGATCATAACCACTCAGATTTTTATAGCTGTAGCACGTTTGCACACTGAAGGATTGTCTACAAACCAGACACTGAAAGCACATTTTACACACCCACCCAAAGAATCCCGGGGACTGTAGTTTAGCCTCACAGAGCAATAATTCCCAGGATCTTTAACAAACTATAGTTCCCATGATTATTTGTGGAGAATGTGCTTTAAAAGTATGGTGTGTGTGTGTGTGTGTGTGTGTGTGTGTGTGTGTGTGTGTGTGTGGCCAAGGGCTCATAGCTGTTATTGAGTTGGTGCCTGTAATTATATACAGTACCTTCCCACTACTAGTACCACAAGGAAATGAAAGAGGACAGGAAAGGAACAGGAAAACCAACAGTGGATCCTCTAATAAATGCCCGGCTAATATACCGTAATTATTTAGGTTCCTTTGAAATGTGGAGGCACAGATAGAAATCTGTGGAGAGCTCCACACAGAATTGGCTCTGCCACACCAAAGGCCAGCTTGCTGATTAGCAGGACTAGCCACATATATTTTTCTGTCTGAAGTGAAGGGCACAATGGCCTCTCCCCACTCCATGAGCAAAAGCCTACAGCAATAGCGAGATAGGGACAAGTTGGCTACCGTATTGTGTCAGCCCTAAAATGTGTCAATATTTATTTTTAATCTCTCACTTCCATAGCACCTTTTGGTTAATTCATTGCTTTAGTGGTCCTTTATTATCCTTATCACAGCCATCAGACGTTCCGCTGTTATTCTCATGTTGCTAGTGGAGAAATGAAATTGAATGGGAGAAACTTGCCTAAGGCCTTCTCATTAGTTTGCAGAGTTGATCCGGGGTTTGAAACCAGTGTCCTAGGTCAAGCTCCAGTCTAACACCTTACCAGACCAGTCTCTAGAAAGGTTTTTTAACACAGGATGTGAAGCTCACTGTACAAGCCACATTCTTCCCTTTGCCCTACACACTTTCCTTTTTGTATCTGAGTCCTGTGCTGGCAGTGCGAGTGGCCGTGTGCTCCTCTCCAACTGGACTGAACAATACTGTAAAACCATTTTACTTTCATTTTATTCCAGGGATTTTTAAATAATCCTTGGGTAGACTGTTCACAGCTGAGCAACAGAGCACACTTTGGGGGGGGGGGAGCCCCATATTAAATTCCCAGCATTTCCAGTTAAAAAGTCTTAAACTTCCTCTGAGACTTTAAAATATCCCATGAGCTTATATGACAGAGCTTTTTTCTTTAATTCATCTCAATGGACATTTACCAGCAAGGCAAGAGGTACACTTAGGGATAAACCTAGCTCACACTAATGGCTATATTCTAATAGCTGGGATGTGAAACATGAACTACAGTTCAAAACAAACCCATTACAAGAATACTAAATGGAACACAATTACTGTATATAGCTGAGAGAACTACCCACATCCCTTACTGAATCCATGAGATATATAAGGTCACATTTGCTAACAAATTCCAGATCTGTAGCTTCTCATTGCAATTGCTCCCTTGTTGTTGTTTGCTTCATAGGAACTTTATCTCAAGCACCCTCTAGCGGGAGAAAAGAGAACAGCACCATCCACCTTTTAGTTTCAGGTATTTATTTAATCTCATAACCTGACAAAAGCCAATATGGTCACAGCCATCTTCATTGATGCCTTCGGGGGAACTGGAGTTCCTTATAAGAACAAAACAAATATGATTTTTTCCCCCTCCCAAACTCTTAAATTGTCAAGTAGCTCCATAAAGTTCTGAGCTCCCTCAGATCCCAGCAAAGTCAGCCTTTGTTAGGGCCTTCAAGTGTTGCCTTTCTGTCCACCTCCAAAACCATTGGATCAATTCAAATTCCAGAACTTTCTCAAACACTGAATCTGACTACGTCCACTCTTCCTTTAACCAAGGACATCTCAGGCCAGGAAATAGTCCTTAAGCTCTGAGGCTCACATTTAACAAATGGAAACTCTGTTGAGTAAGATGCAAAGAAATTTCCCTCAGGTCACCTGCTTAAGGAAGAAATAAAATGGCAGTCCCAGTTCTGTCATTCTCTCCGCAAAGTCTATGCCATTCACAGCAGTAGCCTTATGTCCCTACAGAGAGTGATGTGGATTAAAATTGCCACCAATTAGATCTTTTAAGAGAAAATGTTTCAGGGAATTATTACGTACATTAAAATCCTCACATACAGTTTCATTATTCTTTAAGACCCCTTTATACTCCACTGTAGATAAATTTTCACAAGAAGGCCATTGCTGTGTTATGGAGTCGTCTCGCAGGGACTTCATTTGATATTAATTGCATTACATTCCTATTCGGTCTTTAATAGAAATGTCTTCTAACACAAAGAGACATGCACCACTGGGAAAGGTTAGAAGCAAATACTATTGCTTAGACGACTTTTAAGTGTGAAAAGACCAGCATGTGGGTTGTTGGGTTTTTTTGTTTTTGTTTTGTTAGCACATTATTTAAATGTGCAGCTCTTTCAGCACCCAGCTGACATCAACCACTACGAAGCTGCCAGCTTTGAGGCATGCAGTGAAGCTCTCCCATGCCGGACAGGCCAGGCCCAATTCCACCTCCAGCATGTCAGTTTTGTCCTGTGGCTCCATTGTTGGTTGGCCCAATGCTCCAAGTGGTTGATCCAGTGCTGTTCCACTTATTTTGAAGCGCACCTAAAACTATCCCGCTTCTTTGAAACAGACTTTAAATCCATCTAGAGGATTCCACAAATATCGCAAAACGTCACCTGATCAAGAACCTGTATCAAACCAAGGGCCCTTCCAGCTGAGCATCCTGTTTCTCACAGTAGGAAGCCACATGCTGATACAAATCCCACATGCAAGGCATGGGCAAAATAGCCTTCTCCTGCCGCTGTTGTTCCCCTGCATGCTGCCTGTGATCCAGGAGGTAACACCTCTGACATGCTGAGCACTCTGATCTTCATGCGGTTCAACTATGTGTTTTGGTTCCCCACGCCCATTAACCAACACAGCTTCCTCTCCTTTTTGTGGACCCCCTAGGTTCTGTTTGTGTACCCCTAGGACACGGGTGGCACTGTGGGTTAAACCACAGAGCCTCGGGCTTGCAAATCAGAAGGTCGGCGGTTCAAATCCCCGCGACAGGGTGAGCTCCCGTTGCTCGGTCCCAGCTCCTGCCAACCTAGCAGTTTGAAAGCATGTCAAAGTGCAAGTAGATAAATAGGTATCGCTCCTGAGGGAAGGTAAACAGCGTTTCCGTGCGCTGCTCTGGTTCGCCAGAAGCGGCTTAGTCATGCTGGCCACATGACCCGGAAGCTGTACGCCAGCTCCCTCGGCCAATAAAGTGAGATGAGTGCCACAACCCCAGAGTCGGTCACGACTGGACCTAATAGTCAGGGGTCCCTTTACCTTTTTACCTAGGTTCTGTGAGCAGGCAACAGTGGCGTAGCGTGGGTTGTCAGCACCCAGGGCAAGGCAAGTGATTTGCGCCCCCTAACCCGTGGATTTGCACCCCCTAACCCGTGGATTTGCGCCCCCTAACCCTAACCCCCAGATGTTGCGCCCGGTGCGGCTGGCCCCCCCCCTGCACCCCCCACGCTACGCCACTGGCAGGCAACTAAGTATGCAAAACTACCAGGGAGCAAGTCTGAGTGAATACAGCTACAATTATTATAAAGCAAGAGTGGCTGACGTTTTTGGGCCTGATCTGTAATCAACCCTCTGGGGGTTGCATGCCAGAGAACATGTGCAGGACCCATTTCCTATATTAATCCCTGCAGATCAGCTAAGGAGGATTCTCACCCCCTCTCCACTCATACGACATTGATCTGATGACAGCCCCAACAGGGCACAGGGCTCCACCCATGCCAGAGCTTTGTGTATACTTTAATTTACTTTCCTTTTTTTTTTGCTGCTGCCACCCAAATCAGTAGAGTCTTCAGGAGCTAGAGCAAAATTAGGGTACTTTTTGGGTAGTGGTAGTGATATGAGCCACGCCTACTGTTGGATAAACATGAATAGGACAGGCTGCAAAGAGGCCAGTTACAACACTCCCAATATCAGAACCAGCCCTGAAACTCCCACCACAATCCCAAAGTGTGAAAGGTGAGGTATCTGCAGCAATCCTTTGCAACAGAAGAGCAGGATCTGGAATTAAGCTTACACAAAGAAGAAATTACTTAAATTAAATTATTTAAATAATGAATCCAATTCATCTAGGAACGAATGTGTGGCTACTTACTCTGACTTTACAAGAAGATTCAGCCCTTCATGTATGCTATGTGCTTTTGTTCCCATCAGTGTTTTTTGTTTGTTTTAATTCCCTGACTCTGGGTTTCTTCTCAGCCCCCCCCCCCCCCGATCCCCAAATGAAATGACAGTCAGGCTGCTGAAAGTAGAGCTACTTCATCATCATCAGAGAAGTAGGGAATGGACGAGTGCCCATTCATGATTACCAATCAATGATTTCTTACAGCAACATGGCCTCCCGCTCCCCTGTGTAAATCCTTCCAGGACCATCAAGCTGTGACAACCTTAATGTGAAGGAAACGTCAGGCTCCAGAGTGATATTTGAAAGGTCCCTTTGAAATATTTGGCAAATCTCTCTCTCTCTCAATCGATGCAAACGGATGGAGATTCGTTCCAGATGAATGAGAGGTGGCAGAGCCCATCCTGTTGCAAAAATCATCCGGCAAGCCTCCTAGAAAGATAAATGAGATGTAAAATGTTGCCTGAGTTCCTTTACAGGAAAAGGGTAATAAAGAGATTGGAACTCGTTGCAGATTTCTGCTGCAGCACATTTACTTCTTGGCCAGGAGTCCTGCTTGTTCTGCTTCTTCCACTTGAGGGATTTCAAAACACCTTCAGATTCCATGAGCTGCCTCATCTATGACGGATATGATTTTGAGGGGCGGTAGTGATGGATGGATTGCCTTGCTTGCCATCACGGTGCTACTGAAGTGCTTAATAAATCTTTCATTGACTTCAGTGGAATCATGATTCCAGGCCTATACTTTCAGCCGGGTATATTTAGGCTGCCGGCTGGGGATGTTTTATGCACATGAGTGGTGGCAGGCTGGGGGTGGGGCAAAGGCAACATAACTAAATGCGTGTTGTACAAAGCGCAAGGGTGGAGAGCCTGTGGCCATCCAGATTTTGTTGCACCACAACTTCCATCATCCCTGACCACTGACCATGCTTGCAGTCCAACAACATAAGGAGAGATTCACGTTCCCCATCCATGTTGAAGCCTGTACAATGGGGACAGAATTGTAATTCAATGTAATTGAAGCTTTTTAGAAGCCAGCTTCTTTGAGAATATTAGTTTAGTAAGATCAAAAGAAAGTACATGTGTGCAAGTGTGCACGCACGTAGAACAAAAAATGATCTGCATTTATGTACACACACACACAAACACCACTTTTGCAATCCTGTTGTATGTCCCAAGTGGGAGGTTTAGGGAGTGGTTGGCTCCCTCCTTGTCTGTGTTTAAGAAATTATTTAAAATATACTTATTTTATCATGTGTTTCTCTCTTGATGATGTTCCACTTGATTCTCTTCTTTTTTCCAATTTTAGGCTAATTGTTATATAACTGTGGGTTGTGTTTTTTTAACTGCAACTTTTGAAGATTCCTTTTAGCCGCCCCCAGCAAGTGGGACATTTTCTTTCTCCAATTTTGTTCCCTTTTGTTGAGCCTGCAGGCAGGACCTGTGTAATATTACGTATGCCCAGCGCCCAGACTAGCAGTCCTCAGTTCCCCACCCCACCACCAGCAGACCACTTGGATAATTGCTGGGGGTCTCAGAGGAAATCCCCCCACACACAGATCAAAGCACATACGTAACTCATATTTTAATAACCACAGCCTTGTGTTTCATTCAGGCACAGTCAGCACTTTCCGCCTGACAATGATGGAAACAAGCCACGTGAGCTCATAACCAGTAATGCTGTGAGCAGGCTTGCAAGCAGAGGAGGTGGGGTTAACCATAAACCTGTTTAAAATTCTGCTTAGTTATTAATTATTTTTCATCAGCAACTACAAATTAGCATTACCATCATGTATTTTGTACAGAAGCAAACACTGCTTCATTGACACAGCTAACTCTATCCTATGAATCCTATACAGTAGTTCCTCGGGTTACATACGCTTCAGGTTACATATGCTTCAGGTTAGACTCCGCTAACCCAGAAATAGTACCTCGGGTTAAGAACTTTGCTTCGGGATGAGAACAGAAATTGTGCTCCGGCAGCACGGCAGCAGCAGGAGGCCCCATTAGCTAAAGTGGTGCTTCAGGTTAAGAACAGTTTCAGGTTAAGAACAGACCTCCAGAACGAATTAAGTTCTTAACCCGAGGTACCACTGTACAAGCACACGGCTGACAAACTATGACCGATCCAAACAACACACACAAGTTAGCTGTATTGTATACAATGAAAGCCATGTACACAGGATAGCTGACAAAATGCATCAGAAATGAAAGCCATACATGTGTAAACAACAAAATGCAATCAATCAAAACTAGTGCAGTTTTGGGCAATACTATTTTTTAACCATGTTTTGCTTCTGCAATGAATACAAATAAAAGTTAAACATTTTTTCTGTTCGCCTGTTTTTCAGTGTCTGCACAACTGTCAAACCAGTGATATTATGAAAATCACAGGGTTGAATCCAACTCATTTCTACTCAGGGTAGACCTCTTAAAATTAAAATACCTAAATTAAGTCAATTTCAAAAGGTATGAGAAGCGCTTAGTTGGATACAGCCCACACGCTTTAGGTTAGGTCATTCTTTTAACTCAGCTATGGGGAACTTTGGTCCTCCAGATGTTGCTGAACTACAACTTTCATCAGCTCCAACAAGCATAGCCAGTGGTGTGTGCAGCAACATCTGGAGGGCTAGAGGTTCAGCTGTAACTGGCAATTTTCTGGAGGTAAATTAATAGACTGTGTCAGCACCATATTAGGAAAACCACAGGCCCTTCTTTGGGAGCAATCCTAACTCACCCAGCATGGTGGGGCTTTACAGAGCAGCAGGGTCACTGTCACTTTCATAGCTATGCTGAGCATCCCAGGTGAAGGGTGCAGGCAGAGACCGGGCCCAGCTCACTCAACACTGCCACATGATGGCAGCATGGTCAACTCACATTCCAAAAAATCCAGAGAATGTTCAGCCCCACCTCTGGAAAGCCCCATTTTCTGGTAGGCAGACAAGGGAGATCTGCACCAGAGACGCCGCCCCACCACCAGCAGCCCAACAAAAAAGGGATATGAATTGCTCTGTCAGTATGATAATCTACCACTAGCGTGCAAATGGCAGAGGTCAGCAAACTTTTTCAGCAGGGTGCCAGTCCACTGTCCCTCAGACCATGTGGTGGGGGGGATGAACAGATTCCTGTGCCCCACAAATAACCCAGAGATGCATTTTAAATAAAAGAACACATTCTAGTCATATAAAAACTCGCTAATTCACGGACCATCCGTGGGCCGGATTGAGAAGGCGTTTGGGCCAGATCCGACCCCCGGGCCTTCGTTTGCCTACCCCTGGCAAATGGTCTCCATCTCAGAAAAGGAAATTGGTTGTAGGGCCAGGTACAGATATTCTCAATGGTTCTACAGCTTTTTGGCACACAACCCAAAACAAGTTCAACAATTTCACTCACTTTTTGAAATATTTAATATGGCAACCCTACCCTCTAACCTCCATCATATAAGCACTTTTGCAAATAATAAATGATGATACCAGCTGTGGGGAAGAAAAGCTCTGATCTCTGAATAGGTTTCCCACCTTTTGGGAAAACTACACTTTGGTTATTGCAGAAATGGGACCCCCGGTTGTAGCCATTTCGATTGTAATTGCCGCAACCATTTTTCTAAGTAATGCTGTATATGCAATTAAACATTGCATTCGGAGCCTAAGCACCCCTCGGAAGAAGCACTTCATCCGATGGGCAGAGAAACTCAGGACCGGGTTTCGGCACAGACAAAACACTTGCTGAGCCAGCACCTTTCGGCACTGGGAAAACGGGGCCAGCCACATCCGAGCGTCAAAAGCAAGGCGCGCTCCCTTTGAACCAAGGGAGAGCAAGCGCGGTCCTCTCCTCGCGGAGAAAGACCGCAGAGGAAGCCGCAGAGGAAGCGGCTACCCAACAGGACCATGAGCTGCGTTCGCGCACAGCGAGGAATCAATGAACGATCTGAGTCTGCCCTTTTCAAATACGTTGAGGTTTATATAAAGGCTCCAGTTCCCGCTTTCCTTCCCCGCAGCCTCCATCTTCGCCACGGACACACTCAAAAGGCGAAGATATCGCTCCCCCGCTTTATGTGTGCGGCTGGGGTGGAACGCGCTGACGTCAGAGCCGCCGCCCGACATCTTGAGGAAAAGACTTTATCTAGTCTCCGCCATCTTTAGTGAGGGTTTCCATCACTGCCCCGTCGCCATTTTGGAATAGGTCATTCCGACTCATGTCTTATTTTTCCTTCCCCTTTTTTTTGCTCCCTATCTTCAATCACTTAACCAATCGATCAAATTCCGTGTGTGTGTGTCTGCATTTAAAGATTAAGCCGGATTGTCTTTCGAGGAAGTGACCCGCCTTTGTCAGCGGTATCGCTTCCGGGTGAAGGGAGGTGACCTCTCACCCCCGCGACGCCCGCCTATTCCTTTCCGGTGTTGGTTGCTGCCTGCGGAGACGTGCGAGTAAGTGTCGAGAGAGGGGGGTAACTTCCATCCACCCCCATCCTCGGGGACCCGGCTCCCCTCGAATTTGTCCGCGGTTTGCCTGGCCTCTCCTCCGCCGGCTGCACGGGGAGGGCGGCGGAGGGGAGGGCCTGGTGCCCCCGGGGGTAGGCAGCACCGCAGTGGGAAGGAGCGCGGCTGGGCAAAGCGAGGATGGAGCCTCGTAGCGCCTTTTGTTTCAGTTGCGCGCCTCTTGCTTTATTAAGAGGCGAAGCAGTAGCTTGAGTCGCTTTCCGTGATGTAGGCCGCTGTGGTTCTCATTAAGGCCAAGGTGGACTATAGGCTGAGAGGTTCTCCCAGGGCCGCCTCTAGGCCTGTGGCTGAGTCTGCTCTCCGGTAGGCTGGCCGGCTCCCTTTCTTTTGAGATGGTTTGACGTGGGAAAAGCTTCTTTATTTACTAGCTGCAGGTTGTTTCAACTCACAAATTCCCTCATCCCTAGGAAGTGAACTTTCTGGGTCTGATTGCGGCCTTGTGAGATCAGAGATGATCTGGCATCATGTTTGTGTTTTCAGGCCGGCCTGGTACATTGAGAGAGAAAAAAAGATCCACGTATCACGGAGTCGTCTGCATCTGCAATGTTACATACAGTACACGGCCTAGCTCTGCAGGATTGCAGCCCTTAATAGCCGTATTTTTAAAGTTTCCACCTCAAAGGCTGCAATCCTAAAGCCACTTACCTAGCAGTAGTTTGCTTTCAATTCCGTAGGACTGACTTCTGGAAATCAGTTGTGCTTGGTTCTTTTCAACTGGAATACCTCACACACACACACACACACACACACACTGTTGTGTACATGCTCTTTTTGGATTGTTCACTGGAGATTTTTTTGCTTAAACCGGTCGTAACCACAGTGTACTTCATAATTATAGAATGAATTTTTGTGTTCTAGGTGGGGGGCAGGTTGAGCTTTGTACGTAGGAGAGACAGCTAACCCCTTATTTTCTAACCATGAGAACAGTAAATCATAGCAATGGCATAGATTAATATATTCTCAATGGACATGAGAATTCTCAGCCAGACCTGAAAAAGTTTTCAGGATTACTTCTAGGGCTAGGAACATGGTTTATTTTGTTTTTTAAGTATGCTAAAGCTGCTGCCATATTCCAGCAATAGCCAATGTGCTGCCATCCAGACACTGTGTGCTCCACCTCCTAATGCTCCTTATCATGCAAGCTGAGGTTGATGGGAGTTGTAGTACAAAGCATCTGGAAGTTACCATGTTGACTACCCATGCTGTATTCTTGCTCTGCAAAATCACTGCCATCTAGGTTTCCATACATTCTGCCTATATTGTAATCCCCTTTATTTGAATGTTGAATGTAGTGACTTGAGGGTTTCTCTGTTGTAAGATAAATATCTGTTTTTTACATACCCTTTTGTTTAGAAGTACTTAAGTGCTGTTGTGCTGAGGGTCCATTTGCTCCTACTCCATCTTCTTGATGGCATTGTCTGTAGAATATATATTGCTAAATATTACAGATAAGAGCAGTGGGGATTTTGCCACATGTATGATGCTGGGAAATGTATCATACTATAGGCCTAAGCATACCTGATTGAGGAGTGCAGGATTTTTGTTATAGGGATGTGATTGTGGTAATGTGTGCTGTTTGATTAGCATTATTCTTCCTGTGCAAGTCATTCTGGGAGGTTGTTAATTTTTGTAACCTGCTAGCTAATATAATTAGTGTGGAAGCAACACATTTCACTGAAATGCTGAGTGTTGCACGGTCATACAGAAGGGATGTTCATTTAATAGGCCTGAAATAATTTAAAAAAGAAAGTGGAGACCATTATGTTAACTCATTTGGCTTCCATTCCCTTTTTTATGAAGAGAATTATTAAAATATGTTGAAGAAAAGTCGGTGCAAATTAGCACAAGTTTTGTGTTTCAAGAACTCCCAATTCTGGTTGTTGCTGGTCTCATGCTGCTGTTCCTCCCAGTTAATATATTGCATATATCTTAATCAAGACTGTGAACTTAGTAAACTATGGTGCTATTGATGTCCTTTATCTTCCCCTCGGATTTATATATATGTGAGAGAGAAGTACCTGATGCAGTGATTTCCTTGTTTTCTGAGGCAAGGAAAAACAGGGTTGCTGCAAGGGTGAGTGGATGTTGTTGGGAGTGAGGTGCAGTTAGAAGCTGGAACTTCAGGCACAGGTGCTTCTGTTGCAACCTTTGCCAAGGTGTTTTGGAGTACAATTCCCTTCCGCCCCATACAGCACAACCATGCTGGCTGGGGCTGCTGGGTGTTATAGGGCACTAGGTTGGTGAAGGCTGCTGTACCGCCTGACTGAACTGGAAGTTGGCACCAGTACAGAAATGATTTTCTGTGCACAGAGCTGCAAAAAGGGCTGTGAACTAGCCCCATGTAGCTGCTTATTAAAATAGCTTTCTTGTGTGACTTGGGTCTGAACTACTTACTTTCCTTGCCCTAGAATCTTAATTTAATAAAGGTTTATAAGTAGATCCCTTCTAAGAGACAGTACTTTAAGGCCTTCCATATCCTCCCTAATTTGTTGTTGTTTTCTTATGACAGAAATGGCACCTCGTAAGGGCAAGGAAAAGAAGGAAGAACAAGTAATCAGTCTGGGACCACAGGTGGCTGAAGGAGAGAATGTGTTTGGAGTCTGCCACATCTTCGCTTCCTTCAATGACACTTTTGTCCATGTAACTGACCTGTCTGGCAAGTGAGTAGACACCTGTTTGTGACTGCTTTCTTTAACATGTTTTTAAAATGAAAGACATATGGGGGTAGGGAATGTTGGTCTATGATGTTTCGTAAACTTTTACACCTCAATACTCCTTAATGCAACTCCTGGACATATAGTGCTGGACATCACAGGCAGACCCTTGATCAACTACAGAAGTCAAGAGACATACTCACATTGGTACAGAAAGGTTCTCTTAGTTTAAAATCCTATAAGTCAGGACTCAGGAAACAATGTGGGCCTCCATGTGTTTCTGAACTACAAATCCCATTGGCAGTGCTGCCTGGCTGGGGCTGGTGGGAGTCAGAATCCAACAAAATGGAGGGCCACCAGTTCCCCATGACCTTCTATAAGCTGTTCAGGCATACTGGAGTAAGTGGGAACGTAAGGGACAGCTAAACTTTGTGTGACTGGTTCTGTGTCTTGTCTGCTACGATTTAGGACTTGTGGGCAGCAGCAGAGGCGTTAAGGTTTGGAAGTTGTTGCTTCCATATTTTAAAAACAATTTGGCAAAGAAGCCAAGAATACAATTTATCTGCTTACCCTGTAACTTCATATCTCCTGTGAAAGTGAGACTAGACTTGGGGTTCCTCAAATAATCTCTCTGTTCCTTCTTTCTCAGGGAAACAATCTGCCGAGTAACTGGTGGCATGAAAGTGAAGGCTGACAGGGACGAGTCTTCTCCTTATGCTGCTATGCTGGCTGCCCAGGATGTAGCTCAGAGATGCAAGGAGCTGGGAATCACTGCCCTTCACATCAAGTTGCGGGCTACAGGTGGAAATAGGTATGTCTGTCATTCTCTCCCACACAGAGTTTATAAAATGTAATTAATCAGATACTAATTAGTATCTAAGGCATTCAGCATTCACCCCTTAACAGGTTACATTATGCTGGAATACCATATGAGAACGTTACCGTGTATATAATTTTGTAGCATTCTGTAGACCAAGGTGGGGGGGGGGAGGGAAACAGAGAGGATACCCTCTTGGCACTGAATGCATATATTGGTTGGCTTCATATCTTTGTGGATATTTTGTTGTTTTTCTCTTACCTAAGTAAGCTTTGCATTTAGATGGACTAAGTTGCAGTTTGGACTACCATGATCTTGTAAAAAGTATTGTCCACATTATTTGTCGGTGAGATCAGGTTGCATCTAATATAGCCTCGGGGTGTTCTGGTTTTTTCTTTTTGAAATATGACAACCCTAATATAGCCACTTCTTTTGAATGCTTCTATGTATTTCCCTTAATAGAACAGAGATATTCTATGCCCATTAGACATAGGCCTTGCAGTTAGAAGCAAAAAAGAGGGAAGCCTTCTCAGTTCTGCATAGGGTAGAAAAGACAAGCAGCAGAGATATCTTGAGAATCCACATGGATTATGACAATGATAATTCCCAAGGGGTAGCAGGCACCCAAGACAAAAAAAAGAACATAATTCTATGAATCACAGAAACTGATTGGCATTCCCAGTAGATTAAATGTCTGAATTGAAAAAGAAAAAAAACTCCTGCTGGTTAATATAAAATGCCTCCATTACACACTTTCCTTCAGATTCCAGCATAAAGGTGAGCCTATGAAGTTAGCAAAAAATGACATGGCTTTTATAAAAATACAGTAAGGGCTCTATTTGCCACTAGACCAAAAGCTTGAAGTTGAACTGCCATCTTATCTCCCTGCGTGTCCCGTATTGGTCTTTGTCACCAGTTTACTCCCTCCATATGAATTATTATAGAACCATACAATATATAAACAAATGCAGACATCAGAGATAAGTTGTAAACGCTTATCTGCTTCATTTTTTCCCTCATTTTTTTCCTTTGCAGAACGAAGACTCCTGGGCCTGGAGCCCAGTCAGCCCTCAGAGCTCTGGCTCGCTCTGGCATGAAGATAGGGCGCATTGGTGAGTTGTCAACCGAAGATGCATTTGAAGAATGCATCTCCTTGGAAACCATCTCTTTTAGAAAACGGCTGTTTCTTAATGTCCCATTCTTACTCAGGTGTTAAACAAACCCTCTTGGTTTCCTGTGATAATGCTTTTCAAGATTGTGGGGTACATGCTAAAGGTGCTGAGTTTAAGATGTGAAGTACAGAAATATTGCAGATTAGACAAGGAGATGTCCCAACATCAGGTAGTTGTGACCTTTAGTTAGAAAGAATTGAAACTGGTGCTAAGCTGCATGGTAACTACCATGGTATTATGAAATGTTTTCCCCTGGTAGTTGTGTCATCCCTTCTTAATTAAGTAAAGTGGAAGTCCTAAAGCCTCTGCAGGCTTCTCTGAACTTGGACTTTCACATCCTAAAATACAGTTGCTGTAAATTGGAAGTACAGCTTCTCAGTCTGACTGACGATCCTGCAGTAAATTGGGTTCTTAGTGTTAGATTTTGACCACCAGCCTTCTGCATTGGAAAATTGTTTCATTTACCACATGAAAAGTGACTTAGAGGGTTTTGTATGTGTGTGGGACCTGTGTATGCAAGAAAGTCTTCTGAATGTGAAATCCTTATTTCTCTCCACAGAGGATGTCACCCCTATCCCTTCAGACAGCACTCGCAGAAAGGGTGGTCGCCGTGGTCGCCGTCTGTAAACAGTAGCTGTTATCTTTCATCATTAAAGCTTTCCAATAAACCTCTGCTCTCATTTGTTCTTTCCTTATACAACTCTGGTCACCGCTGGTGTCCTTAGAAGTGCATCCTTGAGTTGGACCTTTTCTCACTAATTACTTACATGAAAAGCAGTCTCTTTTGGGGAGTTTCTGTGCATTAACAGCTTCCACGGGATTTCTGTTGTATCACTTTTCCACCGAGTTATTTTTCTATGAAGCTACTCAATACTACTTAGCAAAAATAAAAAATCTTGCTACTGTCTAAGGACGATTTTGACAGTGGTGGATAAAAGTAGCGACAAAGCATCTCAATTCCATATATAGATTGAACTTTAAAAAAACCACACACAACCCTGGACAGCCACTTCCCCCAAAGCACTGTTTGGTTTTAGATGCAATAGGCTAGCAATGTGTTCTTTTAGATTTTGTATAACAGAATTCTGGACTCATCTTGCCACATACATCTTTCAGGGATCCATTTAGAAAAACGTTTAAATCTGTATGAAAGGAATAATTTGATTCTTCCCCATCTGCCTTTTTAGATGCACCTTACCTTTTCATTATTTCAGATTATTTTGTATTCACTAGTGCATTGTCACATGCAGATCGTCAATACAGATTTACCATGGTAGAGCTGTGGATCTGACTTGAGAATTTTTATTTACATTGCATTATTGCTGCACAGAAATCCCAAGTAACTCGCTGCTTTCAGTGACATTTACTCCCATGTAAGTGGATAGCATTGCAGTCTTTGTATTTTTGTCAAGAACTAGGGAGAAGTAATTGTGCGAGAAGTGTTTACCTGTGCAAATTCTCGACGGGGTTGGTTTAAATAGTGCTGGAATGAGCACCAGCCAAAATAAGGACTTTGTCATAGCTCACTTTCTTATTAACACTTCACTTATTTATATCCTGTCTCTCTTAATTTTGCTAAAAATTCACGAGGCAGCTTCCACTAAAACAGGCACAAAACTGTTCAGAAACTAATTGCATTAATATAAACAGGCATGAAACGAGAAAGCAGCAGGGTTTTGTTTTTTAAAAAATCATGGTACTAAAATTAAACTTAATTAAAATCCCAGGCAAATAAGTTTTAGCTTTACATCAAAAATTAGGATTGGTGCTCTACAGCCACTGTAGAATAGGGCGTATCTCAGGCTACTACCCCTTGGTGTCTGAAGATGGAGGCTTTTAGAGCAAGAAGTTAGAAAATATTTTTAAATTGTTGCAGCATTACTTAGGGAAGTTTTTAACGTTTGATGTTTTAGCGTGTTTTTAATCTGTTGGGAGCTGCACAGAGTGGCTGAGAAAACCCAGCCAGATGGACAGGGTATAAATAATAAATTATTACGTAATTATTTCAGTCAGGCCATGCCTGGTTCATCAGTCTCTAGTTCCATCATGCCAAATGAATGCTGGACCTTTTCTCGATACAGACTGCGTCCAAGTTGTAGCAACAATATTATTGATAACCAAATGGCTTGTAATAGCGGAAAGGAGCTATTGGCGTTTTGGACTGTACCATGGCCTTGGGTTATTTCCTTTTTTATATTATGGGATGTACAGTTCTGAGTGTTTTAAGCATTTTCTTCAAAACAGGTTTTGGTTCCGCATCACGGTTTTGGTGGCAGTCTAGTTTCTTCCTGACTCGGGAGAAACAATACAGTGGTGCCTCGCAAGACAAAAAGAATCCGTTCTGTGATTCTCTTCGTCTAGCGGTTTTTTCGTCTTGCAAAGCAAGCCCATTGACGGATTAGCACTATTAGCGCTTTTAGCGGCTTATCGGATCAGCTGATAAGTGGCTTAACGGCTTAGAAAAAGGGGGGGGAAGGGGGAAAAACCCGCAGGAACTCGCAAGACATTTTCGTCTTGCAAAGCAAGCCCATAGGAGATTCGTTTTGCGAAGCACCTCCAAAACGGAAAACTCTTTCGTCTAGCGAGTTTTTTGTCTTGCGAGGCACCACTGTACATAAAATGTCACAGGACCTTGCATGTAGCTGAGGTCTACTTCTGTATTGAGGCTGATGAGAATATGCAAGGAGCAAAAGTGTATTCTCGGAGCAACCCAAAACATTTTATTGCCTGAGGCAGTACAGCAAATGGCACTGCCTTCTCTCCAAATTGAGCTTCTGCCCTGTACCTAAGGGCAGTCAAGTTATTTTGACACTTGAAGCAATGCTTATCTCCTTGGTATTAAACTGCTCCACTGCTTTGTGGGACATCATTGGGAGAAGAAGAGGCTAAGGAGTAAACCAGGCTTCCTCAACCTCAGCCCTCCAGATGTTTTTGGCCTACAACTCCCATGATCCCTAGCTAGCAGGACCAGTGCTCAGGGATGATGGGAATTGTAGTCTCTAAACATGAAGGTTTGAGGAAGCCTGGAGTAAACCCTACATAAGTATGGAGTGGAGCCCCTAAGGTGGTTGGATGGCACATTTTACGCCGCCACCTGACAACTGCAGCCAAGCTGGTGTCAGATGTATTGCTCCGCTTTCCTTTGGACCACATCAGCAAGGTCAAGAGTGGTCTTCCGGGCAGCCCACAACCTCTCACACACTGCCCAGGCTTGCAGCCCAGAGAGGTCACTTGGGTGCTGCTAAGGCAGCAGTTTGACTTCGCCCCCTGAAGCACACAACATTGTCTCTTGAGACAGACAGGTGCCAACAAAATAAGCATTTTCATGAAACCCAAAATCCTCATTCTGCCTACCAGCCTTTATTCATCTGGTCCCCAGATTACTGACTGCTAACTCATTCTTGAAATGTCTTCCATTTTCATGATCTCTTTTTGTGCATCATTTCATGGAAAAGGAACTTGGAAATAATGACTTTCTTCCTCATTTTCTTTTGCGGTTTTATGTGGAAACCTAACAAATAGAAAAGGGGAAATGATAACCAGTATTCTAGCCAATCAGAAATTGACTACTTCCTGATATTTAGAGTTGCTAGGTAGAAAATGCTTCACAAAAGCTGTACTTCTGCCTTTGTTATGAGAGAGCAGTAGCTTGTTTAGCAGTTGTGTTCCAATGCTTCCTAAGCAAAAAGGTCATTTTTAAAAAGAGGTAAGCTACTAAAATTTCCACCAGAAGTAGCTAGACAAATAAAAAGAATGTATATTCTTGCACACCTTCAGCACAGGATTGTTACAGGGCAGAACTATTTCCTTTTGATCTTGAAGGATTCATGTGCTCGAATCCTGCTTGCTGGTTTCCCACAGGCATCCTGTGAGAACAGGATGCTGGACTAAATGGGCCATTGGACTCACCCTGCAGGCTCTTATGTTCTTATTGTCCACACAGACTGGCAGTGGCTCTCTGGGGCTTCAGACAATGGTTTTTCCCATTTCCTACCTGGGGACCAAACCAGGGAAAGCAATCAATCAATCAATCAATCAATCCCCCATGACAGTGGTGATGCCACTTCACTACAGAGTACAGGCATGTGTCTGCCATTGTGGAGTGTGTTCACACCACAATGTTTGCACGTCTAGTTTCATAAGCTGGGGGGTGGAGGGGGCAGGAGATGAATACCAAAGGTATTGTAGGTGGAAGGTTGACTCACCCTGTCCCTCTCTTCCTACTCACCCAATTTCATTAAAACTACATGTAACACTGCTCTACAGATATTCTTGTCAAGAGTGCTTGTGACCTAATATCACTGTTACGGATGAGAGAGTTGCACATCACAGGATGCAAGAAGAAGCCACGCAACAAGTAATGTGTTATTTTAGAGATGAAAGTATTTGGGGATTTGTTTACAAAATCAGTTCTGTACCAAGAGAAGCTCAAATGTCTGAGCTACATCTGTTGTACAAATCAAGCATATCTTTGCTTATTTTGCATTATTTGGCTTTTGCTGGTCATGTGATGATGCAAGCTGATATGCAGGCACTGAAGTTTTACCCTTCTGGAAATCTTCAATATGATCCCCTAGTCCTCAAATATGATCTCCTAGTCGCTGCCAACATACTTACAAACCTGCTAGTTAAGACACTAGCTGAATGTAGATTATTTATCTGCTAATGTGGACTCCAGTCTACAAAGGTCTTGTAATAAATCAGTTAACACTGGTAATGAGCATGGTACCCACAAGATGTTTTGAACTAGACCCCACCAATCAAACCTGGCTGGGGCTGATGGGAAATGGAGTCCAAAACATCTGGAGGGCATCTGGTTGACATATGTTAGGGCCCAGCACCACAAGGGAGAGGCAGGCCCCATTTCAGAGCAGTGACAGTCCAATGTAAACATGATCCAGTGAAAGGTTCTAGCTGAGCAAGTGTGACTTATTGTCCTGATCCCCTGGCCGATTCAGCAGCCAGACAGCGTGCCAAGACTGAGTCCAAAATCCAAGGGTCAATCAGCATCTGCAAAGTCTACAGGCCGAGATCCAAAGTCAAAGGCCGAAGGTCAGGAAACAAAGTTCAGGGTCAATCAAAGCCCAAAGTAGAAACCTGTGGCGGTCCAGGAGAGCACAAGACCAGGTTCTTCACGGCAGTTGAGCAGACATGGCACGTAAGCTCTGCTGCCTTCTTATAATGTGCCTGCTGGTTGTAGCATCTGGGCTTCATCCTCACCTGCTCTCAGCTTGCTCCAGTTGAGGAATCACAAGCCTCCTTGTGATCCAGGCCCCACCTGGCCAGCTAGTGAGCTGGTCTATAGGCCCTAGCCTGCCTCTGCTTCCTGGAGTGCCCTGCTCACTGTCTGTTACGCCTCAGGATCCACCATGTTCATGGGGGCAGGGGTTCCTCTGGCTCTGGCAAGGGGTCCCGCTGTTTGACTTCCTGCTCACTGGCCCCCATCCCCTTGTCATCCTCTGTTACCCCATGAGTACTTCCTACACCAACCTCTCCTTTTCCACCCCCAGCTTCCACCCCCCCCCCCCCGTTTGACCCAATCCCAGCCAGGATCCTCTTCCTCCTCTCTGAACCCCTGCCAGTTCATGGAACTTACTCCCATAGCCTCCAACATTTCTCTGATGAAAATAGGGACGTCCCATTCCATAATGATAATTTTACTATTTATACCCCCCACATCTTACTGGGTTCCCCCAGTCACTCTGGGCAGTTTCCAACATACATAAAAACATAATAGAACATTAAACATTTTTTTTTAAAAAAACTTCCCTATACAGGATTGCCTTCAGATGGCTCAGGGGCTGGATAACTCCATACCCTCCAACATTTATGTGATGAAAATAGAGGCAACCTAAGTAAAAGCGTGACATTCTGGGATCAAATCAGAAACCGGAACAGCTTCTCTAAATCAGGATGTCCCTAGAAAATAGGGACACTTGGAGGGTCTGTAATCCCTAGTGCTGGTATCACTTGGGGGAAAGGAAAATGGTTTGGATCTTAACATGTTTTCAACAGGCTTTATTAGCATCGGACATTGCACCTCTCTTGCAATGCTGGCCCAACTTCACAATACTGCTCCCATTTTTCTTCATTGGAATATGCTGACTGAGGACAACACCACTTAATACATTTGACAAAGCTGGCCCTATTGCATTAAAGTGTAATGTGCCATAGGAATTTGTTGCAACAGGCTGACCCCTGTGGACCCTTTATCATGCCCTTGTTATTTGGTTATACTGAATTCAATATATGGCAATATATGGCATCACTGTCTAGGAAGATGATTAACGCAAAAATACCCAATCTCTGCAGTCCTTTTTCTTTAGTCTAAACTTGACATTTACATTGGGACTGGCTGGTACATTTCCGAAGCCTGCTCACTTTTTCCACCTATGAGAGAGAAAAAACTGGGGACTTTCATTTGTTCTCTGTTTCTCATGGGGTGATGACACAGGTCCTGCTATTGAATGTTGGAACTGGGAGTTCTCGGCTGTGGTGTTTTAAATTTAGGTGGTGGTTTTTGCTCTTGTTTGGTTGCTAATGAGTTAATAAAAGGTTGGTAGTATATGATCTTCACTCCTTGCGTCTCACTGTTTCAGGGAAGATTTTAATCTAGCTTTTACACCCCCACATAAAAACAGTATTGTTCATCACAACTTACGTACTATAATTGCCTCATAAACATGCACCAGTATGTTAAAGATTCACCACATGCACTTTCCAAATCTCCCCTCCAAAGCCCAATCTGAAGTAAAATCTCTCTCCAAAGAACAAAAAGTTACGTTATTTGAATAAACCATGCCGTGAGAGAGCCATGAGCTACGTTACAGTGTTCTCAAAATGCACAGCTACGTTACAGTGTTCTCAAAATGCACAGTCTATGTGGTAGCACAAAAAGCTGCAGAACTCTACCTGACAACCGGTGATGTCATCTGAGTAGCCAATGAGATTTTTTAAAAAAAGTTAAAGCTGGGATAATTTGCTTACGACCTGTGTGTTGGTACTGGTGGGGGTGGAGGAAGGACTTGAAGGGTTTTTCCAATTCTTTAGGTCCTGCAACTTTCACTTCCCATTTCTGTGCTTCTAGAAGCTTCTGAGGACTGCAGCAACCTTTATAGAGCCCTTGCTGGTCCCAGGCAGAACATCTTAACTTGCAGTCTCCAAGAAGAACATCAAAAGAGACAGCACCATGGAAGATGACAGGAACAACCTTCTCCCCAATACATACACTGGCTCTGCTCCAGTGCCAGAAAGGTACATATGATTGCCTGTGTGTTCTCCCCCCCCCTACCTTGCACTTTTAATAATTTGTATGGGGTAAATAAGCATCAAGGTTTCCCACTGTAAACTCTCTGCCCACTAGAAAGGCAGCCTGGCAGTGCCAGCCCCACCATTAAGCAAAGTGTGGCAGCTGCCTCAATCAGTAGGTTTTAGATATCATGAAGAGGCATCATATTGAAAGGTATTTAACGTGTGTTATATTTTTATTGCTGGAGAGGTGGGAAGGTGTTTGCAGGATTTTCTGTCTCAGGTACCAAAATAACTGGACTGGTCTTGGACATTTTGCATCTTTTTTTCCTTTCCTTTTCTTTTTGATGGTGGTAGGGTGGAACCTTGTGTTGCTCATGATGTTGTATCAGGCCAAGAGGTAGTGTAACTGTGTGTACTTTCTGTGTAACTGCCAGCAGGTCCCAACTATGTGGGCAGAAAGTTATGGTAAGGTATGGTACTCTGCTTTCAATCCCTCTAAAATGAAAGGCTAAAACAGAAAGGCTAAAAAAAAATTAGTGGCCTAAGTTGGGTGGTGGTGGAATTAACTGAAGCTGCAAACCTGTATGCATTTACCTGCGAGTAAGCCCCTTTGTACAGAGTGAGACTTGGGAATAGGATTGCGTTGCAGAAATGACTCCTGCTTGTTTGCAAACCAGCGAGGTTCGAACAAAGCTATTTTATATTTCTCCTCATGCTGAATTGCAGACCTTTGCTACAGTTAGTTCTGCCACAGTTAGTGTTGGGCTGTTTTTCGTAACTGAAAGGAAAAGTTTGGTGCAATTGATGCTCTTTAACTTTTATTCTTGCCTGCACCTCTCCAAATAAGGGGCGATTGGTGTGTTTTATATAGTCTCAGCCCTATATTTTATAACAATTCTTTGGAACTTTTGTATTTACCAGCCACCACTAAGCATTTGAGGGGAGGGTGTGTGTTCTTTCTTTCTTACCTTTTTATCCCGCTGGAAAGGCTATTTTACTTTTGAGGGAGGAGGAAATGGAAAGTAAAAAATATCAGAGTGTGAGCTTGATTGTTTAGTAAGGATTTGTGCCTGGGTTTCCACAAGCAAACCAACCTCTCTAGCCCTTGCACCACACTTACTTTTCTTAGTGTGCCTCCATTTTGTATGTCACCCTTTCAGGTTTCTTGTCTTTTTATTAATACATGGCGAATAATGATTTCTTAACAACGGTGACCATTTTGGGGAATTACACTGCTGCGACGCAGGCAATAGGCAGTTCCTGCCAAACCAAACAGCCAAAGCCAATCAGATAATAGAGACATGGTGATGTCACTTGTTGCTAGGGAGAAAGGTGTTCAGAAAATTAATATCCATACTTTAACATTATAGCAGACTTTCTGTCCCGCATGTTGAGTTATATGGAGCTAAACTATACTGGAGATGGATTTTTATTTTTAAAGCAACAAGCATTATATTCTGCTTATGAATCAGATCACATTTAAAGTGAGTAACTTCTGCTTGGGCTGTCTAGTCTTGAATTTACATGACAGAGTATAACTGTTAGAACTTCACTGTTTCATAGAATTATAGAATCAGAGAATTGTACAGTTGACATTTACCCTGAGGTACCAACCCCTGTAATGTAGGAATCTCAACTAAATAATGCCTGATAGCTATGATTGAATGACCAGCTGTCAACGTTTCCCCTTTTTTAAGGGAAATTCCCTTATTCCAAATAGGATTCCTCGCAAGAAAAGGGAAAGGTTGACAGCTATGCATCCAACCGCTGCTTAAAAATCTCCAAGGAATGAAAGTCCACAGCCTCCCAGGTCATGGGCGTAGCCAAGAGGGGGCAGGAAGGGGCAGCTGCCGCCCTAAATCAAGTAAATCAGTACAAAATACTTCACTAACTGAGGTTCTTCCCCCCCTCAACATAAAGCCTGCCCCGTAAGTCCCAAGAGAGTCTTTCCACTATCAAGCAGCTCTTACTGCTAGAAAGTTCTTCCTGGTGTTTAGTCAAAATCTTCTTTCTTGTAACTTGAAGCCATTGGTTTGGGTCCTAGCCTCCAGAGCAGGAGAAAACAATCTTGCTCCATCTTCCATATGACAGCCCTTTAGATATTTGAAGAAGGTTATCTCCTCTCAGTCGCCCTCAACCCCCTCAACCATTCCTCATAAGGCTTGGTTTCCAGACCCTTTATTATCTTGGTCACCCTCCTCATGTTCCAGCTTGTCAATATCCAGGGCTTTTTTTTGAGTTCTGGCACCTCTCAGGTGGGCACCGTTGTAAGAGAACAAGGGAGGAGTTCATGGTGAGTTCCACCACCTCTTTTTTCAGAAAAATAGCACTGTGCGATATCCATCTTAAGTTGTGGCGCACAGAACTGGACACAGTGTGCCTGGTGTGGTCTGACCAAGGCAAAATAGAGCTTGACTATAACTTCCCTTGATGATGACTCTTCACTTCTGTTGATGCAGCCTTTAGGGTTTGTTTGTTTGTTTGTTTGTTTGTTTGTTTGTTTGTTTGTTTGCTGCATCACACTGTACCTTCTGGTAGATTAAGCAGGTGCTGTAAAGAATTGGGAACTGTTTCTAATATTGATTATTGAGAGTATTAATATAAAACAGCCCCCCCTTGCGCTGTATTTCAGGATTCAATTTAGATTTTTGTAAACACCATGTATTCTGCAAATAGGATTAAGAATTTCTGTTTAGCATAATATTCAGTCCCATTGCTAATATTAAACAGCCAATCCAAACATCTCTTCCGTTAAAACAAAAAACAAAATCCTGGTTTTCTTAGCGACCACTAAATACTAAGTATTTTTTTGGTCTGAGGATCTGTTCCTACCCCCCCCCCCCTTACTCTTTTTTCCCCTGGCCCGAAAAGTTACTTTACTTTTGAGGGAGGAGAAGATGGAATGCAACTGCTTTCCAGTTACTTGTTTCCCTCAAGAAACTCCAAAATACAACATTTTAGCATCATAACAGCCCCATAAAATTGTCTGGGTTAAAGAACTGAAAAAAGCACCTAGTAAGCTTGATTTGAACCTGGGTTTTCACATGCAAGCCAACCTCTCTAACCCCTGCACCACACCTACAAAATGGAGGCACACTAAGAAATGCATGTCATGTTCTCAGGTTCCTTGTCTTTTCATTTTTATATGGCGAATAATGATTTTTTAACAACAGTGACCATTTTGGGGAATTACTGAACAGCCAAAGCCAATCAAATAATAGAGATATGATGATGTCACTTGTTACTAGGGAGAAGGGTGTTCAGAAAGTTAATATCCATACTTAAACATTATAGCAACCTTTTTGTCCTACAGGATGGCGCTAAACTGTACTGGAGATGGGTTTTTTTTAAAGCAACAAGCATTACATTCCTCTCTGAATCAGATCCAGAACATTTAAAGCGGATGAATTTAGCTAGGGTTTTTAAGTCTTGAATGTACATGACAGGGGACATAAATAATAGGACTTCAATGTTTAGTAGAATTATAATTCTTCTGATTGAATAATAAGCTGCTGTGAGTGATTGAGTACTCTTTCTAAAAGTTAATTGTTGTTAATAAAAGTACTCACAAAACAATGTGTGCGACAGGCAGTAGTTTAGAAGAGATTAATATGCCATTATTGCAAAGCTTGCTCGTTATAGAAAAGGTAGAAGAGAAGCATAACAAAGGTATTTAGAACTACTAAACATTTGTTGATTCTTGGCACTAGAACATATTTTCAAAATGTTAGTTATTTATCTGAAATGTTGCAAATGATTGATTTATATTTAACTGTGTTTGTGTTTATGGTTATATGAGAATTCAGTTGGAAATATCTGCATTTGTGTTTCATTTTAAAGCAAATAAACCTTTTTCTTTTTTTAAAAAAATGGCATCATTCTCCTTTTAATCACAGAAATGAGTATTTCTCAGGGGGTATCTGCTGCACATAACACATGCATGCACCATTTGAAAGAGAACACTTTGTTGTGTGTGTTAAAGTTGCTTTATTCATGTGCAGATTAATGCGAATTTACTCGACTGAGTAAAACGCCTATGATTGATCAACTGTCAAGGTATCTTTAATCTGGTGACAGCCCTAATAAATACAGGGAGAATTATTGATGTAACTGAAGGTCAAACTTCACATTACAACAGACATGCCTAAATGTGTCTCCATCTCTTTAAAATGTAGCTGTGGGGAGGGGAAAGGGGACATCGAAAGAGACATCCAATATGGAACCACAGCATATGGAAAAGAATTATCCTTTTCCCCTTTCACTATTTCCCCAATGAACTTCCCCCACCCCACCCAAATTGCTACTTACCCCATTAATAAAATCATACTTAAAAAAAGAATCAAAAATCAATGAGGCTCATAGCAGCTTCAGTGTGCCTCCTGACTTACTTGCATTGAGCTCCTCCATGTAAGGGGTGGGCTGGATTGGCTTAGGGAACCCCCTGCTCCACTGCTAATGCACAAGAGATCTACATTCCTGTACTGGTATGCATGCAGAATACCTTCATACGCACACAAGTGCGCCACTTGGCATATCCATGTATCCATGGGCTAGTCGATGTATTATTTGAATGTGGGTGCGGGGAGGTTTCTCTGAGCCCCACTGTTGTGATGACTAATCATAATTATGCGCAGTGCTTTTTCCCCTTTAAAAATGTTTAGGGGTATTCTCATTTTGACTCAAGAAAAAAACCGTTTTATAGTTCAAATCAGGAAAAATACAGTAAATGGACAAAAGTACAAAGATTCACAAAACGTTTAGGGGTATGCGTACCCCTGCGTCCCCCCCAGAAAAAGGCACTGATTATGTGATACAAGTGAAAACACTTATTCTGATGCAATCTACAGGCTGCAAGAGTGGGGGGGGGGAGAGAATTCCTGCAGGGGGTTGTACTAGACGACCCTTGGGGTCCCTTCAAACTCAACAGTTCTATGATTCTAATTACACACACACACACACACACACTTGTATAATTATTGCAATCATACAGCTTTTACTGCATTAAAGCCTATGGCATTGGATCTCCAAACATTTCTTACTTTTCACATTCTGTCTGCCTAGCAACAAGTGAGGTGACAAGCAGAACAGATAATGACTGGCTACAGCTTGGCAATTTCCCCCATGGTGTTTTCCATCAGGGTGAAGGGCTGTTAAATACTGTATGAGTAGCTCGGGGAAAAGGAACTGTAAAAAGGGAATTGCGGTCCTGGTGGAACCAAGGGGAGAATCCTGATAAGCAGATGTTGAGCGCATCCTGTCTCTATCTTGCACTCAGGAATTAATCTTAAATTGTGTAGAACTCTTCTGATTTCCAGACTGTGTTTTGGGGAACCATGTGACTCCTCAGAGGCTTAGCTGACAGCTTAGCCAATGTGGTGCCCTCCAGTGGTGCTGCAACTCTCATTACGCCTAGCCAACATGGCCAATGATCACTTGCTGTTATGCAGTTTAGAAGACCATTAGTAGTGATGGTTAAGTTGCCTGTAAGGAAGCTTGTCTACCATTCACTAAGCATCTCACTTGAGGAACCTCTGATAAGCTGAGTAACCTCAAGTCTTCAGAATCATACCTTAGGACCAAAGATGGCAAGAGATCCAGGATCAGATTTCCCACACTAAAAAAAAGAAGTTTAAAGAAGCTATGTGGGAGAAAGGAGAGGTGGCAAGAGCGAAGCTTTATCAGTTTCCTCCTTCTGTACTATCCCCACATTTTAGATCCCACCTCCCAGCTACAATTTGACCCATGTAAAAAAATATAAATGCACACATATGTATTGCCATGTAGTGCAAATGTAAGCTTTGGAACTGGATACTTTTGATCAGCAAAATTGTGTGTGTGTGTGTGTGTAACTCTTATTACCATGGCCCAACTCCACTTTCCCTCCTTTTCTATGGTTGTTGTTTATTAAAGAAACTTTTAATAAACCCATTTCACCTAATTTAGCCCTTAGTTAACCAAGTCAAAGCATTCTGTTTGTGTTACAAGCCAGAGATATTCCGTGCCTTGGTAATTTGCATGCAGGTGAATCCAAACCTGTTCTAAGAAAATAAGCTCTCAACCTGGACATCTGGACCACTGATTGGACAAACTGACATGCCTCTTTTATATCTTGCAGGAGTTCTTCCAGCCGTAAACCTGTCTATGCTGCCTTTTCCATCCTGATAGCCTTGCTTATTGCGGGCCAGGCAGTGACTGGCTACTTTGTGTATCAGCACAACACCCAGATTTCCAAAGTAACCAAGACCGCCACTGAGCTGAAACTGCAGTCGCTGGCCAACAATCTCCCTCATGGTTAGTAGCTTCCTTCTTCCTCTTCCTGCCCTCTCCCCCACTCCTACACTGTCTAACCTTTAAGTTTAACCATGATATATTTGCAAGCATTCTGAATTCTTAAAACATTTCTCAATTTTGTGTGTTAATTGTGCAAATCAGAGCTGAAGGGACTGAGCCTGGGTCTGTCAGCTGTTTATGCACTTGAATCCCAATAGCCATCTCTTGTCTGCTTAGATAGACAGACCAGATGATAGTTTACTATATTTATTAAATTTATATCCCACCCCTCCTCCCAAAGAAAGGAAAACAGATCTACAGATTCAGAATGCTGACATTTTAATCTGGGGTGCAGTCACCCTGTTCTGATCAGGTTTAGTCATGCTTATTGTGAGTTTTATAGCTTCAGTTTATATTCTGCTCTTGAGTTGCTTTCATGACTGTTATATATTGTACATTAACAGTTTATATCAATTTACAAAAACATGAAAAGAAGCATTCTGCCCCTGAAGTCCGACACGGTACAACTTGGGCAAGGTTGTGCACCCTGTAGTTAGCGTGGATGAGTAGGTTAGTGTTGTCAGTTCTGCAAGAGCCCTTCGTAATATATTTGGATATGCGAAGGGGTATAGCTCGATGGCAGCATGGTGTCCTCCATTAGTTTGAATAATCCTTTTTTACAAAAAGCTATCTGAGCCTTTGGACAGTTTCGAGGGATTTCCCTCCCAGGCGTAGAGTTTGGAAAGCTGTTTCTAATATGAGATGGGGTGGGGATGTCTGCTACTGGGGGGGACGGACGACAAGTATAAGTTTCCACTTTTGAGTCCAGCTCAGACACCTTGATTGAAGTCATGAACTCTCTGTGCAATATAATTTGTACTCTTGTATGTTTGACTCATCTGTATAAGAGGAATATCCTTGGGGGAGACCACTTTTTAAAAAATCTCCCTACATGTTTAATTGCACCACTCTTTTCTCCTGCAGCTCCCAAGGCAGTTAACCAGAAGAGGATGGCAATGGCCAACATTATGCCTATGGTCATGAGGGACCCAGATGAAGAGGTAAAGATGACAATTGCTTAACTAGCACAGGGCGGGGTGGTGTTAGGGTTGCCTGCTGCCTCGGAACCTCTCCTTTTCATCCATACAACTTGCAGGGGATAGCTATGGATGAGGGGGAAGACATTCACTCTGTCTTCTGGGGCCTTTCCTTTCCAACCAGTCTGCCAATACAAAAACAACCCTCCTGGCTAGTATTGCAATGCTCCCAGCACCTAGACCTTACACCAGTGTTGGAAATAAATGTTAGGCTCTTGAAACTGACAGGTCCTGCCTCAAATTAAGCTGTGCAGAGAGATTCCATTTGAAACAGCAGCTTCAGAGCAGGGAGAGTGAGTTGGCTCAACTTGACATGAGTCAATGTGACATGAGTGAAGCTGACAGCCTATTAGGCCAGCTCTGTTCTCTGTTCTTATTTGGTCACCTTGCAGTATGCAGGAATGGTTTGCCAGGAAATTAGCCTTCCTTGCCAACGTTCCCTAGAGGTGGCGGCAACCAGGGAATGGTGCCAAAGCTGGTTTAGGGACACCCCAGAACCCTTGGGAGGAAGTTCATACTAATGGCTTGGATTCCGATTGAAGTTCATTCCATGTTGTTTCCCTTTAAGTCAACGATACTTAAATGAGATCTGCATCACAAAAAAAGTTGCAACTAAATTTTCACGTTGAGTTCAAAGAGACCTGGGTGTAAGTAAGTCCATTGTATCTGTTGCAGTGTGTGAAGGACAGGGAAGAGCCCTTTGTGTAGTCTGCTCTGTGGGATGGGGCAAGGAGCAGCTTCATAGTGTGACAAAAGTTGCATGCCACCCCCAATCTATGCCAAGCAGTAGCAAGATTCCAGGGGTATTCTAGGCACTCACCCAGGGCTGTGTTTCTGTTGGGAAAACCGTGGCACAGTGGAGGCTAGCGTCTTTAAGAAATAAGGTTTATCGTACACATATTTACACCTGGAGTCTTCAATGGAGGGGGTGCAGAACAGAACACCCCAAGAGTGTTTCTCATTGCCTCTCTCATAGCTTTGGGGTTCAAAACAGCAGTCAGTCATGCATGGGCATAGCCAAGGGGGTGGGGTGGGGGCAGCTACCATCCCAATCAAGTAAGTAAATAAAAATACTTAACCAACCAATCGTGTCACAGATAGCTCAGTTCTGCCCCCCCCCCAACATAAAGCCTGCCCCCGTAACATAAATCCTGGCTACGCCCAGGCAGTCATGGCTCCTGGTCTCTCGGTGCAGCCTTCTCCATCCAATGTCATCCATTCCTACATTTTCCTTGTTCCCAGAACACCTTTAGATTTCAAAAGGACAATTTTTCCTGTGATATCATGCCTCGATCACCTTGGTAACCTCCCAAATCTCCTGTCTTTGCCCACTCCTGGGGCATGGGGGGGGGAGGATTGCTTTGTGCATTGCCAATTGTCCTAAATGGCCCAGCACCTGACTCCCCATTGTTTCTCAATGACTCTGCACTTAGCTGGCTGCAGCAGACTGGTTTGCATAAGCTAACCCATGTCTGGCACAGTTCTGTAGCTTGCATTTCCCTTCATATTATCTAAATACTACCATTTTTTAATTTCTACCATTCACTAACAGACTCTGGAATCCTAGATCTATTACGATATTTCAACTTCTTTGTTGTCGTCTCTTCTACAGTCTCCAGAGGATAAAATGAAGCTGACCAATAGCACTGAAGACCAGATCAAACGTCTACTCATGGTAAGAGCCTCGTCTCTTTGCCTGTGCAACAGTTCTGCTTGTCTTAGATGGAGAGTACTCAAGTTTGCAGCTATAGACTCAGCTGCTGGAGGCCTAGGGCTGAATCCCACAAAGTCATCCTGTTAGCCCAATAACTTTCACTTGCTCAATGGAACACCCTCTAGCACTCCTCTTCCTGTGGGCCACCCAACCCACCGGGGCAGATTTGAAGAGGGAGGTAGAGGGTGCACAGGCACAACTTTGTTGGCTGCAACTCGTAGCACAGAACAAGATATTCTTTATGTTCCTAAAAATCACTAACATATTATTTGTTTTCCAGCCACAGTATCTGACAGGTGTGTTTGCGTTCCCGGGAAGGATTGGGGATATGGCATTTATGCAGGGATCCAAATGAGGGAAGGGTGGACAGGCACATGGGTTTAATTGCTTTTAGTGCATCAGTTAGTACTGCTAGATTGAATAGTTGGTTATTTCTTCAGCATGAAAAGCAGCAAGGCACAATTGCAGCAACCTATGCCTTTCTTTCCCATGTGCCTATACCTCTAGATCCAAGGACTGTAGCCTAAGTGTCATAACATTAACCGTGAATAACGCACAGGTTCTGAACTACATATACACTTTGGAAACTTTCCTGCACCCAGAGAAGGCACTACTGCACCAATTAAATCTGCCAAGTGTCCTGAACCCCTGACCTACCTGGCAGCAAGTCAGTATGCCAAGTTCAAAGCCCAAGGGTCAATCCATATGAAGCCCAAAGATCAGGAAACGCAGTCCAGGGTCATTCCAAGTAGTCAAGTCCAGCAGTCAGGATACAGTCCAGAGCCAAAGCACAGTCCTGCAGAGGTCCAGGAGCATCCAAGACAATGAATATGGGCAGCTGAGCAGATAAAACACCTCAGCTCTACTTCCCTTTTATACTCTGCATGCTGATTGCAACATCTGGGCTTGATGAGGCATGTGACCCTCACCTGTTCCAAGCCCACTCCTGCTAAGGAATCACATCCCTCCTCCCAGAGCTAGCGAGCCCCACCTGGCCAGCTAGTGAGCTGGGCTGTGGGTCCTTGCCTGCCTCAGCCTCCTAGAGCACCCCTCCTGCTGCCCCCTACGCCTCAGAGCCCACCATGTTCATGGAGACAGTGGCCCTCTGGCTCTGGTGATGGGTCCTGCATCTCTGGCTCCTTGCCATTCCCCATCACTCTGTGAGTACATCCTTCCTCATCCCCTGCTTGCCCCATTGTGTCCCAGCCCCAGTTACACACCTCGTCAGAATCCCCATCATCCTGCCAGTCCATGACACCAAATGACCTTGGAGGGTGGCATGGCAGGCATCTGTTAAATGAGAAACTTAGATAAATTGGCATACTCGTAATATGGGGCTATGTGGACAAAGATGGATTAGATAATAGGGAGTTTAGATAAACATTCAGACAGTGAGAGTTTGTGGTGCATGCTGTGAATAATTGTCATTAAATTTTAGGGAAAGCAAAGGTGTTTCTTTTTACCTCAGCTTGTCACTGCATGCACTTGCTTGCTTATTTCTTTGTATTTTCCTCCCCAAAACCCATGTCCTGCCCAATGTCCCAAAGAAACCCAAGGTATTTAGGAAATTGGCAGCAAAACACTATAACCCAAAAATAATTAAACCCAATAATACAACTATTGACATAAACAAATTTAACTGTTCCAAAACAGCCACCAGAATATGCAAAAGCTATGCCAGCGAAAAAGCTAATCAGTTGGCTTGTGGCTTGAAAGGACCCAAGGACAGGAGAGGAGTCCTCCTCTCTGTTTGTATGTTCCCTTTGAAATCATTCTGCTGTGGCTGTTTTCCTCTTAAAAGGATTTGCATCCAAACTTTGAGCTCTCCAAGGCAGTGAGGAGCAGTTGAGGGAGGCAGCTTTAGGATGAAAAGGTCGGGGGGGGGGAGCAGAGATAGTTCAGCAGTCCCTCCCACCTGTACCTTTTGCACTTTAAACCAGCAGCCTGCCTTAGAAGACTGTGCTGGTGACTCAACTCCTACAAATGAGTCTGCTGCCATGCTCTCTGGTTGGACCTCACCATCACTGTATCTGGTTGAATTCATGAGATGGAGTTGGTATTTCACATGCCGCCAGTCCTGACCCAATCCTTTGAGCATAGTCTTGCTTTGCTAGGTGATCTCTTTCTGGGCCTCCAGCAGACTTACTTTCCTTACATAACGTTTGTTAACATATTCCTCCCTACAGCAATCAAACCCTCTCATAAAATTTCCTGAACTGAAAAAGAGCTTCATGGAAAATATGAATACTCTGAAGAACCGCCTGGATTTTGAGGACTGGAAGGTAAGTGCTGCCATCTTTCACAGAATCCTCTCCCCGCTCCTCCCCGTCCTGAAGAGAACATGGTGTCACAGTGGATAGGCAATATCTCATTTAACAGATCATAGAGTTGGAAGGGACCACGAGGATCGCCTAGCCAGCCCCCTGCAATACAGGAATATTTCACCTAATGTGAGGCTCAAACCCATGTCCCTGAGATTGAGTCTCATGCCCTAGAAGCTCTCTACCCTGTTAATTTTATTTGCCTTGGGACTTATTCTTGTTGGAATCTAAGACTTTGGAAGGGATTCTAGTCCTTCCCCTCTTGTGCTCAGGAAAAGAGTACAAGTATCCATTGTCACTTGCAATGCCTTCTAGTTTGCTCTTGACTGCTATCTAGTGTTTTGAGTTGTTCATGTGTGGGATTTAAATAGGCCTCAGTTAAACTTGCTAAATGCCTGAGATTCTAGGAATTATGTTTGGGAACTGGCAGCAGGGAGTTCTTCCGTGAAGGGACCGCAGCGCTGGACCTCTGTTAATTATGCCAACAAAGCCTCAGGTTTATTAGTGTAGTTAAAATTGACTGAACTATATCAAAGCCCTTTCCTGCAGTGTACAGTGGCGTTCACCCAGCAGTGAAACATATGGTGGACTTCTCATCATTTGGCAATTATACAGTTGTTAACTTACATTTATTTATTTGTGGATAGGGATGCCTTTTATTAACTGCATTTGATCTCTTGCAGTCTTTTGAAACCTGGATGCACAAGTGGCTGCTCTTCCAAATGGCCAAGAATGAGATTCCAGCTGAACAAGGTATGCAAGGACTGTAGCACTGAAAGGAATTCTAAGGGTGATGGACGCAAATTCTCTGAAGGGCTCAAATCACAGCACAACAGAAAACATTCCATTTTGCTGCAGCTTCAGATCCTAAAGAGATGCAGGAAATCATGTGAAACAAAATCCCAATGTACTAGAAACGGTACATTTCTGTAGGAGGGACTGAAAGGGCTCTGCTGCATGCCAGAAGACTACTGTTAATGTATGCTGATGACTTGGGGGTGGAAGGAGATATTATACAGGATGTTGAGCTGCTGCTGAAAATGATAGCCCTGTGTGGAGGTCTCCTCTTTATTTTGGAACATGGACAGGACTGGCACCAGAATTTATGGAGCCCGCAACATGGTGCCACCCATGCCCCCCCCAAACACCCTTCCAATGCAGCTGTGCCTTTTCTTTTTCTTTCATGGTAACGAAAACACCACCAGTGGTGGGCGGTTTTATAGATGTATGGTCTGGGGCCTTATATTGTGGGTAAATAAAAATGGCAGATAGTCATCATGGACAGGAGCAGAGCTTGGCTCCCATTCAAAAGCAGCACAACCACCATTAAAACGGCTTTCCAGAGGCCCAGTGAAGAAGGTGGCAAGGCAGCACAACAGGATTGGGCCGGGGGGGGGCTGGCTTCTGGGCCTCTAGGGTCCTTGGCCAGTGCCTGTCCTGGGCAATTGCTTGCGCTGGGCCTGAACGCAGAGCATCACTTAACCAGTGATACATCATCATGTGTTTCCACACAGCCCCAACTTAGAAGTACCTTGGCTTAAGAACAGCTTAGTTTATGAACAACTTGGAACGCTGCAAACCTGGAAGTAGGTGTTTTAGTTTGCCTTGGAAGCAGAATATGTTTCGCTTCCTGTTGAGTGTGTTCCATTTGTAAATTAAGTCCCCCGCTGCTATGGGAAAGCACGCCTTGGTTTAAGAACAGGAAAGGATTAAGTTTGTAAACCAAGGTATCACTGTAATGCACAGCACGAAGACATCACGACACAAAGTGGCTAGAAACTGTTACAGGTGTGCTTGTGGAGGAGAACTCAGCACAGTGTTGCTCTTTGTACCGGCGGCTCCATGTCCCTTGCATTGGTATGGATCTGAAGGATGTGAGTGGAAGGCACTTCCTCTCATACAAGGGGCACCTGCAATTTCTGCAGGCTTCCCTCTTCACCTGCAGTTCCCCATCCTACATCTCATTCAGCTTTTCAGGGGCACAGGGGGCTGAAATGATGGGAGGGAAGCAGCAAATTTGCATTAACCTGAGAACTCCCACAGTTGGTTGGATCCAGCCCAATGCACAGCCCCACTAGCCTCAAGCAAGCCAGAGTGTGAGAGCCACTCACAGGCAATGCTCTCCCAGCTGGAGTTCATTTGCAAGTGTAAATCTAGTAATTAGTTGGCGAAAGCCTTGTAGCTCCAATTAACCTGGCAAGCTTTGGGCTGGGGAAAAAAGACTGCTCACCCTTAACACAAAGACCACCCAAGCCCAGTATTCTCCCTTCCAGCTGCAGTTCATTCACTATTTCTTGGCCTTTCTATGCAAGGCACAAAGGTTTAGCCCTACAACGTATTTCAGAACGTTGCTGCTGAAGGAGGCTGCTAAAAGGTGCTGCCAGAAAGCGTTGCCCACCTGGGTGCAATTCCTTGGCCAGGACCACCTATTTTCAGCGGCAAATCTAAGCACTCGAAGAGCGATTCCACACGGCTGCTTACTGTTCACTAGACACTGCTCACGCATGCAACTTCTGTGCAGCACCCAGTTGGTGTTTGATCCATATCCACTGTTTCCAGAGAGTGGATGAGATCACGGAATGGCATTTTGATGAAGATGGCATCCTGTGGACGCCACAAAGGAGGGCATGCATGAACAGCACCGGCTCCCCAGTGAGCTGCTGTGTGCTCTCCAAGTCCCTTCCAGTATGAATCTTGTGACTGGAAGACCTGGGAATGTGCTTAATACGATAATCCTGTATATGCCTCTTCAGAAGTAAATGCCAGGATGCTTGGTCAGACTTATTGCCAGGTGAGCGTGTATAGGATTGAGGCATAGGACGTAGGATCAGCGCAACTTAAAAGTGCTTAACTTTGCCTTGTACTCAAAACATGGAAACATATTTGACTTCTGTGGGCTCATCTCCATTAGCTCCCTCCATTAGCTTCTGGGCCTTGTTTAGTTGCTGGCTTCCATATGGATGGTCTATCTGCAGGAACACTGCCCAGTCTACTAGCTTCTGTGTCCTAAGAGATCTGCTGTGGAGACCTTGGTTTTTGGGGGTGAGGTTTTCTTCTTTATCTCAATTGAAAACTCATGGGGCCAAGAGTAGGACACTCTCAACAGTGGCACTGCACCTCTGGATTTCAGAGAGGCCTTCCAACAACTTCTGTATTGGTTGTCTAGGTATGGAACATCTTTATACTGTACAGTTGTTTGTTACATTTTAAACAAATTCTGCATTGCCTTGGCTGCTGTTCTACACTGAGGGACCTAATAATGAAAACAGCAAAAAATGAATGTCTTCCTTGGCAGAAGATGTGAAAAACCTGTTTCGACATGTTGTGATACTGACCATTTTACTACTGAAATATGCTTGATGTAGAGCACAGCTTGAGCCCAAAGCCACTTGCTGTCTCTTCAAAGGAAACAGTGGCTGTAAAAGGGAGCTCTCTGCTGACTTGCAATTCAATGAACGAGGTCTTCATGTTATAGATCCACTGGTTTTAAAAAAGTCTCTTTTCGCTCATCACAGCAGAAGCAAAACACGGTCTGCCCCTGGGAAGAGTGATTGGCAAAGAGCAATTCATTTGAAACTGCAATTATCTAAGCTAAATGATGCACCCATGATGAAAGAAGACCTGTTGTTTGAATTAAGGCCCACTTCAAATATTTTTTTGAAAAGAAAAAGGAAACCCTACTGAAACAATTTTAACAGTCACACGCAGAGAGAGGGAGAGCCTTATTAATGACACACAGTCTTGAATTTGGACACCGACATGGCCAACCACTTTCCTGTCCCAAATTTGGGCACCAATGCAATGCTTAAAAAAAGAATGATTCCTCCTTCTGCGATTTCAGCTGTTTCTGAAATAAAAGCCCGCAGCCGAGATTTTCATACCAATTAGCCACTCAGCAGTGGTCGGACACATTCCCATTAGCAGAATTTATATTAATACTGCCTCCATTAAGCAGTACTCATTAGCATTTGCTCTCATTAGGCTAAATGGGTTCCCTGGGAGCCATCCCAATAAAATAGCTGTCCTAATTAAACGGGCATATTGTTACAAAAAGCAATTCTTTCCTCACATCCCCCCTTTACTTTCCCATGGTGCAGCCACAATGAAACAGCCTCTTCTCATATTAGGAGGCAGTTGATACATTCAGCCAAACCAAAAGGGATTGTTTCTCCTGGACTTTCAATTTCAAAGCCGCTTCTGTGGAGTTGGGGAATGCTTCCAGCTGTGCTATTTTTCTATAAGCGGGGAGCATTCAAGTATTTGGTGCCAACTTACCACCTGAAGTGCTATGGTGCAGGGAAAGCTTTACCTCTGAACTTAGCCATGTGTCTCAAGCAAGGCAAGGGAGCTGTTCAGTTGTAGTTACAGTTGCATCAAAGGGCAGTGCTAGCAGCTGGCAATCAACTGTGCACACTGAAGTTTCTGTTTTTGTTTCTGTTTAAAGTGCAAACCAAGTGCCAGACAGAAGAATGTGGTCGGGGTGTCCACCTGGGAAGATTCTGTGCCAAGTGCGATGAAAATGGCGACTATCTGCCTAAGCAATGCCATGGTAGCACTGGCTTTTGCTGGTGCGTCTACAAAAATGGCACCATGGTTGAGGGCACTACTAAAGTCCGTGGGCCACTGGACTGCACTGGTAAAGAGCTTCTGTTTCCTATCAAGGGGGAAAGGAGTTAATAAGCAAGCAGATGTCCTTTATATTCTTGAGTAAGCTGGATTATCTAGAGTTAGGGAGCAACATTTTAATGGCCCAAGTCCTAGGAGCTAATGAGTCTCTCCCCCCACCCCCACCTGGACTTGAGTCCTAAACACAGCCAGAGTGTTTGCAGTGCAACAGCCATTGTTGCAGCTGGAGCAGTGTTATTTACTTTTTCTAAATAGAAGAGATGAAGTCAGGCAGTGGAGTTTTTTTGGAGATATAGGCAGGGTGGGCTGGGGTGCTGCGATTCCCAAGAGTCACAACACAACTGTGTGTGAACCACATTGACTACTTTCCACATCCACCATGCCAGACTTCCCTGAGAAGCTCTTATTACATAGGCAGTGCAGTTAGAGCATTTTTGTCTAGTTTTGTACAAAATACTTTGGTGGCAGAATTTGGGTCGTCTGGTTGTGGAGCCAATACTTGTTGCTGCCAAATTCACATTGTTTTTCCTTGCCTGGAAGATAAACCCACTTTGATTTCTGCATGCGTGTGCCGTATGTTCCTTGTGGCTTCACCATGGGGATGGTGTTTGGTCAATATCACGAGGCAACCTGATGTGAAAAAATAGCCTTGTTGGTTGCACTTAGTCCTGCTTGATGACTGAACTTGTGTCATTCTCTTACCACCACCACTACCACCACCCACATCAAGAAAGTGGGAAGACTGTTGTGAACAGTTAAGGAAGTTTCCCCTATCTTTGTGCTTCAGATTTCTACCTGATATCTGCCCCTGAGTAAGCTTTTTCCAAATGTAACAAGCAAATGCAACAGCCATGGCAAATCATTTAAAACATTATGACCTTACAGCGCATAGAAATCTCAGAAAACCCAACATCTTCATTTGTGTCATTATCATTATGCCAATCTAACACATTCTCAAGAAACAAAACAAAACTTGGAATTAGTCAAATGAAAAAAAAAAAAACCAGAAAAAAAATTATTGGAATTAGTCACAGCCTATGCAGAAAAAAACTTAAATCATAAGAACTCTGCTGGATGAGGCCAATGGCAGATCTAGCCCAGCACCCTGTTCTCAGAGTGGCCAACCAGATGCCTAAGTAGAATCTGAGTAGAACAGCCATCTCCCTAATGGTGATTCCATTCAACTTGCATCCAGAGGGATAGTGCCTCTCAAAAATCATAAAACCAATATATACCCACTTGCCATTAAGTACACAACTTTGCGTTGTTGATTGGACTAAAGATACAAATCGTCCAGTGCCCATTTGTCAGATTTCAAATGACCTTTCTCTCTACAGGCAGTGGAAAATAATATGGCCAAATGTTAATAATTTTGTGTATTACTAAAAATAATAATAAGATAGATGAAAAACAAACAATTGTGCTGCTGGCTGAACATGAGAAAGCAGAAACTGGTAGGAAGCATCCTAAAGGTGATGTGGAAAGAAGAGGACATCTTAGGGCATTGGAAAGTGCTAATCTCTCTCTCTTCCTCCCTTTTCCAGGAAAAGGGCAACTGGTGAACGTGACAGCTGGTGATACTGAGAATGTGACAGCTTCTCAGCTGATCTTCAGTAACTAAATGATTGAGGTAACTTAAGAATTTTGCTGGCTCAAACCAAAGACCTGTCTAAGCCCACCATTGTTTTACCCCCATAGTGGCCAACCTGATGTCCATAGGGAGCCCACAAGCAGGAGATGAGGATCATAGCACTCTCTCTGTTGTTCCCAGTGACTGGCAAATCAGAGGCATGGTGACTCTGATCTTAGAGGGAGCATACAGTCATCATGGCAGGAGCCATTGTTCACCTTATCCTCCCTGAAAGTAGCTGGCTTAGTTCAGGGGAGCCTAGGAGTTCACCTTGAAGGCACCTTTCATTTCAGTGCTGGTGTTCTCAGCTACATACACAAGAGAGCAAGCCAAGTACTTTGTTTTTAAACTTGTTTAAACTTTGTTTTTAAACTTTTTTAAACAGTCTGTACAGATTGAATAGGGACGCGGGTGGCGCTGTGGGTTAAACCACAGAGCCTAGGACTTGCCGATCAGAAGGTCGGCAGTTTGAATCCCCGCAACAGGGTGAGCTCCCATTGCTTGGTCCCAGCTCCTGCCAACCTAGCAGTTCAAAAGCATGTCAAAGTGCAAGTAGATAAATAGGTACCGCTCGGGCGGGAAGGTAAATGGTGTTTCCGTGTGCTGCTCTGGTTCACCAGAAGCGGCTTAGTCATGCTGGCCACATGACCCAGAAACTGTACGCCAGCTCCCTCAGCCAATAAAGCGAGATGAGCGCCACAACCCCAGAGTTGGCCACGACTGGACCTAATGGTCAGGGGCCCCTTTACCTTTACCTTACAATTGAATGGGCGACACAGTTCCTACAGTTGCCAAGGCCTTCTATGTGGCACATCCAGCCTCTGCCTATCTTTTTTTAAAGCCTGAAATACAGATATTCTCTAGGTGTCAAAGGCAGAGTGGGTTTAGTGGGGGGGTGGGGTGCATGTGGAGAACGATAGGTATACAAGCCAAATTAGGATACCTCCCCACCTCAAGGCCTAACAATTAAAGGCACCATTAACTTTAAGAGGGAGAACAACACAAGTTTTGTGTGGGTTGCCTTTTTGTGTGCTTTCCATCAATTTCTGCCTCTATTACTAGGAAACCTTTCTGGGGCTTGACTTCTAATGCACCTTTCTCATTTCTCTCCTTTCTTTAGGAAGGCCAAGCAAACAAGGCAAGCAGTAGCACCAGCTGCATCAGCTCAAGAAGCCCAGCTTATCTTCTCCAGTTTGCTCTCGTTTTTTGCTTCTGTATTGATTTCCTGAATTATGTTAGCCGCAACCACTTCTCAAATTCCTAGGCTTAAGCATTATCCTTAATGGAGGAGGGAAAAGTAGGTTGATTAAATATAATAGCCTGCTGAGCTGAGCCCTGAATTACCTTTTTAGAGAAGTAACCCTTGTACAACCACAGCTTTAGCAGCAAAATGCTTCAAGCAAGAAAGGGCGATGTTTTCCTCAATTATTCAGCTCATGCAGAGAGGATCTCTCTCCCCCCCCCCCATAAACCCTGCAGTGATTCTTGTGGCTAATCAGGCTCCATGAATAGGGGAACATTTACTGAATGTGTGTGAATAACAATAGGATTCTGAGACAGTGAGCACATCTTCTGCAATGAAATATCCGTTTCCCTCGAATGGGGGTGGGGGGGGAGAGAATATAAAATTGCTTTCCAAATATATTCTTCAAAGGTTTATTACTCTATGTTTAATTCCCCTTACTCTTTCCCCACTGGATTCCTCCTGATTTTAGATAAGTCTTACAAGAGGTAGAAGATTTCTACTGAACCCTTCATTTATTTGTTCTTTGGTGATCACTCGTAGCCGAGTAAGGGTGCCTTCCATGAACACAGTCTTAACAGTGAGGCTGTAAGTGACTGTGGAGCCCAGTTCTGGATCCACACGTCCTTCCACAATGGGGGCATAGGTTTCCAAGCAGGAGTTGATCGTGGTGAGGGTTTGCCAAACGTTTCTCCTTTTTGCCCTGAGTTTGTGCTGCTTTAAAGGGAAATTATCGAGTGTTCTTTACATACATGGGTATGAACTGCTGTCACCCTGAGTCATGCTGGCTGGGGCTGATGGGAATCAGGGTCCTGATGGTCTAGAGGAATGGAGGCATTACCTTATGTAAGGTTTAAATATAGTTGTGAATCCTGAAACCCCAAATGCTGTACCCTATGGAGTTGGTTGTGTACCCTTTGCATTTGCTAGCATAGCTCTAGAACTTGCTTTAGTAGTTTCTAGCAAGAGAATACTGGAATTGTAGGTAAGGCTATATAAATCTATCTGGGCAAAGAACAGGCTTCTCCCGCATCCAAAGCAAATATAAGTGAATGTTTCTTCAATTACACAAGCAAGCCAGCAGAGTGGATATATATTAGTGATAGATGATAGACGAGCACCCACGCTTATGACATACTAATTATACCCTTTGAATATATGATCACTGCTTTATTAGTGAACTCAAAGATGATTTTAACTGTAAGTCTTTGTAAAGTTAAAAAAAATAAAAGATAACCTACTAATATGGGGCTCTTGTCCATAGAGGTGGATGACTGAGAGAAGACTCCAATTAACTGGTTAACAACCAAAGCGAGAGAAACGGAACATACATTTCCATAAACCTTCCTGTGAAAACCACGAGGGCTGGAAGCTTGGCTCACTTTAAGAACGAAACAAACAAACCACAAAGACATGAGCCGGTTCAACACAACATGACAGCTGTGTGCAGCTGACCAAATCCTTCGGAATTGTTTAGCTGCAGCCAAGAGATTTACACATTTTCAGTTTCCAAATAACACACATGTGCTTTTCCCAGTTACTATGGTTTTATTGTATACTATTATTTAAAAAAAGAAAGAGAGGGAGAGAAAAGTACAAGCCAACCTAGAATCAACAGGGTTTTGTACATAGTGAACACAATTTCTGGATGGACATTGCAGAGACATCAAACTTCTTCCTTTAATGTAGTATGAAAAGAGGGGGAGGCAATCTTTTCCTTTAAAAAATATAACTCTTAAGGGTTGGGATTGGGTGAAGGAGGAAGTAGAGATAGCCGTAAAAGTAATTGCTGGATTCAGGATTGAATAATCAAAGGTGTTTGTCTTCCTCACATTCCGTCAGTTACAGTAGCTGCATCTTCTCCATTGGCCAAGCAATCGGGGCATGTCTTATTCCCAAGCAAATAGCCAGATCAACTGTTAGCAATGCTTAGCTCTAAAAGTCACAGTTAAAAATAGTTATAAATACTGGAATCAAGTCTTTGACATTCCCATTTTCTTTTCTTTAAAAATATAAACAAACAGTTTCTTTCCCTTGAATGCTCCCAGCATATTTTTATTCTTTACTTCGTGCTTTAAGCCACTACAGGAAAGGGAGAGAGAGAGAGAGAAAAAGAAAGAACACATTAAAAATAAAAATAAAAACTACTGCAAAGGAGGGAAATTCTGCCAATGACAGATTTGTCAATGAATAGGAAAATAATTTTTCAAATGCATCACAAGCATCTTTTCTCACCCTTGTGTTAATGAGGTACTATCATTGCTACCAACCACCAGAAAACACCAATGACCCAGCTCCACCCTAGAGCTATTTGACTTTTGCAGAGGAGGAAAGAAGATGAAAGAACTCGAGGTACTTGAAGATACAATTTATTTCAGGCCTGACACATTCCAAAATAAATCTCCTTCAGAGCACACATTTTTAATGCCAATTCTCATTGAGAGCCTAACCCACTATAAAACTGCTATCGCTACGGAACTGCGTTAAATCCTTATCGGAGTTCTAAGTGGCTTTATGCCTGTTTCCCCAACCCTAGTGCCCTCCAGATGTCTGGACAATTCCCATAAAGTCTGGCCATTGGCAAAACTGACTGGGGCTGATGGGAGTTGGGAGCCCAAAAACATCCGGAGAGCGCCAGGTTGGGGAAATCTGGTTTATACTCTTGATAGGAATTTAAAGCCATAAATTAAAAATGCAATTAAAAACAACCCAAAAACCTAGAACAGAATCATATTCGTATACCTTTAAACTAAAAGTGATCCTGGAAGGAATAGGCCCAGCTGCTGGGGGGGGGGTGCAAGGCACAGGTGCCCTCCCAGAAATAAAAAAAAATACTTAACTGAGGTTCTGCCCCCCTGAACAGGAATCCTGGCTAAGCCCATGCCAGCTGCCTTGAATGAGAGTACAGTGGTGCCCCGCAAGACGAAAAACTCGCTAGACGAAAGGGTTTTTCGGTTTTGCGTTGCTTCGCTAGACGAATTTCCCTATGGGCTTGCTTCACAAGACGAAAACGTCTTGCGCTTTTTTTTAAAAGCCGCTTGAAGAGGCGCAGTTGCGACGGACCGTGCTTCGCAAGACGAAAAACATCACAAGACGAAAAGACTCGCGGAACGAATTCTTTTCGTCTTGCGAGGCACCACTGTATTTCCTAAGCAAAAGGCTCTAGCCAGAGAAAAAGAGCCATCGGAATTTGCCAAGTTGACATGAACTAATTGGCAGAATACTTCAAAAAGATACTTACCGGCTCATGCTGCTCCCTCAAGATCACCAGTTTTCTGAAAGAAATCCAGAACAATTTAGGTCTGTTGTTGTTTTTACGCCCCCACCGCCCCAAGAACTGGCACTGCCTCCAACGTCCTTGGCTCCCTTCACAGTACAGAGAACACAGACCCAGTTTCAGATGGTGAAACAGGTCCTTCCAGTTCTTTCTAGGCTCAGCCACGCATGCAACCATCTTTCCTGCTCCCAATCTCAAATGCGGGCAAAATAAGACTCAATTCTCCATTTAAGAAACACAAAGCATGCTGGGAAAGGGCATCTCAAATCTTTAGTGCTCCGGTGCAAAACTTAATTCTGGGGTGGGTGGGAAGGGTGTCAATCTCAAGCTCGTTTGGACTGATGGAAATTTCAGACTCCCTTGAAGAAATTATGTTAGCTCAGGGCAAAGTGCTCGGTTCAGGCCCATTTTCTGGAGAGTCTGGGCAACAATTGAAGCACAAGAACTCATACCATCCTGTCAGACAAATTAAGTAGCTCTAGCCTGGCTTTCACCTCACAGCCTAGTTTAGCTTTTAGGCCATATTCCAGACAACCAAGCAAAAGAAAAACTACTGCTATGCAAGGCTGAACCGAACTGCGTGTGTGTCACACCACCCACCTCAAGACCCTTAAACTAGTCTGCTGCTCTCAGGTATAGTGGTGAAAGCCACCCTGCCACTTGTGTTGAAGAAATCCCCAGCTGCCAATCAGATCGGCTTCTATAGATGGAATTGGGAGGAGGGGATGCCATCAAGTGGCAAAATGTCTTGGGAAAGCCCTGATCCCCCCCCCTCTTTTTTAAAGGGATTGCTTCATGAGCGATAAATGCATCCCACAGCCACGTAACCTAAAGGTAATGAAGTTTAGGAGGAAGCAAAGTTTCTTGCAATGCAAGTTTCCTATGAGCGGTGTCACATGCCAGCACCGCATCTTACAGTATTAGAATGTACCGCAGATTTGAATATGGCAAAATAGTAAAAAGCTAGTTACTGAAATAGAGTATTGGCAGTCTTTCACTCATATGGCAAGGACAAGTTATCTGAAACTAGCTGAATAATTTGGTTTCGGACCAAGTAAATGAACCCAATGTACAGACAGCACTGTATCCCATTGTACTTGACTTTTGTTAAAAACTCCAAGATAAGCAAAGTGAAAAGCTCCTCACAGCACTCACAAGGGACACAATATAGTTATGGACAATATATGCATCCACCTGTATGTGTATATGTGTACATATATACAGTCGTACCTCAGAAGCTGAACAGAATCTGTTCCGGAAGTCCGACTTCCAAAACATTCGGAAACTAAGGCATGGCTTCCGATTGGCTGCAGGAAGCTCCTGCAGTCAATCGGAAGCCGAAGAAGCTGCGTCGGACGTTCAGGTTCCAAAGAAAGTTCGCAAACCGGAACACTCCCAGGTTTGCGGCGCTCGGGAGCCAAAACGTTCGACTCACAAGGCGTTCGGGATCCAAGGTATGACTGTGTTTGGGAGTGAGGGATGCACATGTGAATGTGCCCCAGTGTTAAAATTTCCCTATACACACAGAACACGCCGGGGAAAGAGAAACTGAGCTGAAAAATTCACTTTCAGAGTGTTTTCAAGCTGTACAGTAAGATGGACAATAGGTCTTCCTTCTCATGGATACAAGGAAATAGGTGGAAATAAAGCCACTCCACTAAAACAAAATTTAAGACAGACAAGACTGTTAACATGGGGCAGGGTGTCACCTCCATTCTTTAATCCTGTATTTGCATCATTGATATGGGTTTGTTGTTTCTACACCACCTGCATATAATCCTTAAGCTAAGGAATGCCTCTGACAAGGCTGTCTCCTAGCAACTTTGGAAATATGTAGACCAAATTGCGTAAGTATTCTAGGCTGCAGTCACACCTGGTTTTGGAAAAACAGCATAGTCCTGGAGCCTCTTCAAATGCAAACAACCTAACACGGATGGAGCAATCCTGTATAAGTCTACTCAGAAGCAAGCCCCATTAAGTTCAAGTGCTTACAGACAGGTTTACCCATCCCAAAAAGTTCTCTAGTGTCCTGTTACCTTCTTTTTCTTCTTCTTCTTTGATCCATCTGCGGTAAGAGACTCCAACTTTTTGCTCTTCTTTTTCTCTATAAAACAATTATGCAAGAAAGAAAATAAGAACCTGTTTTTTTTAAATCTTGAGGTTATTACAAATTATTAGCCAGTGTAATCAAGATCTGCTTGGCTCTCCATAAACAGGGGAGGCTGTGGAAGAAGAAGCTCTTCAGTCCTGAAGCAATCTCATTCAGCTATGTGGGATCATTTCCTAGGTTAAGAAAAGAACTACATTTAGGTAACAGCATAAGAAGGCAACTCTCATCACCCCCGACCTTTGGCCATGCTGGTTGAGGCTGATGGGAATTGTAGGTTGGGAAAGACTGGGGAAGGGGGGAACAAAGGCATGTTCCCATTATTTAGAGAAAGCACTTTCCCATTACAGATGAATCCTCTTTGGCAAGGAGAGTCCCTATACAAGGATTTCCATCATTCACAATGACCCTTGTTATGGGCAGTAATGCAGCAAGTGGGATCACACAACAGGCATGGCACACAGCACCCAAGCCCCCATTTAGCAGGGCTAGCGGAGCTACAACAGAAACACAGCGTCCTCGGAACTTGCGGCTCAGGGTGCCCTCCGTCACTAGCGAAAAAACAAATGAAGTTCAGGCCAGAGTGACCCAGCAACTGGAGGGAAGTCTTTGGCGTATACTGCATTCTGCACAACAAAAGCAATATACTTAGGCAATCTCTGTATATTAGAATGTACAGGCTACATGGGAAGGATCGCAGATGCAGTTTCTTTCTGCAAAACCACTAAAATGGTATTTACACAAGAATTTGTGAGAACTTTTCAGAATCTCAGCGTTGCCAATGGGGGGTTTGCAAATGTTGGTGATCATCTTGCTCTTTGGGAATGTGCAAAATAAGCCACAAACATCTAGCCTTTATATATTAAATGACTTTCCAGTCATGTCTCTGGTTTATAGAGGGAGAAACTGAAGACATTCCTTGCACAGATATCAGACACCGCATTCTTTTTTGCATTAGTGATTCATTTGCCCAGTGCCTGGATCAATACAGCCATATGTATATATCCGTGCATAGCTGATTTTTCCAAAAGCTATATATGTTAAGTCAGAGCCTCATCCTTGCCCAACAATATAGCTGTAACTCAGCTTTGTCAGAAATCTCCCCTCCCATCTATTCCATTGCCCTTTCTCATCTTCTGCTGGAGGAGGACTGGAACAGTCTTTCCCTGTGTGAGGCAGCAGCAAAGCGAGAGAGAAATCACTATGGAAGTATACTAGCAACAGGAATGTACCAAATCTTAGCAGGAGCCTCACACAGGCTGGAGCTGCTCTTTTAACAGAGAATGATTAACAGCCATCCTCTCCCCACCCTCTCTGTGTGGTAACAGCAGCTCTCAGCACTTAAAGGCAGCTTTAATACTGTAGAGTCATCAGCACATATATCCACGGCTTGCTCAATTACTGCTAAATGTCACAAGAACTAGCAGCCCTTGAAACTGAATTTCATTCCCCCTGTGAATCTATGCATGGAACTGGGATGGTACTTTTCCATTTGTTTTTAAAAACAGACCCTTTCCTATGTAGGACAGAAGGCTGTTCCCTAGCTCAGTGGGGCCACACAGATGCCTGGCCATTTAATAGCGGAGATTTCTCCTCTTACCCCTGCCTTGCCAGGACCAGCAAAATGGAGGGGAAAATAGAGCTGGGGGTGAGAGTGCATGCACACAATTGGAATGTGCAAAAACACCACAACAGCAAGGGCTGCCCTTTTTATGGGACATACATGCATATGGCTTCTGTCCTTTCCTGCATTTGCAGAAAATGGTCCTTGCTGCTCCAAATTGCACGGCAGAAATCCCTTACAAGCACAGGCATGGCCTTAAGTAGGAAGAGCTTTGCTGAGTAAGGCAGCCAGCTTATTCACTGGCAGCGAAGAAACTCCGGCCACACGACTACATTGTTTGGGAGGCAACATTGCAAAGCAAAGGGAGCCCAGCCTGATGGACCAATTTATATGAGGATAAGGCACATGACCCGGAAGCTGTACGCCGGCTCCCTTGGCCAATAAAGCGAGATGAGCCCCGCAACCCCAGAGTAGGCCACGACTGGACCTAATGGTCAGGGGTCCCTTTACCTTTACCTTAGGCACATCAAGCTGGTCCTAAGTTTGAGATTTATTTTTCACACCCTGCTTTTTCTGTTAAACCACCACCAAAGCAGCTTACTATGCAACGTAATGGAACAAAATAGGGACAATACAACAGCAGGCCCTATTCAGATGCTCTACTTCTGCATTAAATCAAAACCCAGAGTAGCTCTTTCCCCTGACATTGTACAGGGCTGGTGTCTGTAAGGAGGCTGCGTGCAGCTCCACACATGAAAGCCTCCCTATCTTCCCTGCAGATGCTTGGACGGGCACCACTCAGCACCTGTGACACAGCCCTGCCCCCGCCATTTGACACAGAAGCAGAACACCTGAATAGAGACTGCATCAACTGGGTGCATCCACAACAACAGGGAACCCACATAGGCTATGGGGAAACAGGAGGATGAAAAGTTGGGATTGTGTTTTTCGAGACTCTCTGAACACAGGATTCAGAGTCAGCCTTCTGCGTAGCTTGGCAGAAGGGTAGAGAAGGGCAGGCAGCCACAGCCTGGTGACCTCCAGATTTGCTGGACTCCTGACTCCCATCAGCCTAGGTTAGCATGGTCAGTAGTCAGGGATAACAGAAGCCTAATCAAAGCCCACTGAAGAGACGGTCCTCTGCAGAGAAACCTGCTGGTCTGAAATCTTGCATCCTTTGCTTACTAACACAAATGCACACTAAGCTTTCTTGCCAGCTAGCAATACCGCACGAGCCCATCTGGGGGCAGCAGAGTGTGCTGAATAGGGCAAGGGACACCTGGGATTGTATGGTGTGTGTGTGTGTGTGTGTGTGTGTGTGTGTGTGTGTGATGCTCTTACTCTTATCAGCTTTCTTCTCTTTGCTGCCTTTTTTCTTTGGTGTTTCGCTGCCGGTTGAAGACTTGTCTTTCTTCTTCTTCTTCAGCTTTTTCGGCACCTCTACACCACTCTTTGCTTTCAGCTTCTTTCCCTTCGGCTCGCCCAGGCCAGCATCCCCAGCTGCCAGCTTTCGCTTCTTGGACGGCTTCTCTTTTGCCCCAGCCTTGGAAGATTTGGTTGCTTTGGGACGCTTGACTGCCGCAACAGGGGTGGCTTGGGGCTCTCCCTGGGCGGCTGCACCAGGAGCTTGGGCTGCGGCCTCCTCTGAGCCAAGTTGTGCGGTTTGAGTGCTGGCCAGCAGGGTGAGTGGCAACTGCCCTGCAGGTTTCCTTTTGGTGCTGCCGTTGCTCTGGGCCTTTGCGGCAGCTTTCTTCGCAGAGGCGGCTTTGGAGCCGACGCTTCCCGCTCCTTTTTTCCTTGCTGCGGCCCCCTTAGCCCCCTTGGTCCTTGCCACTTCCTTTCCGGAAGAGGGTAATGGGCCAATCTCTGTGGAAACATAATTGAAAGAGAGAATGACTCAAATGCTCTTGACAGCCTTACTAGCTTATGCCTCTCCAATGCCTCCTACTTCCAAAGCACTGCGGCTCATGGGAGGTAAATCAGGCCATGCACCAAATTAGTAACCAAGCTTCTCGTTGAATGTTTAATAGCAGGAGAAAAAGGCCCAACTTATGGAGGGGCGAAGCCAGAAGGTGGTACTGGGGTGGTACTTTGAAGCCTTAGCCTTTGGCCTGTGGTCCCTCAGGGTTCTGTCCCCCATGCTATTTAACATTTACATTAAACTGCTGGGAGATATCATCCAGGGTTTCGGGCTTCTGTGTTACCGCTATGCTGATGACACCCAGCTCTATGTCTCCTTTCCGCCTAAATCCAAGGTAGGGCTGGGCAATGCTGGGTTTTCAACATTGCGATTTATCACCCACCAAACATCGCGGTTTGGCAATGTTGAAAGAAGCTGCATCGGCTCCTGCCGGCAAGGCGTGGGGTGAAACTGCCTCCACTCTCACCACCAGAGCTGAGGCACTTTCAACCCCAACGCCTTGCGGGCTGGGGCCAATTCAGCTGGCCCCAGCCTGCTGCTCAGGAGTGTCTAAAAGAGCCCACACCCTGCAGCTGGCTCCCAAAAGCCAGAGGCGAAGTGGGGGATCTTTTGAACTTCTCCCTTGAGGGGGAACAACAGCCGCCCCCCTTCAAGGGGGAAGTGTTATGAGCAGCTCCGATCCTGCTTCTGCTGGTGGCGAGGGCAGTGGCGCACTCCTCAGCCAAGCAGTTTAAAGAGGAAGAGGGAGGAACAAGCTGTATGGCACCTCGCTGGTGCAGCTTGTCTCTCCCTCTGCTGGTATGAAGGCAGACGATGGCGGTTTCACTCAGCAGTATATCGCTGGTGAAACTGCGGCTTTCTGAGTCCCTCTGCCTCCAGCTGCAGCTTGTTTCTCCCTTGGCGCTGGCAGCAGGAGGACTCGGAAGGCGGTGGTTTCACCAGCGATGTACCGCTGAGTGATACTGTCATCGCGGTCTGCCCCTCATACTGTACTGATATATCGCCCACGCCTAATCCAAGGAAGCTGTCTTAGTTCTAAAATGATGCCTTTCATCGCTAATGGACTGGATGAGGGTGAACAAATCCAAACAAGACAGAGGTTGCCTAGGCTGACTGCCATCAGAATAAACCCAGAGTTTATCATAGCGTCCAAACCCAGTCAACAACAGCGTCCTGCAGTCCATGTTTTGCCAGCTTCCAGCAAGAAATAAAGTGTGTCTTTTTCCTATTTTAGCAGCTATGTTGTGTGACAGTTTGCTCATTTAGCTGGCCATATAACAATTTAAGAAAGCAGTCAGAAAGAGGAAAGGTAGGAGGACACACTTACTCTCACTAGTAACCCTGGGGAATGATCCACAAATCCAACACCTATCAGTTATTCCCTTCAGGTGTCCTGCCCAAGGGATTCCTAAGACCACACACACACAAAAAGCATGCCTGATGTGTTCCTGACGGATGTCCAACAGGTGGCAGCAGAAGACTTGCCCTTATTTTAACGATTCATGTTCTTGGTCAAAGAACTTTACAGAATCCCAGGACACAAACGGAAGCCTTGCACTTCAGACACCATGACTCCAAAGTGCTAAATTTTTAGCTTTTTATAAGAGATCTCCCCCCCCCCCACTTGCTTCTGAAAACCACCTTTTTGGTCAAAAACAGGGCAGAGCCCCCTAAATTGCCTAAGCCTAGGGATGTTAAAAGAACTAGATATCTCACATGACACAGACCCCAATTTTAAAATGTCTGCCACCACCCCAGACATTTAACTGAGAAGATGAGCAGAAGTGGACTAACTGCTTCCCTAAAGTGGCAGGGCGGGGGAGCAATCCCAGCTTACAGGCATCACTCGGCACATAGGTCTATCTGGCCACGCCATGGGTACCAGCCCCTACACCTGATGTCAAGGTGTGGGGCAGGTGAAGTCCTGGCTCAGCTGAAAGGGCAGGAAAGCACTTGCTGGGTCTTTCTAAGCCCCTTGCAAAGCTCTCTGCCAAGAGCCGCAAAGGCAGTATCTAATGATACTGTGCTGTCAAGGTGATTGACAGGTAGGCAGCCCAGGGTGGCGGGGGAAGGTAACAATCTGGCTTGCTGCCCTCGTTTCGTTCCCCATTCCTGTCCTAAAGAAAAACAAACAAACGCTACGCAACACTTCAGAACACAGCTGCCATCTTCAGACGAGTGACCTTAAGGGTGATGCTACGGCTATGGTGTGCAAGCTAAGAACAGACACACTGCATGGGGTTAACCCTTCAGTGCAAAATACTGTCCCCACCCACATGAGGAGAGTCACTAAATATGTCCATGCAGAAATCCGTGGCTGCTATACCCTCTCCCTCCTCCCCCAGCAAGTGGAAGATGTCAGAAGTTTCATGCCACACTGAGTTTGGGAGGAGGCAAAAGTAGCAGCTGAGACTCATTGCTTTAACCCCTCCTCCTGCCCACCCCCCAAACTGAGAAATGGGGACCTCCTCACTTTGTGCTTAAATACGAGAGCTCTCAGGCGGTTGGGACAAGTAGACCTGTGCCCATATCACATCATGACTGATTTACTTGAACATTCCTCTCCTCCAGGCCTTCTGTAAGGATTCAACCTCCAAGACTAACCTGTCTTCTGCCCAACTATTTCCTTAGCATCGGCGTCCGAGTCGCTACTGTCACTGGAAGAGCTGTCGCCAGAAGCCATGCTGATGGGAGGACCACGAAGAGCAGGGGCAGCTTTTCTGGAACTCTGTTTGGATAGCGCAGGAGCGGCACCCTTCGGCAGAGTGGGCAGTGGGGTCTTTATAGGGCCCACAAAGCCCTTTAAGAGGGACTAGAGGAGGGCAGGGGGTGGGGAGGAGAGAGAACACATACACAAGTTAGGAACTGGAAGTTATTGAGGGATGCTGCTATCCGTCTTCAAGCTGAAGAGCATGGAAGTAGTACCTTACAAATCACCACCGGGTAGCCACTTAACTGGATACTTTTTCATAGTCCTGCTGCAATATTGACAGGTGAGAATCCAGGAATGTGGTTCTTCAACCTCTGTTTCTCTTAATTTTAATGAGGCATCAGAGCATTGGTGGAAGGTGGGAAGAGCATTACAAGGAATTGTCAGGGCAGGTTGAGAAGACAATGCCATGTTGCCATCCGCCTGTCTCGAGAGACAATGGAGTGTGTCTCCGGGGGTGAAGTGCAACTGCTGCGTTAGCAGCACTGAAGTGACTTCCCCAGGGCATAAGCCTGGGCTGTGTGTATGAAGAACTGAACTGCCCAGATAGCAAGACCCCACTCTCAACCTCGCTGATGTTGTCCAAAGGAAAGCAGAGCACTATGCTTGGCACCAGCTTGGCTGCAGGAGTTGCTGGAAGGAGGCATATAAGGCTCCATCCAACTGTCTTAGAGACTCCATTCCAGATTTGTGTAGTTTACTCCTTAGCCCTTTCTTCTCCCAGGGGTTTAGGATCAGAGTTTTCCTTCTCCTAGATGGGCTACCTTCCCAGGTTGACGAACCCCATCTGCCCTTGAGAAGACAACAGGAACATAGGCCTTTGGGTCCATTGGGTCCATCTGGCTCAGCTGAGCCTAGACCAGGGGTCATTGGATTCCTGTTCTCATCAGCCCCAGGTCCCATGGCCAATGGCCTGAGATGGTGGAGTTGTAGTCCAGCACCATCTACAGGATACCCGAGTTGGCTCCTCCTGGTCTATACAGCAGCTCTCCAGGGTTGCAGGCTGGATTGAACTTGGGACTTTCTGCATGCAAAGCAGATGCTCAACCCTTGACTTATGGACCAGTTAGGTTGCTAATTCCTCCAGGAGGAGGGAAAAGTTTTGCAGGGAGGTGGGGGTGCTATGTACAAGGACATATTAGTGAATTAAGCTTTCAGGTAGAGTTATGACTAGCCTTAAGCCCGCTGGGACCCGGGATCATCTGCACCATCATCACAAAAAATGTGCCTCCAAAAGGATCTAGCATCTCCCCCCCTCCCCAAGCTTCCAAGATGATCCAGTGGCATGCAGTCTGTGGACTAGAGGGATTAGCTTAGCTCCCCATTATTCTGGTAAAATTACACACACACAAACCTCAGTGCTTCATTTCTGGAAGAAACCCTTCCTTCTCTCTCCTCCCTCCACCAACCCTACTTCTTGGGGCTCTTCTTTAGTCCACTCTAGGCAAGCCAGAGGGCTGCACTCCTTGCATGGCAGATCTGAGGGAGTGCCTGGTGATCTGGTGGCACAGAGCAGCCTGATTATATGAAGCTGACTGGTGGCCCCTCTAGCTCTGTACTGTCTACATTCACCTCCACCTTGCCCCAGCTGTTTGTGGAGTATGTATATGTATCTAAAATTGGCGGTGCTCAAACCCATTCATTCTGCAGAAGAAGATTTATACCCAAAGGATGGTATGTAATTGTTTGTGACCATTAGGACCCACTGGAATGACAAAATGACTTGCAGAGGCTGACATGTTCAGAAATTTGCTTTATCAGTAGAGTTCTGCTCATAACAAGCTGAATCCTACTACTTAAACCATTAAGTTCTACTGTTGTCAGTAGAAAAGGGTGGTGAAAGTTGATGCCTCTGAACATGTGCAGAGTGGCACCCTCTCAAGTGACTGCTGCCTCTTCAAGGCCATTCTAGAGCAGTGTTTCCCAACCTTTTTTGGGCAAAGGCACACTTGTTTCATGAAAAAAATCTCGAGGCACACCACCATGCCAGATGGGGAAAGGTCACTTTTTACTTATGTAAAAAAAAAAAAAAAAGAGTAACAGCATAGAAGGTAATGGTTAGGCTAGCATCCCTCTTCCAAATATGCTAGGTTTTTATTTGCAGGGACTGTTCTACATGGGAAAGCATTCAGTTGCTCCGAAGTTTGGGGGGCCGCGGGGGTGGGCGCGCGTCCCAGGAGGCGGAGACCAGCCCGGGCTGGGAGCCGCGCCGCGGCCCGGGGGTGGTAGGCGGACCGCGGCTCCTAGGATGTGGAAAGGGGACGGCGGCACAGGGGGAGGAGACCCGCACGGCTAGGGCAGCGTGCAGGGGGAGGGGAGCGGGCCGGAGGCGGGCCGCGATCCCGCGCGCCGCGAACATGGCCTCCTTCCCCGCGGGCCCCGCCGAGCCCCCCAGCCGGGGAGGGCGGCGCGCCCCCGCCGCCGGAGGAGAGCAGAGGCAGGAGGAGGAGGACGAAGGCGCTGCCGAGGAGGCGCGCCAACTTCTGCCAACTTCGGCGCCCGCCCCGTCGCCGCAGGCTCCTCCCGGCCGAGAGCCAGAGGACGGCGGCGGAGCAGGAGGAGGAGGATCGGGTTTGGCGACGGCTGCTGCGTCCTTTCCAAGCGCGGGGCTGGCCTCCGCCGCGCCCGATCCTCCGCGCTCGCCGCGCTTCTCGGCGGAGCAGGTCTCGTGCGTGTGCGAGGCGCTGCTTCAGGCGGGCGACCCCAGCCGGCTGGGCCGCTTCCTGGGCTCGCTGCCGCCCGACGCCGAGGCGCCGTGCCTGGAGGCGCAGGCGGGCGAGAGCCTGGCCAAGGCGCGCGCGCTGCTGGCCTTCCAGCGCGGCGACTTCGCCGAGCTCTACCGCCTGGTGCAGAGCCGGCGATGGGATGTGGGAGCTCGCTCGCTCGCCGCCCCGCGTGTGCCTATGTGGGGCACGTTACAGCCGCCCGACTCGCCCGCCTCCCTCCCACGGCACACCAGGCAACGTCTCGCGGCACACTAGTGTGCCGCGGAACACCGGTTGGGAAACACTGTTCTAGAGTAAGGGGATAGGAGGATCTAGGGGTGGAGGATCGTTGTGTGTAGGATATGCATGGCTTAAAAAAAAATTATCAAGTGATTAAGTGCTAGGAAGGTATGATTGCTCTATTCTAATACTTTCCCCTGCCAAATACTGGACACACTGAATGCTGTAAAAGCAGCTCCACTGAATGCCGACAGTTGGGTGGAGCTTGAAACTATTCTCAAAAATGCTGGGTATTATCTACCAGTGTAATTTCCCAAGGCAACTGGCCGTAACTGTTCCCCTACAAATGTCACCACATGCCTGGAGACATGATCTTGCTTCCTCTAACTCTGGCTCCTGATCTGAGAAAAGCATGTTGTAGATTCATAGGTCTTGAAATGCTGATACAGAACTTTACAACGATGCTACAAATTCCACGAGCAAGCCCAGGTCATCTCTTCCTTCACAGCCCCATTTTCTGCCTCTTATGAGCCCATGAAGGAAAACACACGACGAGTCCCGCCCCTGCCTGCCCCAGTGAGGGTAGAAGCAAGGAAGCAGCTCACAGGCTCTGGAGAGCTGGAGAAAGGCACAGGGACAGAAAAACCTGTCCAATGCTTCCATTCCGCCTATTGGGAGGCAGCGGGGGAGAGAGAATTTATGCCAGTATTTTATGGGTTTACAACACACGCAGTAAATTTGCTTCTCTGTTCTCTCCCTGTTAAGCATGCATAGGGGAGGCTGCTGACCATTACCACACTCCCAGGCTCACATGCAAGTCTAATGCGTTGCAGATGTACAGCTCATACTATATGCTGCTCATAAAAGGACATTTTATAGCTTAGACATGGCTTAAATTGCAAATAAAGAATTGCTGCCGTTTGCCTAACACAGCGCCCCTTGTTTAACCGTTGCATAGCCCTGCAGTTTCACCCTGGACCTCTCCCTTAATCAGGCAGGGCAGGTTAACATGAGGTCAGACACAGATATAATCAAGATTCTACTTCCAGGAAGCACCTCTCATTCCGTTCAGCAGGTGCATTTAAGATGACGACACCTTTGCTGAACCTATTCCTATTCTCAGTTTTCTTATGAGTAATGTCAATACCAATTTTTAATATAAAATGTGCAATAAATGTTGAACCCATTTGTCCTGCACTAATATAACCTTACATTTCTTATCTAGTTGCATGCCTCCCTCACTCCCAATCTCTTCCCTTTCATACCCCATGCACTTATTTTACAATGAAGGAGCACTTTTTGTCATTTACAAACAAAATAAAACCACCTCACAAAACCACTGGGTCAGCCTGAAAGGAAAAGAAACATTGAAACGCCAAAATTTTAGGCATCCAGATAATATCAGTATGGTGAAAACCCTCATTTAAACAAATTAGCTTTATATTATAGGCATAAGGAGGTTTAAATATCATTAATTTAAAAGCCACTTTAAGTTCAAGAAAACAGTGCATCTTATCACGGGCTTATGATATCGGGTCCAACTTAAGACTGGGGGTCACTACAGACCCCAAGTGCTGTTCCTGAATACTGTAACTATGTCCTGAAACAACAAATTATCCTTAAAGCAGCTTCTTCTTTCTTTTTGTTTTACATTAAATTGGAAACATTTTTTAAAAAATTATCATTTTGGTCATGAATACAATACCAGATCAATAAATGTTGAACCCATTTGTTCTGCACTCATATAACCTTACATTTCTTGTCTAGTTGCATGTCTCCCTCACCAGCTTGCAGAGAGGGGAGACCTTCCTTCACCAGGCTTGAGTAAGCAGCTGTAAGAACTATTTTTACCAATCACACTTAACATCTGATGCATTTACAAGACCAGTAAAATGCCCTTCTTGCTCAGTGCAGTCTTCCCTTATGAAACTGTGAGACAGGGCTATTGTGTCTCCAGATGGGGTTCAAGACTGATCCCCAGGCCCAAGACTGCTGAAGTGAGCAAAACTCCAGTCTGTACGGTGTTAATAGCAGATAACCATGCAGCTGAATGGTGAAATCCACACCTTGCTGGCATTACTTATAGCTATGAGGCCAAGCCTTATAGTACTACCATCCATCTTGGAAAAATCCTTTGGGCAGACATGCACCATTAAGACAAAACATCAAATGCAGCCCAATGGAATGTGTGCCAGTGTTAAGAGCTGTCTTCTCAGCATGAAGCCCCCATCAATAAGGAAGCAATACCTGCGAAGCCTCCTGGTCTTCATCACTGCTGGTCGCTTCAGATGAGCTCTCTGGCTTCCCCCCCACTCCTTGTTTCTGTGGTATGCTTGCTAAAAGAGAAAGAAAGAGGGGAAACTGCCATCTGTGGTACTTCTACTGCTGCAAAACTGTTGTGACACAAAGAGTATCTAACTGTGGAGACAGTGCCAACCCAAGAGCCTTATGAACTTTTACCCACAGAGTTTGCCCATCCCAACATTGCCAAGGTAGTCGCAGCAAAGGGTACATAGAGGTTTAGGTAATGGCCACTGGGTTTGCTTTAGCTGTGCTATAGGAATACCAAACTTTCCTTACTTTTCGTTTTCCCCCCAAGGTAGGCAAGTGAGGGAGTTATTGGGACAAGAGCTACGTGACCCTTGGGCCCAGCGAAGAGGCAGACCACTTTCAAGACTACTTGAATTACCACAGGCAGCCCACTTAGGGGCCACATTTCCTAAAGGAATTGTGCCAAATTCTACAGTGCTCCACATCTCACATCTAGAACTAGTCTCCTAAAGAAGGTTTGACATACTTAGGGTTTCTTTGAGGGCAATTTTTTAAATTAAAAAAACAAACAAGAAAATCTCCTTGTGAGATCAAGTAAACACTGTGAGAAGGAAAACCATAAACTTCTTCTCTAGTGCCCTTGTAATGACAAAATGAAGATATAACCAAGCAATCTCTCCCATTGAGACTTGGCCAATTGTGCTATCTATCTATCTATCTATCTATCTATCTATCTATCTATCTATCTATCTATCGAATTTCTAATGTGAAATAGCCACTGAGGGTGGGGAGGATTAACTGGAGTCATGGCTTAGTGTCATCACCTACTTCCCTGGCTCAGTCTTGGGATACATGGTGCACCCCTAAGGATGAACAAGAATGCCTATCCCCTCAACAACCAAGATTCCAGGTGAGAGGCTGTGGCTTTCAGATGGCTAAACACCCTCTGTAAACATGCCATGAATAGGCTAGGATCCTTCTCAGCTTCCCCTCTCACGGGGGCACTGCTGTCTTGTTGCATCTCTTCACTGTGCTTGCCACATTCAAAGGGGACTGGAATTCCCCCCATCTCGTCTCTTACCAGGCTGTGGGATCTGCTTGGCAGTTGTCAATGCCTCCTCCTCGCTATCCGAGGAACTGCTGCTTCCAGAACTCTCCTTGTGCTTAGGGATCCCATCGGGTTTATCAGGTGGAGCTTGGCTTAGTTTAGGCTTCTTGGAGGAGCTCTGCTCCACCTTCCCCGTTGTTACTGAAGCAGGGCTTTGGCACTTGGTGGAAACAGAGTTGGGTGTACTAGAGCTGGCCTGTGCACGCTTCCCTGGAGGAGCAGGTGTTTTTACTGCTTTCGGCAGAAAAAAGGGGTGAATGGGGGGCTGCAAAATCAGAAATGTCCATTAGAAGTTAAAAGAAGAGGGTGCAAACTTCACAACCAGCCATTCTTGGAATTAACGGACTATTCTTATGCCTAAAGAAAGCAGGTTCAAACATTCTTGTTTCTATTGCCGCCTATCACACATGAACAATGCAAATCTTCAGGGCAACTCTGTTCCCTGTCACTGGGTATTCCTTAGGAGGCCAGCAACAATGAAGCTCAAGTAGTTGATCTTTATTTTTTGTTTTAAAAAAGCACGTTATTATATTACCAACTCCCAACGCTGATCCCTGTTTCTTTTGTAATTTTTATACTTTTTTTAATGGATTTGTAATTTCTGTAGGTTTGGGGCATGTTTATACTAGAAGGATAGGATATAAATGTTGCAATAAACAAAAGAAAAGAATTTACATAATTAGCAGTAAAGTGCTATCACTTAAGAAAGATCAGAGGTGATGGGAGGAAGGCAAGGGAAATCCATGCCAGAGACAAGTAAAGCAGCCCTACCAAAGTGCCTATGGACAATGACAGTCACTTATGACACTAGTATCACCACTGCCTCAAGAGGCTATTGAGAAGGGAAAGGTGTCATTAGTGCTGGGGACCAGGCAGCTTCACACCTGAAGTTTGAGCCACTAGTACAGCTGCACTCTTTGATTCTGCGCAGCAGAACGGATTCTCTTTTTACCTGTTTCACAGGCTTTGCAGCCGCCACCTCATCCTCTGAAGAATCAGAGCTGTCGGTTTCTGAGCTCTCTGCAGCTTTCTGGAGAGAGGCAGCTGCAGACTTCATTGGGCTTGCTGTCCCAACTTTTCCTGCTGGCTGAGCATTGCCTGCTTTGCCTGATGTGGCACCTGCCATCTTTGCAGCTGGAGCTTTTGAAGGAACGGGTGTGGGTTTCTGAGTTTCCTGAGCTGGTTTCTAGGAAAAGGGAGGATTATTACATAATTAGGTTGTGACAAGAGCAGAAGCTCTATATGCATAGAAACTCAAGGGAATTTATTTCTGTGAAGGTCTAGGTTACCAAACAACAAATACAACATATAACAAAATATGCACATATATTTGTTTTTTGTTAAATTTCTGCTCCATCTTTGCACTTGCCCTTATGTTGCCATTCCCCTCACATTTTTAAGGGTTGTTGTTTTTTTTAAAAAAAGTTTAATTGCTGCCTCCATTAAGAAGACCGCAGTTGCTTCCCCCAAGAAGCAAGGTGATAGTAATGGTGCTCATAAGTATAAAGGGCTGTTATACTCAGTGTAGACCCACTGAAATTAACAGACATTATTATTATTGATAATAATATATAATTAGTCATTTTCCTAACAAAACTGACCCAAAGCTACTTACAAAAATAATACATGGCTAGCTTGGGTACATTTCAGTAACGCTTAGAACATTGAAGACACATTCTGAAACAGAATGGTGTTTTGTTTTGTTTTTTGCAACCCTGTCTGTAAGCTGCAAGCCTTCCCTAGATTTTTAATTTTCAGACAAAATACTATTCAGATTGTTAGTTACCAGCCTCTCCCAACCTGCACCACTGGCTGGAGTTTTTGTGGGGTTTTCATGTGTTCTTCATAATATGCTACACCTGGCACAATAATATAAAATATATTTTATGCATCCAGCATGCATATATTGTATTATATGCTTCAGCCGTGATGTATATGTTATACTTGATTAACAAAAACAATCTTTTTTTTTAAAAAAACAAACAAATCTGTCAGCTGTGCAAAATAATAACTACTTATTTATTCACCACTAGGAACAGTCTTGGCAACTCCTGCACTGGTTCTACCCAAGCACCTGCCTGTTTCTTCTTTTTTGAGACTTCCAAGGAACAGTGGCTTTTAAGCGTGGAAAGCCCTAGAACTGTTTTCAGAAGCAGATCTGGAATCCAAAATGTGGAACAGAAATTTGGGGAGGGAGGGGACAACAAGGCTACTAGAAAAAAGCAATCCAACTATCTGCAAGCACTAGGTAGAGCTCCATGCAACCTTAAGGCCAGAGGAGTGTTCCTAGCCAACCACGACCACTTCATACTCACTCTGTGTCCCACAGCCTGAGCTGAATGGCACAGCCGTTGAGTAAACACAAATGCCCAAATCTATAGCTAGGGGCTGTGAGTGCACACAGTCCGTTACCTGAATGAGCAACTGTGAGCAAAAGGGGTCCTGCACACACAGCAACCCCTTCACAATCTCAAAGCCAGATCTTTTGAAGAAGCCAACGTCCCACTTGTCAGATTTTCAGAAGCAGGAGGCCAATTCCAGATCCTCATCCTCATTCCATGCTAAACAGCCAATCAGCAAATTTTCGAGGCTTTCTTTTTATATTCTAAAAAAATGGTTCTGAACACACCAGACGCAAGCACAGGCCTCAAGCGTTGCAAAGCAAGCAACCATGAACTTAGGACCAGGATGTGAAGCACAGCCGGAGTTATACAAGTGGGCGTTTCTGCCCTCCTCGCTTTCTCAGTTACCTGGGTGAACACTTTGTCTTCTTCAGAGTCAGACTCATCGCTAGAATCCTGGCTACTGTCTTCACTCTCCTGAGCCTTCTGAAGTGGTCCTCCTGGTGGGGGCAGGGACTTTGCAGCAGACACCACCTGAGGTGCAGCGTTTGCCTTGGTTGCTAAAAGGAAATAAGGAGGTGAGGCAACAGCTCAATGGGTTAAAGCTTAAGGGGGCTGCAGCTCAGTGCCAGAGCATATGCTTTGCAGGCAGAAGGTCGCAGGTTCAATCCCTGGTGTCTCCAGGTAGGGCTGGGAACAATTTCTGCCTGAAACCCTAAAGAGCCACTGCTGACCATTGCAGTTCAGGAACATTAGGCCCTCCAGATATTGTTGGACTACAACTCCCATCATCCTTGACCATTGGGCAATGCTGGTTGAGGCGGAAACTGGAGTTCAGTGACACCTGGAGGGCCACAGGTTCCACATCTACTGTGGACAATACTGAGTTAGATAAGCCAATGGCCTGACTTGGTATTGAGGCAGCTTCTTATGATAAGATAGCTTCATCTGTAGATAGGAGCTCACGCACTCTGGACCTGTGGCTGCAGCCATTTCTTATTAAATGAAAAAAGGAACAGAAAGGAAGTGAAACACAGACTTCAGGAACAGCCGCAGCTCTCTTGGAAAGGTCATGTCAGTGCTTGCTGGTGATTTCCTAGTACTGGTTGAAGAAAAACAGGAAGGAATTGGAGATCACCACAGTTCATGGTCCCACTAGAAAAGCTGGACCCCGAACTGAGAAACGTCTTCCCCTCCAGCTTCTGGACAAATATGTCAGGAAGTCTGTTGGGATCCAGCCTGCAGCCATGAAGTCTAGATCTTATTAGCAGCTACCTGCTGGTGACAGATAAGCTGCTGCCTGGTATTCCCCCCTCCCCAAACTACAAAGCCTGTCAAACCTACAAGCAGGGGAGAAAGATTTTTAGATGCAAGCCTTTTTAAAAAAGCAAATCCATTGCACTGCAATTGAAAAAGAACTCACTGAAGGACAATTCCTTTAACCTTTAGCTGGTCTAAGCGCCCTGGAAAAAAACAAAATAGCCAAGCCATGCAGTACAGTAATGCCTCATCTTTGTACAGTTAGTTCAGATAGACCAAACATGATAAAATTGTGGGGGAAGTTTCCCAAGATCTCCATTAAAACCTCACACACTCTTCTTTTCCATGATCATGGTGGCAAAAAGAAAGGCATTGCAAATGCATGTTAACCCAGGGAAAGGGGTCATAGTTCAGTGGGAAACACTTGCTTGGCATACAGAATGTCCAGGGGTCCATCTTTTGGTGCAGGTGATGGGGAAAAGTACTTTGCTGGAGATTCTGCAGAGCAGCTACCAGTCAGAGTAGAATATGCTGGCAAGATGGACGAAGAGCTTGACTTTGGATAAGGCAGCCAAAGGGTAGCAGGGAAAAGACTAAGAGCTGCGCCAGAAATCCTAATAACTCACACAAGGTCACATTCAGCCATGGTTTACTCAAAGTAAACATAGAAATTATGTTTCAGAGCAAACATTGACATTGATGGATCTAAATTAGTCGTTTCAATGGGTCTACTCTGTGTAGGCCTAGCAATGGATGCAACCCATGCTTTGAAAGATGAGAGGTGATGGTTTTAAGGCACCAAGCAGTAGTCAGTGCAGCACACGTTTAAATAATATGCACTATTCAAGCATGCTACAGTGGAACCTCGGTTTTCGAGCGTCTCGGATTCTGAACGATTCGGAACCTGAACGCCAAAAACCCAGAAGTAATTGCTTCCATTTTCGAACGTGCCTTGGAAGTCAAACGGCCTCCGCTGTGTGTTTTCCCATTTTTTCAATGGATTTTGCCAACCGCCCATTGACCCTCAGTTTTCAAATGTTTCAGAAGTCAGTCTTCCGGAATGGATTACCTTTGAAAACCGAGGTTCCACTGTACTATGTCACTGCCAAAGAGAGGGTACACACGCTGTCATAGCTTTTTCTGTTGCTAAGCGTCCTTGAATTCTCGGGTTTACGTTGCAACACAACATCTTACAGTGGGTTCTATTATTTCATGGAAAGAGGCAGCTTCTACAGAAATATCAAAATTTTGGAGAACATCTAGTCCCTCAGGGCTTCTTCTCCTTCATCACTGTAAGATTCCAGGCATATTTTTTACTGCTCGTGTTATGAAACAGTGAGACCTGCTAGGCAATTTGGGGCATAGCATTTGCTGAAAAACAGTCTCTGAACATAGAGATATCCAGTGTAGGCTCATGCGGTACCACAGGGATGGATGGATAACTCTCTTCACTCCTCACACTGCCCCATAGGGGCCTGGGAAACACCCCCTAGCCAGTTCCAGAGGCACCATTCACCTGGGGAGCTTGTAGCCAGGGTTGCTGCAACAAACAACTGTGCAAGCCTTTGGGAGGCAGAGACGCAAGAGGGCATCAGAGGTGCAAGGGAAGGAAAGAGGGATGGAGACCAGTGTTGCCCACGGCACCCCTGAGCATCATTCAAGGCACCCCAGGGTGCCATGGCACACTGGCTGAAAACCACTGGTGTGGAGTAATAAAGTGATAGCTGTGTACAAAAATCCCCAGTCATAAAAACTGAGCGCAAAGCTCTCCCTGGCTCTGCAAGCTGTCATGCTGGTTTCCTCCCATGACTTAAGATGGTTTCACACCAAGTCTTTCAACTTCACAGAAGCAGCAAAGCAAAGAATATTCCAGAGAGGGTTTCATAGATGCTAACGTTCCTTTATGAATAGCTCAAGAAGCATGAAGCTATTTTTACTGGTTGTTTTCTTCAGCCTCCAAGGGGAGCTCATCACTCAGAAATGGATCTGCTTGGCAAACGCTACGAGGAACCAGAAACAATGAGCACATCCCCCCACCCCTCCTCAAAAATTACAGTCCCTTCAGCCAATTTGGAAGTATGTTCTGAAACAAAACAAATACAGAATTGGAACACTGACAAGTTCCTGACATCAGTTTCAGAATAATTGGCATCTGTTCCTGTGTTTTGGCACTTCAGAGTGCATTTGTGGGTGTGGGTGTGCGTGCTTTTACCCTTAGGGAAGCTGTTTGTTACTCCGGAGCCCCCAATGCTCAGGCAAAGAAATTTTACAGAGAAGCTGAAAACAAGAGGCCCCCAAGCACCAACGAAAACCAGGGGCTTCTTACCGAAAGGAGGTGGCAGGTTCTGTTGTGTTGGAGGAATCATTTCCTCCTCACTGTCAGATGAGCTGCTGCTGCTCTTACTCTCCGTCTCCTTCCCCTTCAAAGCACTCGACACAGCTTTCGCCGGGGTGCCTGGTTTATCAATCTGATTTTGTCTGGCTCCAGCGGGAGGCTGAGGAGTTCGCAATTTCTGCACCACAGGGAAAAAACAAAACACACACAACCGCCATCAGTGAAGGATTTATTTTCATGGCTGAAGAGTTTATTTGAGTTTCATTGGTTTCTTATGATGTGCCCCCAATCTGTCTCCCAAAACAGGATAAAAAAAGGGATATTCCTGGATGGGAAAGACTGATAATTACAGTTTTTAAGTGCAACTGAAATAGACATGGCTGTTTTGCATGACATCACTGTGCCAACAAAGGTCTGTATAGTTAAAGCCATTGTTTTCCCAGTAGCGATGTATGGAAGTGAGAGCAGGACCATAAAGAAGGCTGATCGCCAAAGAATTGATGCTTTTGAATTATGGTGCTGGAGGAGACTCTTGAGAGTCCCATGGACTGCAAGAAGATCAAATGCATCCATTCTTAAGGAAATCAACCCTGAGTGCTCACTGGAAGGACAGATCCTGAAGCTGAGGCTCCAATACTTTGGCCACCTCATGAGAAGAGAAGACTCCCTGGAAAAGACCCTGATGTTGGGAAAGATGGAGGGTGCAAGGAGAAGGGGACGACAGAGGACGAGATGGTTGGACAGTGTTCTTGAAGTGACAAACATGAGTCTGACCAAACTGCGGGAGGCAGTGGAAGACAGGAGTGCCTGGCGTGCTCTGGTCCATGGGGTCACGAAGAGTCGGACACGACTAAACGACTAAACAACAACAACAATTTTGCATGACCTGAACTCGAGATCAGACATGAGAGTTTAGGACTTGAAGTGAAGGAATATTCCTTTAGGTTTGTCTTCCCCAACTGTGGTGTGTATTCTCTGTTGAATCCCCAGGGACAATCCTACAGCTGTGAAAGCCCCCTCCCATAAAAGTGGCATCCTAAAGCAATGAAATTGCATACTTTAAAGCAGCCTTCCTGAACCTCGTGCTGTTCGGATGTTTCGCGCTAGAACTCCCGGTAGCCAAGTGCCATGGGGCGGAATTTTTTCCGTTTCATAAATGTGTTAGTAACAAGGAATAGATGCCAATTGAAAGAACAATTTTAGGCAAGTTTCAAAGTTTTCAGCTTTGTTTACGAAATACAAGTAAACTAAAGCACGCTAAATTAGATCACTCTAGGCCCTAGGGCATCAGAATTCTTCTTGGAGCAAATTAGTTCAATTCGTACAGGACACATTTCAGAAACGCCTCCTCTCCTGGAGCTCATTGGGCCAAAGAAACAAAGTAGAGCCTTCTCTTGGCATGCTTTGGCTGGCTGCAGAAGCAGGTGGAGCGGGTGGTTCGTGATCCTGCAGAAAACCTGCGCAGCTGTCTGCTACTAGTGCTTTGAAATGCCTTTTATCTTGGCTGTTTCAGGCAGAGCAGCTACATGGTTGACATTGTACAGGATATCCCGCACCTGTACTAAATCACTTGGTTACATTGAACTGACTGAGGTAACTGCGCCCCTGAAGGACCAGGTGAACAGCCTGGGAGTCATTTTGGACTCACAGCTGTCTGTGGAGGCGCAGGTCAATTCTGTGTCCAGGGCAGCTGTTTATCAGCTCCATCTGGTACACAGGCTGAGACCCTACCTGTCCACAGACTGTCTTGCCAGTGCATGCTCTAGTTATCTCCTGCTTGGACTACTGCAATGCACTCTACGTGGGGCTACCTTTGAAGGTGACACAGAAACTGCAACTAATCCAGAATGCAGCAGCTAGACTGGTGACTGGGAGCGGCCGCGAAGACCATATAACACTGGTCCTGAAAGACCTGCATTGGCTTCCAGTATGTTTCCGAGCACAATTCAAAGTCTTGGTGCTGACCTTTAAAGCCCTAAATGGCCTCGGTCCAATATATCTGAAGGAGCGTCTCCACCCCCATCGTTCTGCCCGGACACTGAGGTCCAGTGCCGAGGGCCTTCTGCCGGTTCCCTCACTGTGAGAAATGAGGTTACAGGGAACCAGAAAGAGGGCCTTCTCGGTAGTAGCGCCCGTCCTGTGGAACACTCTCCTATCAGATGTCAAGGGAATAAAAAACTATCTGACTTTTAGAAGACATCTGAAGGCTGTTTTAATGTCTGATGTTTTATTGTGCTTTTAATTCTGTTGGAAGCCACCCCGAGTGGCTGGGGAGGCACAGCCAGATGGGCAGGGTATAAGTAACAAACAAACAAACAAACAATATTACTATTACTGTGGATTAAAGTATAATCCTATCTTTCCAGGCTCTTTCTCCTTACCTTTGCTCTCACCTTGCCCTAACTAAGCAACTCTGCATGTAAGCCACTTTCTAACACCCCTTCATAAAAACACGAGAGGCCGCCCACTGGATCCGATCAAAGGTCTCTTTAATTCTCTTTCCCACAGCAGCCAGCTAGGTGCTTGTGAGAAACAACCCCCCACAAAGCATGGCATTGCAAAGCTTGCTAAAGTGGCTGCAATCCCAGGAGGAAGGAGTGTCTATCAAACAAAATACCAGAGCATTCAACTGCTTGAACAGCAAGCACTACAGACAAAAATATTTAAAAGGTCATTATCTATTATAAAAAGGACATTATCTATTATAAAAAATTTGTATTACAAGCTATCAGTTGCATTAACAAGCTATCAGTTACATTTTCAGGCTCAAAGATATAATGGAAAGCCTCGAGGAAAAAAAGAAGAAGGGCTAACTGAATTGTCCTTTAATTAAAAATTGTTTCAGAAGAGGACAGTGCTTTGGCAAATTGAAGTATGTTCCAAAGCAGATGGAAAGGACTAAACTGAACTGAAAAAGCACCAGGATCCTTTCCTTATAATTCAAATGCAGATCTTTCATAATGTTTTAAGTTTCATCTCTCCAATTAATTCAGTTGCTTTCTCCAAATGACATGAGACAAAAATATCGGCCAATTCAAAACCCCACTGATTTGTTAAGTGCTATAAAGGATGGCCTACACACATAGCATACAAGACCTAAGGATATGTGGAGAAGTACATTGTCTCTCGAGACAGACAGATGCCAACAACAACATGAAAGAGCTCATGAGAACATGAAAGGGGGTATGGGCATAAAGCAAGAAGCAAGCTTGTCCCCTCCACCAAATTCAGTTTTGCCATTCAATTGCCTTAGAAGGAAGCCACGCAGCAAGCAATGCACATTATAGTTGGGCTGAATTACACTGAAGTTTAAAGGCCCCCAAAGGAAGCAAAATCAAAGCAGCCATTTCAAAAAGAACCACCACCCCAGCATCTGGTCTACTGCATTTTTAAGAGCGCTTGGGAGTAGAATAAGGCTCTGGGCAAAAAGAGAGAGAGGTTTTCTGAGCAGCTTTCATCTATTAAGTTAGGCTGAAGCCAAGACTGGCGGACGCTTATAACAGCTGGAAGCCTTTCTTAACTTCTCATCCAGTTGTGTCCCAAGAATGAATGCAATAAGCTGGCAAGGAAATCTGTGCAACACACCTTGTCCAGCTGGCTCATTCTGATCATGTTCTGTGACCAGAATTATTCAAATCAAAAAGAAGGGGGAGTTAGGAAGGAGAAAGCACATCTCTGACAGCGCCAGAAGAACGAACATAGGACCCTAGAACTAACAATAGTGAAACCAGAGCTTGCAAAGCGTACAGCAGTTTGCCATGACAAAACATATCTGGTTATACTCCAAATGAAGTGCCACCCAGGCCCTCCTCTAACCCTTCTGGGAAAGGGTTCCATTAATAATCACTGCTTGCTTCCATTAATAATCACTAAAGTTTATGACTTTGCATGCAGAAGGTCTCAGGTAAAATCCTTGTCATCTCCTGGTAGGGCTGGGAAGGCTCTATCTGAAATCCAGGGGCGCTACTGCCAACTGGTGTAGACAAGACTGAGCTAGATGGACTCGCAAGAAGATAAAAGCCTGCTGGATCAAGCCAGTAGCTCGTCCAGCCCAGCCTCCTGTTCTCAGTCACACAAATTATTTGCAAGGCAGAAAATAAAACAAAGACTACAAAGCAATAACCCCCCCCCCCCAAAAAAATGGGTAAGGTGCAATAATTCAATATAGGAGTTTGAGAGATGTGCTCCCTTTGACATTCTGGAGGTTTGTAAGATTGACGCTTTGAAAATTCCAGGAAGTGTCTCACAGATCAACAGTTTTTAGGAAACTAAACTTGACCAAATACTGCTAAATACTCAAAGCAGCGACCTTAAAGCTGCTGCGGAGGACAGACATACCCCAAGACAGGCCACAGAACTGAGGCAAGAGACCAAATGGCAATACGGACATCATGAACAGCAGAGATTTACCAACTGCGTTTCTGAGTGTCGAGGTGACACCAACAAGGGCTATAAACTTATTTTAAGCTTCGTAGTGAGGAGCAATAACACGAGTCCAACATTCAGAAAGCAGTTCCAATAGTGATTGTGTAATAAATGTTATGTTGTGAAGGAAAACATTTTTGCTTTATCAGTCATGACCATTCCCTGTTGTTTAAATGCGAGCATCAGAAAAGCAAGCTTATTACGCTTTAGCTAGATTGGCAACATACTGAGGAACCAACTGAATTGGAGACAGCCCGAGAGATTCTTAAAAAAGGTGATCAAGGAAGCAACCTGTAAAGTGGAGATTTCATGCACAAGAAAGACACATAATTCTGAATGCGTTAGGCCATGTAAGGCAAGGGGGGGGGGCAGAGTCAATCCCATTACAGTGGTGCCTCGCAAGACGAAAAGAATCCGTTCTGTGATTCTCTTCGTCTAGCGGTTTTTTCGTCTTGCGAAGCAAGCCCATTGAAGGATTAGCGGATTAGCGCTATTAGCGGCTTTTAGAGGCTTATCTGCTGATCGGATCAGCTGATAAGCGGCTTAGCGGCTTAGAAAAAAGGGGAGGGAACCAGCAGGAACTCGCAAGACATTGTCGTCTTGCGAAGCAAGCCCATAGGAGATTCGTTTTGCGAAGCACCTCCAAAACGGAAAACTCTTTCGTCTAGCGACTTTTCCGTCTTGCGAGGCATTCGTCTTGCGGGGCACCACTGTATTTCAAGTAGAAGCAATGCATTTCTAACCTTCTGGCTTACTGGAACTGAGGGAGCCTCATCCTCATTCTCAGATGACGACTCGCTGCTCTCTGAGCTTTCTGCTTTCTTCCCCCCGCCAGCAGCCTTGGCAGGAGGTGGCTGTTTCACTGCGGAAGTCTTTGGCGTTTGCTTCAACAGAGCTGGAACAGAGACTGTCTTGGTTGACAGGAGACTGGGTGCTGCTGCATTTTTCACTGGGGATGAGAAGGTCTGAGGGGATTTTCCAGGTGACTTGGCCTGTTTTTAAGATTAGAAGAATGGAATAGAACAGATAAAAGCCAATTCATGAACTCAAGTGGTTCATATGTAAGGCTTTAAAAATAAATAAATCCCAACATAAAAAACAAATCAGCAAACAGGTTTTGGGAAGCAACTTTCAAGGCTGAGCAACTTGTTTTGGAGTCATAGGAGGCACACGGCGATTTATCTTGCGGCTGGAGTGTCAACGATTTTTGTTACAGGTTCATTTGAACAAATAATAAAACTAACTCCTTTGAAACACTGCTATGCCACTTTCCCAGATACAGTGGTACCTCGGTTTACGAACTTAATTCGTTCTGGAAGTCCGTTCTTAAACCGAGGTGTGCCTTCCCTAATGAGGCCTCCCGCCGCCGGTGCCCTTCCACTGTTCGGATTCCATTATTAGACCGAGGCAAAGTTTGCAAACCGGGACACTGCTTCTGGTTTTGCAGAGTTCGTAAACCAAATAGTTCGTAACAGGACTGTTCTTAAACTGAGGTACCACTGTACTTGGAAGCAGCCCACATCACTAAGAACGGACTTACATAAACACAGCTATGTGCCATCAAACCAAACTACACAATTAGAGTGTTTCATTTTGAATTGGCTAATTTTAGGAATAGCAATACATTCTGTTACTGGCATTTTGGGGGAAACTGATTTCCCCCCTACATCCAGCCAATATACTGCTGAGCCCCTAACCCATGGTTTGGGGGCTTGGGTATGTGATGGCCAAATGTAGCCCATTTTTAAGCTAGCATCCCTTCTTGAATTTTGTGCTTAGTGGCTTACAGCAGGTATGGGAAAGGTATGGTCCTCCAGATGTTGTTGGACTAAAACTTCCACCAGCCCCGGCCAGCATAGTCAGGATGTTGGGAGTTGTAGCCCAGTAGTACCTGGAAGGTCACAAGTACCCTGCCTTAGGGAGAGAAAGGAAGGGCAGGTATCCCCAGGGTGTCTCACCTGTGTTGCCAAGGAGGGTTCCTCAATCTCAGTGTCAGACGAGTCACTTGTCTCAGAGCTGTCTGCTGGCTTCGTGGTTTTAGCCACATTTCCAGATCTTGCTCTGGTTTGTTGTGCTGTTTTCTTTGCTGGAGATGCCTTTACTGCATTTCCTTTAGACGGTACAGCGGTGGCTGGCACACTTTTTGTCGGCGTCGTGTCGACCTGTCTGCTTTCCGCAGCTGGTTTTACCTACAACAACGGGAAAGTTAAAATAGGTGCACGGCAGCTGAGAGCTGGAAAGTTCTCAAGGAACATGTCTTTGATAAGAATACAATACATGGCCACAGTCCTCCAAGCACCTAAACTGCAGGTTGCCCTCGATTCCCAAGCAGTTTTGGAATCTGGCATTGGACCGTGGTTAGGTAGGCAAGACCCAGAATTCAGGGCCAACTAACTTTCAACATCTCATTCTGGAGAGAAGAGACCCCTCCGCTTTGAAATGGGCACCTTGAATTAAAGAATACTGATAGTGAACAAATGTATATAAAGTATCCCAGGACACACATGGAACCAAACAAGAAGGAAGATAGGCAGTAATACACCAGGGAGAACTAACATGGTGTATAATGAATGTGACCTCACCACCAGCACTGCAACTCAAATATTTATACCTGCTATCCTACCAAATGAACAGGAGGAACTGTTACAATGCCCAAACAGGCAGGATAAGGATGTTTGGATAAGGCAGGCCTATTCTCTCCTTGATCCAATGACCTAGTAAGTCAACCCAATGAGATATGATCACACAATCTCATCACACAGTGCTACCCTCTTGTGCTGCTAAAGCCCTTGAGCTGGCAGTGTGTGGTGGGGAGGGAATACAGAAATGGAAGAAATGACATGTAGCCACTGTCTCTGCATCCCCTTGAAAGTTTTCAGGTGGCAGAAGACATCATGAGAAGGATGCGAGTGGACTCAGCTGGAGGCTGGGAAAGCAAAGGCATCAAAGGTGGGGAAGAAACAGGAAGAATAAAGGGGAGAAAGCAGACATGACAAAAAACACAGAAAAAGGCAGGGAAGAAAGCAGAAGTTGACAGCAGTTCCCATTTTAAAGCAGCAGTCAAATAACTCTGCTTTTCCTAGTTGGACAGAGGAGCCCAAAACCATGGGATAACTCTTCCACAGAATAAATTGCTGAAATTAGCCAATGGTCAAACAGGCTGGGGCTGATGGGCGGTGTAATCCAAAAACACATAGAGGGCATCAAACTGGGGAAGGCTGGTTTAGAGCAATGTTCCAGAGAGCCAGTTCAAATATTAGCACAGGCACATGGCAGCACAGGCACATGCATTAACATTCACATGGGGGAAACAGCTTGCACGAAAGCACACCAATGTCCAAATCTCTTGGCACAATGAAAATTAAATGCACAGGGAAGAGATTAGCCTGGAAAATTCCACCCCAATGTTTAAGCTTTTTCCCACAGAGCAAGACTGGGACGTGAGGAGACGTTCAAGCAAAGCAGTGGGGGGAACAGTTCTATGTGGAAGTGGCTCTCTGATGTTCACTTGTCTTTGGGAGGCAAGGACAGAAAACACTTTTCCACAATGGAGACTCCTACTTCTCTCAGCCATAGGATGAAGTGTGCGCACAGAGCCTTCCTAGCCAACTCACTTTGTCCTAAAAGGAGCTCTTAGATCAGGGGTGGGAAGCCATTTCTATGACAAGTGTCACTTGGGCCACATTACCAGGGGTGGGCTGGAGCCAGTGGTAAGCAGGATCAAAGCCAAAGGTTGGCAGGGTCGACTGGTGATGGCCAGGGGATCCATTTTCTTTAGGTTACCCACTGTTACTCCCCTTCTTTCCCACCCTGTTTTGTACCAATGGGACCTTTTCCCTCCAAGTATGGTGAAGGGAAGTAGGACAAAGAGAGCTGGCTGGATTCAAAAGTGCCATGAGCTGCATCCAGCCTGTGAGTTGGCTGTTCCCCACTCCTGCAGTAGTTGGAACTACCTGGAGCGTTGCAGTATTTGTTTCTTCTTCCGAGTCTGAGTCATCACTGGAGTCTCCACTGCTACTCTCTGCCTTCTTCAGAGCTAAGACACAGAGGAGACAAAAACACTTAAGTTGAATCCGATAAACATGAGAGAACATTAAATGCAGCTTTAGAGATCCAAGACCAAAAAAGTAGGAAGCTCTGGGGTGCTTTTTTATTATTAGGGTATCCATATCTCCAACCATCAGATTTTAAGATACTTGCACAAAGCTGTTTTTAAGTGGGCCACGACCCACAGGTCATTTAAATTACCTAAAAGTCTTGCTGTTTGGAAAGATATGCCCTGGCTGCTGGCTACTCAGCTCTGGAAAGGAAAGAGAAGCCCAAGATAGAAGAATTGTGTTTCTATTCACATGAGTCATGCCATTAGAAAGTGTCTTTAGCCTCCAGTTGGCATGTTCAGAACATACCAATCATGTACTTGAGATTATACCAATTAATGACACAGCAGCAGGATATTCTTCTGCAGTAAAAACCAATTACATTTTAAGATCCAATATGGAGGGATGTTAAGAATTCACAGCAGAAGTGGGTCATAACTGAGGAGGTTTATGTTCCTGGAGTTGACAGAAGTGATGAGCAATATCCAATATTACTACACACTCCTTGTAGAGCCATTGAAGCCAATGGACTCAAGTTACTTAAGCCCATTTCAATTACTGTACTCCAATGAGACAGAGTGTGTCTTAGTTGACCATAATTTGTAAGACTTTCCAATAGACTAGACAACATATTATTACAATTACTAGGCTTATGAAAACCCATACAGCACAAATTTATGGGGAGGCGAGTGACCCTATTTTGCATGTGATTTTGATTTAGCTAGATACTGGCCAACATCCTCATAAATAAATGAGGAAATCCAGAGAGAAAAATCTGTCAACAGACATCAAAATGGAAATGCATTTATCTCAGGTGCTCAGACAGCTCAGCATGCTTGCCATAACTTTAATCCAAGAAAGCTGCTGTGCTACACACATGCCTGCCTGCCTGCCTGCCTGCCTGCCTATATGTGTGCTCATGAGCACAACCGCATTTGTGTCCTTTGGATCCTTCAACGTGTTTGGTCTCTTTGCAATGGACACCTGCTTTCACTGAGAGTACTGAACGTTTTCCTTTTGTTGAGAATAGTTTTCTTTTATATTTATCCCCTCCAATAGAGCTGAAACAATCAAGGCTACAACATGATTTGCAAGGCAATGCAGGCAACCTCACCGCAAGTCAAAAGGAAAGATTCGAGTCTGAGAGCTTGGATGATGTTTGTGCAATGCCTTGCGACACACATCTCAAGCCAGCCAACTTCTTACCTGGCTTGGGTACTGGGGTTTTTACTGCTGCTGGTGTCTTCTCTTCCTCACTTTCAGATGAGCTGCTGCTGCTGCTGCTGCTGCTACTACTGCTTTCAGAGTTCTTTGTCTTCCTTGCAGTGGCTGCCTGTGATGCATTCTGCCCTGCTATAGCAAGAGGCTGCGAAGCAGATCCTGGTTTAACAGGGAGGATTTTATTCTGTCCTGCCTTTGTCACAGCCGGTGTTGGTGGCTTATTTGCAGTTGCCTTTTTCTGTTGCCCTTTTGCCTGGACAGCAGCTACAGCCACCCCTTTGCCTGGGAAGGAGTTTGTCTTCTGTGCAGCAAGTTGCAGCAAGTTGCTGGTTTTGTTTCCTGCTGCGGGGATGTTCACCTAAGAGGAGAAGCAATCTCATTACACTTGTCAAGTTGTACATAGGACACCACCAATGACTGATTCTTCTACAATGCTTTGAGGCTTTTCTACAATCAAGCAGTATAATTTCATAAATAAAATACATAGCCTATGCAGTCCATCACAGAGACTCCAAGTTTGCAAACAGCTCCAATAAGACCACATTAACTGGCAGCTCTGCATGTACAATAGAGAGAGGAGAGCTGTGCCCTACCTTTTGGACCATGTGCTTATTGTTATAGGCTTTCTCCTATTCAATATCCTCAAGACTGATTTCGATCTGAAGGTAGATCAATGCTTGTCTAGAACTGTCTACTCTAGACAATTGCCTAGACATTCAAAGATTGTCTAGAATTTACCATGTAAAGAATGCAACTTATTATGGTCACCCTAACAAGGTGCATTTGGATGCTTTTCAAACAGGGAATGTTTCCTTTTGCCATAGGGATTCTTGGTAGGTATGTTTTTTCTCCCAAATCTTACAATATCTGCTTGTGGGCCTTCAAAGCAGACACATCTCAGTTATTCCAGGCTCTCATGACTTTTCCTTTATCCCTGAATTAAGCATTTTGGGGTTAAGTTTTCTGGAAGGTGAGGAGACAGCTCAAACCTTCCTCTGTTCTCTTTCTAAAAAAAAAGGGGGGGAGTTTCCAAAGTTTACCTGATGAGAGATTTTGAACATACACAAACAAAGCAAGTGCTGTATTTGCAATCATGAAGTCTGATTTTCCACAGCTATCCTATTCTCACACACACCATTTACAAGCACTAGCAGTAACAGTAACAGTAACTGCCTTCTCACCTCCTTGCCAGCAGCTTCTTCCTCTTCAGAAGATGACTCCTCGTCCTCACTGCTGCTCTCCGCTTTAGCTAGGGAACTGTTATTCACAGCCACATTGCCTGCAACAGAGAAGAGATGTCAGCCTATACAAGTCTGAAGGATTTCAGTGTCTCCAAGGGGAGGGAAAACTGAAGTTGCAGGACAATTTCTATCCTGTCAAAGGACACCACGTGTCAAAATTCTGGACAGTATCTCAAAGTTCCATAGCACTCCTCATAGCAAAACCTCTTTGCAAGCAAACTGCATGTGTCAAGGACAGAGATGAGATGGTCCCTCACCGGCATTTGCTCTTTTCAAACAGCATCTAAGGTGCAAATTATACATCACAAAATAGCCAGGTAGTAAAGTGCTTGGGGACATGGAATTAGACAAGTGCATCTTACTTTTTATGGGTTTTGCTGCTTCCTCCTCCGAGCTCTCAGAGCTGCTCTTGGGATCAGGAACTCTGATCTTTGCTGGGCTGCCCTGCTTGATTTCCTCCGCCTTTCGTTTCTGGGCTTGTGAGGAAGTTCTGTTGAACAGATTTTGCAAGTATGTTGAATAGGCATTAAACGAGGCTAGTTAGCTTAAAAGGGTTCACTCAACAACTTTCTGAGTCTCATGCCTCTGTAGTAGAAGAACCACCACTGTCACTCATGAAACATTTACTTTGCTATGGAAATAAAACAAACTGGGTACTTCTTTGCCTTTTTTTTTAAAAAAAGTTTGTGGTTCAGGCAAATTGTCTCCCCAAGTTAACTTTTAAAATTAACTTATTAGAGGTAGTAATAGAACTAATCATACCCAATACCGTGAAATTAGGATGAGGAGCTTAATTAAAACCTAGTAATAGCTTCATCCTATCTGCGTGGCTAATTTGAAGCTGGAATTTTCCAAGACTGTCACACTGATCACCTACCTGTCAAGAAAAAAAATGTTGAGTCTAAACTTTACCCAAGAGAAAAATAATTAAAGAGAAAAGGGATCAGCTAATGGATCTCTTGCCCACACACAAGAGTGAATGGATCATAGTTTAAAACCCCCCCAAAAGGGGTAAAGGGGGAGAATGAGCCCCACACAGAAGGATTGCCATGGTATTGCTGGTTCCAAGGGCCAATGCACAGGGGAACTGTGGAGGTGGAAGGAACCACGGAGAGAGAATAAACAGGGGGCAAAACTTGACAGTATCACTCAGTAGGAAAGTTGGCATTTCCTAGCAGATCCCTGCCTTCTACTGCATTTTATATCATGTAGGTGTCATTTGTCTAACCATTTAGCTAGATGGGACAGAGAGGAAGAGTGTGTGAGATTTACGCAATACTTAGAAAACAACTTTGGGGAAAACCTGGAAGTAAAAATGAAATGAAAGACTGAACCAATCAAAGTTGCGACCCACAATTAGTCAAAATTATGTAGGCAATGTGCACCGTTACTTGAGCATGGTGATTTATAGACAAAACACTAATCTTTTTACCTCAGGCCGAACAACTTTGCATTATCAATTTAGATATAATAAAGGATACACAGAGCCCAAGAACTCCTGGATTGATGGAGTGAAACAGAAGGAGCTTCAAAGTTTTAATATGAACAAAAAGTATAGGGACATAATATTCCACTTTTCATGAGCTGGGTGAAAGGGATTTTTTTTAATTTGGGGGGCTTGCTTCAGAAGTGCTTTCTGACCCTTCTACAGTACAAAAGGGGAGGATGCTGGGGTTCTGATGCCCCCTTCCAAGGAGTTCTTTGAATGCTAAGCCAGCTATGCCATTGCCCTCACATGTGAAGACCCTCTATGCATGTAGTGACAGGTCTATGTAGAGCACAAGGAGGAGTCATGGGGCAATAAAGACCCTTCCTTGCCTGGTAAATCTATAATGGCTCCAGGATTGCTCCAGGAAGAGCCCCTTATTACAAACGCCAAATGCAACTCCACATGTTCCAAGAATGAAACAAGACTATTTTATCTAATCTATCCTTTTATTCAGGGTAAATTATGTTGGTCTGGAGGTTACCCTTCCAAAAGGGAAGTAATTAAAATGCAGAAAATACCAATACTACTACTATTATTAAAATGTATTGCTAATAAATACTAATTTAAAAGTGTGTCTATCAGGCACAGTATCAGACAAAAACATAACTTGTTTCTTTTTTGTTAAACTTACTTTTTCCACTGAGTGAAGATATCTCCGAGGGGGACTGGGGATGGTAGGAAGGTCTTCTGTACGAGAAATAGAGAAGTTAATTGTGTCCTTTACCCATATCAAGAGCAGAAACCCCACTCTTTGGCCCCACATTTTTTAAAAACAACAACAACAACAACAAAGCAACTGTAGAGTTGCTCCAAGTACATTACAGGCCCAGAATTAAGAACCACAAAATAATGGAAAACAATTTGGCCAAAAGATGCTCCCAAGACACAACTAATTTCTTCTCATTGTAGAATATTTACCAAAAACCCCCACTGGTTTTATATCCCCAAAGAGGCAAAAAGATAAGCCCAACATAATGGAAAATAGTATTTCTGGCCCCAGATTAAAATGTATCTGAAGGTTGTTGTTTTTTTTAGAAGTCTATATACTTATCAAGTACAGTGGTACCTTGGTTGTCGAATTTAATCCATTCCAGAAGTCCGTTCGACTCCCAGAACCATTCGAAAACCAAGGCGCAGCTTTTGATTGGCTGCAGGAGCTTCCTGCACTCAATCGGACATTCAGCTTCCGAAAAGCATTTGCATACCAGAAAACTCACTTCTGGGTTTGCGGCGTTCGGGTGCCAATTTGTTCATGAGCCAAGCTGTTCGACTACAAAGGTACCACTGTACTTTCATAAAATCCTCAAGAGAAGTGTTGGCAGCAGCTACACCCAAGTGCCTAATAAATGCCAACTATGACAACTGGAAACATACTATTACCAGCACTGATAAATATATCCTATACCCAACTAGGATGTTGAAGAAACACACACATACAAAACTGCCAGTGGTTGCCAACTCTGACATCAACTAACACAACACTGTAGGTTTCCTGTAATATGCTTTTTGCATTCTTACTCTCCCTCTTGCATGTTACTTAATCCACTGTCAGTACAGCCAATTTTGGCTCCAGATTTTATTTGCCTCTCATAGTTGCAATCCAAATGGAGAAGTCCAAGCAGTGGGGAAAACCACACCCACAAACAAAAGTGCCTGCAACACAACTGGATAAGCATTTATCATATTTATCAAACAGTGCTATGTGCATTTTAAAGTACACACACCGGCCTCCTCTATACGAGGATAAGTGGGAGGAACTCACATATATTTAAATATCGAGAGATGCTTCTCACACAAAGCCATTTATGGGCATTGGGTTGGGGGGACACATTCAACGCAGCTCCTCAATGCATGAGAATGGCTTATCTGAACACCCCTAATAGTAACAGTCACTGCTCTACAATGTTATTTCTAGGTGGTAAAAGCCCACATGACTTCAGTCTGGATGAGAAACAAGTGGATACCTCTGAAATCATAAAGATTTCATGCAATATTGCTTTCAGTGTAATTTCATGTTTAGGGTCTTCATAATCTCGCAAACCTCCCAGCTTCAAGTCTGGCTACCCCAATCCTATATACACGTAGCATCATTCTCCTCTATGCTACAAAATACCTTCAAGTTGCAACGCTGTCTGCCTAAATTATTTGTTTCAGTCTGATAGGTAAACGACCCTGACAGTTAAGTTCAGTCGCAAATGACTCTGGGGTTGCGGCACTCATCTTGCTTTACTGGCTAAGGGAGCCAGCATTTGTCCACAGTTTTTCCAGGTCATGTGGCCAGCATGACTAAGCTGCTTCTGGTGCAATGGAACACCGAAACCAGAGCAACACATGGAAACGCCGTTTACCTTCCTGCCGGAGTGGTACCTGTTTAACTATTTGCACTTTTTTTGGCGTACTTTAGAACTGCTAGGTTGGCAGGAGCTGGGACAGAGCAACAGGAGCTCACCCCATCACGGGGATTCAAACCGCTGACCTTCCAATCGGCAAGCCCTAGGCTCAGTGGTTTAGACCACAACGCCACTCGTGTCCCTGGTAGCTTAGCAGTACCTCAAAAATGGCAATGTTCAAAGCTGATGTGCATCAAGTCTTGCTAGTGCTACCACGAAGCTCTGTATACCTATCACAGGTGGGAAGAAAGGTTTCATACTAAACAGAGCCCAGACAGCAGAACCACATTGGAGATTCTCCACTTAGGAGGTTACAGCGTTGGGGGAATTCTGTGGTGGTCCAGACATCAGGACTACAGAGCCTCCAAGGAGAAAATGATTCTGCATTAGAGTTCAGGGCTGTAGATTTATTCATTCATTCATACTCCACCCATCTGGCTGGGTTTCCCCAGCCACTCTGGGTAGCTTCCAACAAAAGATTAAAAATACATTAAAACATCAGTCATTAAAAACTTCCCTAAATAGGGCTGCCTTCAGATGTCTTCTAAACGTTAGATAGTTGTTTATTTCCTTGACATTTGATGGGAGGTGTTCCCCAGGACGGGTGCCACTAATGAGAAGGCCCCCTGTCTGGTTCACTGTAGCTTCATGTCTCATAGTGAGGGAACCACCAGAAGGCCCTCGGAGCTGGACCTCAGTGTCCGGGCTGAATGATGGGGGTGGAGACACTCCTTCAGGTATACTGGGCCGAGGCCGTTTAGGGCTTTAAAAGTCAGCACCAACACTTTGAATTGTGCTTAGAAACATATGGGAGTCAATGTAGGTCTTTCAAGACCAGTGTTATGTGGTCTCGTACTTGCACTAGGCCATATTTTAAATAAATACACCCTGCTAGATGACCATAGTAAAAATATGCAGATTGTTCAAGTGTGTTGCTATTTTAAGCTATAAATTATTTTAATACTGGGTGGTGAAGACCATCTGCACCTGCAGACACATCCTCAAAACCAAATGCAAATAATTAAGCTTTACAGAGTCTGTGGTTTCTGGGTTGTGACCTCAACCATCCCAACTGTAAACAAAATTTAGGATAGGTCACAAGTGGCTTACTGCACTACAAGAGAACGTAAATATTAAGTTTTTAAAAACCCACATTTCCTGAGGTTATACTCAAACAACACACTAACCCCTTGCTTCCTCTATAGGTTATATTTTTAATCTATTCAATATTGAAGCAGTTGTACACACCCATTAAGTAGATAATGTAAAACTCACATACTTTTATCATGAGATTGCTTTGGGTATATAAACCTCAAACCAAAACTCTAATTGGAACCCTTGAATTTAACAGACTTAGGGCAAATTCACACATGCATGTGTATTTCTGAATAAACCTGCATCCATGAAACAGCCTCAGAGATTGGACATGAATGTTACTAAATCCCTTGCTTTCAATAAATCTATTCCAATGATGACTAACATTGTATAACAGCTGGAGCTTTCAGTTTCATTTCCCTTTCAGGCTCCTCGCACACAGTATTTTCTTCTGTACCTAGCAGTCACACATTCAACGGCAAGTCACTAAATAATATGCATGTGTGTGTGACTCTGTTGACACTGATACCAGGACAATGCTAGCTGAAGCAGACTAAATAATCAGCTAGGTTCAAGGGTACTAGCATAAAATGGAACATACAAGAACATGTTACTCTTGATAATCTGTAATAACTGACTCTCAACAGTCAAAATGTGGACTGGAATTCACAATTCACTCCTAGGACTGCTCAGAAAGGTTAGAAAAATCAATGAATTACCATTCCCAAATACTCGACTGTGAGAGGTAATCTGGATTTATAGGCAATACTTCCCAGAGCAAAATGAAAAAGCAAGGTTGCTTATCCTACATATCTAGATAGCAAATTATCAAATACTGTTTTGTTTTCACTATACAGGGTGGCCCAAAAGTAGGTATACAATTGAATCGAAGTGGCAGTTGGAAAGAAAAGTTGGCAGTTGGAAAGAATAGTGGAGTCAGATAAATGGATTATTTTTCTTTACTGATATTGTGAACGATGACAGCAAACTCGCGCTAAGAACAAAAAGTGGATTCTAAAGCAGCATACCTACTATTGGGCCAACCTGTAGAACATAACCAGCAACATGGGGGTAGAGGTTCCTTCAGCCAAGAGTTACCCTTATTCCAGAACACGGTCACACAATGAACACCTTACATTTTAGGATACCACAGCTCCTTAGGATTTCTTAGATATATATATAACCACACCCACCATGTTCCAAGTGTCCAGAGTACTTCATGTACATAAGGACCACCTGATTCCTTGTAGAGTGGTACCTCGGGTTACAGACGCTTCAGGTTACAGACTGCGCTAACCCAGAAATAGTACCTCGGGTTAAGAACTTTGCTTCAGGATGAGAACAGAAATCGTGCGGCAGTGGCAGCAGGAGGCCCTATTAGCTAAAGTGATGCTTCAGGTTAAGAACAGTTTCAAGTTAAGAACGGACCTCCGGAACGAATTAAGGTACCACTGTATCCCTGCCTGAGGTGTTCAGGGGAGCCTGTTAGTGGTCCCCACCCAGGCCCAGTTCTGAAGAACTTCCCAGCTCAGATCAGGGAGGCCCACCTTCCACTTCCACCACCTAGTGAAAACCTTTAATTTCAAATTGAGACTTTTAAGCTTTCTGGTAAGCATCCACTGGTCTGCATCTTTATAACTGCACTGTACACCGTTAGAGGATACAAGCCACTGAAATAAAATCTCAGAAATCCTTTCAATAGGAGCCCTGGGTGTTCTGAAGAGCTGCCTAGAAATACACGCCTAATAAACTGAACAAATCCTTGCTAAGGCCTTGTGAGGCAAGGAAAGGCTACTGCTATGAAAATGGGCTGCTGGACGCCACAGAACAAGCTTCCCAATACGAATTCTTCCCTACTGCAGGATTACCGGGGGGCGGGGGGTGGAGTGAGGGCAGCTGCCTTGTTAGACCAGAAAGAAAAGACTTTATAGGGTTGCAGTTTCATAGAGTTATTGAGAAGGCTTGCTAGTGAGGCGGGGGGAGAGCAAGGCTCGTCAGCCCCCCCCCGCCCCCCACGTGGGAGCCCGTGCAGTTACCTGCCCACTCTGTGCCAGCAGCTCCCTTGCTGCTCTCTCATAGCCAATCTGGACCAAGTGCTGGTGCATCAGAGCCAGCAGCTCTTTCTGCTCGCTGCCTCCTGCTGCTGCCATGCTATAGCAGCTCCAAGGTTTCCGGTCCTTAGCCCGCGTACACTGCCATCAGCGGAGGCGCGGGGTTCACAGCGAGTAGCTGATAAGCCACATGCTCCCTGCCACTTGCTCCTCTAACCCTTTGACCAGGCAGCGGCGCGGATACGTCACTTCCCGTTCCGCAGCCCCGGGGGCTCCTGGGAAGTGTAGTCTCTTATCGCCGAGCATCCCAGGCGCCCTTTGCTTGTAATTTGCAGGCTTTGTGCCTTGTATGCTGCTGCGTCGCGCTTTAGATGTAGGGCTTCAACGAGCGGCTTCCTGCCTAAAGCGAGACGCAGTATTTTTAAGGGCACAGCCGAAAGGACAAGCACGGCTCAAGTTTTAGGAGGCTGCATTTAAAAAGACAAAACAAAACAGCGGTTTTTGTTTTCTTTGTTCTGGATTTCTGCAACTTGCAAGGCATATACAGTATTAAAAAAAAGCAAAGCAGCTCATCGCTCGGTTTCTTGGGACCTGCAGGGTAGCTCAAGATTTTCTAAGTTCCTCTGTTTGGAAAGACTGCTCGCCCAAGTGTAGATTGCATTCCACATTTAGCTTTTTTGTAAATATTGCTCTATGCAAATAGCACTTCCGTTTACTTAAACACCTGATTGTATCTCAAAATTCTGGACACCTACCAGACCATCTGTTTAAATTAGGTTGCTTTTTTCAGGCAGGTGGTTTTAGAGTTGTTTTCTTACTGAATAAGGTGTTCTGCTCTGGGTAGCTGCTGCCATTTAGTGTCTGTGTTGCTGCATTTAAATTTTTATGTAGTTATACATAGAGGCAAGGCAGTTAGATGAGGTGAGTGGTTGCCACAAGCCTCAAAGTTGGTACTTTATAGGAGAAAGCTGGCTCTGCGCACTCTCGGTAAAGAAATGCCTCTATTTTTAGACAAGTTAATAATGTCCAGCGCAGGCTTTTGCAACTCTGAAATACAGAGCTCTTATTTGTGTACAGTGAAGGCTGCAGACATGTACCCACTTACCTAGGAATAACCCTTTTACCTAGGAGTAAACTCAGTGGGGCTTGCTATGAATAAGTATGGGCTGCAATCCAAAATCCACTTCCCTGGGACTAAGCCCCGTTGTAAACATCTGAGTAGATATGCATGGGATTATTAAAAGAAAATTGGCCCTGCTTCAGGAGGTTCTATAGATTTTAGTAATTTGCTGCATGTTTAGTCCACTTTTCAAACAATTACTGCCTCCTGAAGTAGCTCGCATCAATATATAAAGTTTAAAAAGGAGAGAGACAGGACCTCCCACCAGGCTTACAAACTAAAAGGCATAACACACAATGAATGAAGGATGGAGGCAAAACGTGGAGGATGGAGATTAGTTCTCTAAGGCAAAATGGTGAGCTGCAAGAGTTTAAGCCAGGCCAGTCTTCACTTGCTGGTGTTCTTCCTTGAATAGCAGTTGGTGGCTCTTGTTCCTTTACCCCACAAATGGGGTCAAAGTATCCTTCCTCTTGCTTCTGATTAGTCCCTGGACAACTGGCAACTTGGAGCTGAGTGCGTATTCTTTCTAGTGGGGCAGGGAGACTGAGCTCTGCAGTAGCTCCATGTCAAAGCCTATGGGTGGGACTGGGTTGGTCTCTCTTTTGCCTTGGCATTATTACTGGGAGATAAGAGGAGCAGCTTTCTAATGGCCCAAGTACAGTGGTACCTTGTGTTAAGTACTTAATTCGTTCTTAACCTGAAGCACCACTTTAGCTAATGGGGCCTCCTGCTGCCGCCGTGCCGCCAGAGCACAATTTCTGTTCTCATCCTGAAGCAAAGTTCTTAACCCGAGGTAATATTTCTGGGTTAGCGGAGTGTGTAACCTGAAGCATATGTAACCTGAAGCATATGTAACCCGAGGTACCACTGTATGTCATAGTTGGCTCACTACCAGGCCTGCGGTTTTATATCTATAAGACAGGATTTTGTAGAGGGAGGAACTGCAGGAGTGATAAAACCAGGTGGGCTGGGTATAAATAATAAAATTAGTATTATTAAGGAAGTAGTAAGAGCAGTGTAGTTGCTCTTGCTTTGACAATAAAAATGGAAACTTCATTCACTTATTGTTTACTCATTTTTTCTGTTTGCATCCAGCCTCACTTTTAATTGTCCCATAGGGCTCTGCTCAAGACCGAGTGGGGGGCGATAAAGGCAAGAATGGAGAGATAACCAGCTTCTTGTTCCCTTTCTGCATAGCTGTCAATGTTTTCCTTTTTTTAAGGGAAATTCCCTTATTCCGAATAGGATTCCTTGCAAGAAAAGGGAAAAGTTGACAGCTATGCTTTCTGGGGTAACCTGACACACACCGTCTGAGAATCCAGGATATAGGTGGTGGTGTTTCTGTGCTTGGTTATAGAATTAGAGTACAGAGTCTTGTTATGTTTCAAATATGCCAGTGTAATGCTTGCAAATTATCACTTGATGGCACTGTAGTGCTGTTTTCGCAGCTAAAACATGAAACATAAAAAGGAAGGCCACCATGGGGGGGGGGGGATAGCCCATCCTTCATTTAGACTCTATAGTAGAAGCCTCATTAGAAGGTGCCCCTAAAGTGGACAGCAAGTCTCAACCAAAAATATGCTAGATGACAGGGATCCCAAATCAGGGTGCTTTGCTGGGGAAAAAATCCATTTATGAATTACCCCATGTAGTAACATCTGTAGCACTGGGATCAGATTTTGATCCTCTCCCTTCTCAGTTTCCTCAGCTGTTTTTCTCCCCTGAAGGAATATAGTGGAATATATAGTGGGAAAGTCTGCTTTTGGAAAAAGGGAAACAGAGACACCCCTTTAAGGATGTTAATGGCTGAGGCAGACATATGATTGCTACCGCTTGAGTTGAGAGGGTGGCCGCTGGTCTGGTCCCTGGCACTCTCTCCTGTCCAAGAGTTCTGACCAAAAAACAAAATGGAGATTGATAAATCTGACAATGCTGCACCCCAGAACTGTGCCCTTGTTTTGCACAGAGAAGCAGTTACATGCTAAAGAACAGGGTGCAGAAAGAGATCAGTCCCACAAAGGGACATTTCAGGAAATAATTGGTCAAAAAATGTGGTGGAAGACATTTGCAAACAAAAATATTATGGTTGTTGTTCCATTAATCTTGCTGTGTCACCCATCTATGTTCAAATAACTTGGATCAGGATTAGCCAACCCATGGATGTCTCTCCATAGCCTGAAAAAAACCCCAATTCTGCCAATAAGCCTTGGTGGACTAGAAACATTCCACAGTCCTTGCGTTGCTTTAAACCCCTGAGTTACACTGCTCTTCTCCTCCTCACAGTATTTTTCTCCTTTCTCCCTCATTCCCAACAACCTTCCTTTGTCCTATCCTCAGAAAGAATATTGCAATTCTATCTAGCAGTCCAAGCCATGTATGTGGGAGCTTGAAGTATTATAAATATCCCAAATGGCCTCTCCATTGTGGGAGTTTTAGTAGCTCTAACCCAAATTCAGAAAAGGTAATAGGATACTCTAAGTGTACTGAAGAGGCCATCTTAGGTCCCATGTTAACTAACATGTAAGAGCACATTTCTTCTGATGTGTACTGAAATGACTATCTGCTTGGCTTACTTAAAAGCACAGTCCATCCGTATAGAACCAAACTATTGAGAGGGAAGGGACAGGGTGGAGGGAGAGGGGATCATACCTTAGCGCTAACCCAAGACACAAAAGGCCAAGATGGTCTCCCTGGCACCATTTCCAGGTACAGAAGTATCAGTGGCAGAATGACATCCTCTATCACACCTGAGGGTGGCAGGTTAACATAAGTTATGCAGGGCAGGCCTCCAGCACCTCACTGCTGCTTCTCATCTTCCAGCATCAACCGCCTGGGGTCTATTTGTCCACCAAAATCACTACAATCTAACCCAATGTTTGCTACGTTTGCTTTAGCAAATGGCTTTCAGCCACCTCTGTTGTTAGATGCATGGGTCCAAGACTGTTAATTCCAATAAGACTCAGTATGGAGAGCAGGAAAGTAACAGATAGATAGATGCATCAAAGACAAACAGTACACTTACCCAGATTGTTGCAAAATGTTGTCAGTCTTCATGAAGGCAGCTATAAAATTAGAACTTTGCTTCCTACTGAGACTTGTGATAAATTCGTTGCAATTGCAGCCTGATGTGCTTCAAGGTCATATAAGTCCAAAAAGGCTCATAGGCTTCATTCATGAATAGTCACCAGCAAACTATTGGGGGGGGGGGGCGGAAGAGAAGCATTACAGCAACAGAACCCACTTAAATGGATGAATCCGCAGTTTTTTCTCGTCCCATAGTTACCGGCACAGAAGGCATTTTGAGTGCTTTTGTAAACATGGCAAATAATAAATAGAGCTATTCAGCTAAGCAAACATTTGCATCATTATAAATAGGAAAAAGCTGCCGTGACCAAACTCTGGCACGGAAGGAACAAGGCCAGGTAATTATTAAAAGGTGAGGTTTTCGATTCATGTTGTTTCAACTGGAGGTGGAACTATTTTGCCCTCTCTGTATTTTTAGGAAGGTGGAATGTCCCTGCTATATCTCAAGAAGTCAGTTCCTTAGGTATGCAATTTCAGTGCCAGGAGTGACCAGTGACTCATGAAGGGAATTGCAGGAAGCTGTTTTACAACCAGAAGGAAAGGAGGTCAAGCAGGTAGAGCTTTATACACTCATAATCAGGACTGTGGTCTTGTGCCTCTCGTCTCCCTGGGTTACATATTTTACTCGGTACTTTTAAAACCACTTATTCAATTTTAAATTATTCAAGTGTGCCAAGTTTTGAAACTGGACATGTCAGTGGACTGGAAGCTTCTGTGATCCCCTGTCAGAAACATATGGAAGTGTGCACCTCATAATGATGCCTTCAAAAGGGTGTTTAGGCCTTGAGAGTTGATGTGGGTCTGGTGTTCATGTTGCATACATAAGAACCAGGGCCATTTAATGCCCAGCTAACCTTGGCAGCCTTTGCTGTCTTATCAGAGTATCTGGAACTTTCAAGTTGTTTCAATGAGCTAAGGACCACTGAAAAACCATATTTGTTATTGGTACAGCATTTTGTTGTTTAACATGTTTTCCAGTCTTCATTTCATTTACCCTCAGAAACGCTGTGAGGCAAGTTACTATAATGAATGTTTTATTTTATTTTTATTTCATTTACTTACATCTTACCTTTCTTCCAGGACTTTTTTTCAGCTGGAACTCAGTTCTGGCACCTCTCAAGTGGGCATCATTGCCATTATAAGAGAACGAGGGAGGTGTTCATGGTGAATTTCAGCACCTCTTTTTCTAGAAAAATAGCACTGCTTTCTTCCATTATGAAGTTCAAGGGGATGTACTTGGGAGTTTCCAGAAAGTCTCCCATCTAAGCACTGCTCAGACCCCCCCCCCCAAGTCATACCTGTTTTCTATTACTACAACTTGCAAAGAGCCTGCTTGCGTCCACATCCACCCACCTACTTTCATCACTTTGTCTATGCCCATGCTCATCTAATACTGGAAGTTGGATCAGCTTCCAGGCATTCATGACAGAGTCCCTGATTTCCACACTAACAATCAGAGGAAGACAAGAACAGGCTGTTGAGGCAGTGCCAGCCTTAGGTGGGGATGTCAAAATAGCAGCTGAGTATACGCAGAGGAATGCAAAATAACGCAGACAGAAGAAAGAAACTTTGGGAAGTATTCACTGATAGGGGAATGCTGAGGAAACCCCAGACATGACAGCAAATTCCACATAAAAAGAGGCTGAAAAGGGCCAGGCCAAACTACTGGATGATATACATGTGGTCCTTTGACTGGTGTGGTAAGAATTTACCTCTATACCACCTTGTTCGTTACCCAGGTGAGGAATAAACCACAGAACAAAGGAAACTGTTTTCAAGTCCAGCATCCGGATTTAGGGACCCAGCGTTTATTATAGCTCTTGGAATAGGACTGAGCTCACTAGACTCAACATGCCAGTTGAGAAGGTCTGCCCCAAGGCACTTCAGAACAAAAGCTTATATAGTAGTTCAAACACAGCAAACAAAGAGTCCTAAAACATCTTCACATGCAGGAAAGGTTACAGGTCACAAGAAGTAAAGCACACATGGCTTCATATTGGTATCTTCACCCCTGCATCACCTTGGAGTGGCCCCAATGTGCCCAGGCCATTTGACCATTTTAGGTCTCGAACGTCTGGTGTTACTTTGGCAACCTAGGCTTCAGTGAGGGAAGAGCATCAGAAAAGCTTCTTCCTGGGTCTTCGATAGATTAAGGAGAGATGGAATGCAGCGTAGGAGAGAGACTCACAAATGCAGAACACACAAAAATCAAGCCTAATACATTCTAAAAGTCAATTAAAGTGAAACATTAAAGGTAAAGGTACCCCTGCCCGTACGGGCCAGTCTTGACAGACTCTAGGGTTGTGTGCCCATCTCACTCAAGAGACCAGGGGCCAGCGCTGTCCGGAGACACTTCCGGGTCACGTGGCCAGCGTGACATCGCTGCTCTGGTGAGCCAGAGCCGCACACGGAAACACCGTTTACCTTCCCGCTAGTAAGCAGTCCCTATTTATCTACTTTCACCCGGGGGTGCTTTTGAACTGCTAGGTTGGCAGGCGCTGGGACCGAGCAACGGGAGCGCACCCCGCCGCGGGGATTTGAACCGCCGACCTTTCAATCGGCAAGCCCTAGGCACTGAGGCTTTTACCCACAGCGCCACCCGCGTCCCACAAAAACATTATTAAAATAATAAAAATGTACATCTGGGGTCTCTAATTCTTATGTCACTGGCTTCTGATATCTTCAGAAATATAGGGTTGCCATACACCTGGGAATTCCCAGACATGTCCTCTTTTGGGAGTTCTACATGCCCAACCAGGGGGAATTTTACATTTAAAAGCAAATGACCTGGATTTTGGGATTTTTTAGGTGACCTGGGTGCAGGCTTTGGCGTGGGTGGCTCAGGCTCTGTGGTGGCTATCGGGCAATTGCCCTAGAAAAGCTCAACAACTTTCTTTTTGTGTCCCGATTTTACCTCATGAAATATGGCAACCCTAATCAGCTATTCTCCGTCTCTGGATTCAGTCGTTGTCCACTGCATAAAACTAAGCCTTGTTCCATTGCACAAGAGGAAATGGCCACATAAAAGGAAAGAAGGACAGACAAAGAGAAAGGAGCAGAGCACCTGGTTAGCTCAGTGGTACAGCATCTACCTGGCACTCAGAAGGCCCAAAGTTCAATACACAGCATCTCCAGGTATGTCTGGGAGAGACCTCTGTCTGAAACCCTGAAGGGTCACTGCCAGTCAGTGTAGGCAATATGCTGAACTAGATGGAGCAGTAGTCTGACTTGGTACAAAGCAGCTTCCCATTGCCCTAAAAGAATAGCAGAAGAAAGGAGCAATGATGAAGATCCACCTTGAAACTGAATGGGATTTTGCAAAAAGAGAAAAGGCTTTGTAGTCTTAAGGTGAAAGTGGGTGGTCAAGAATGGAAAACATGGACAGTGTATGGAAACAGCCAGCAGCAAAGCAGGGTATTTTTTTAAAAAAGAAACTGAAGAGGAAAGAGAGAAGAAAGACAATACAGGGAGTGTAAAACAGAAAGGAAAAGGAAAGATCCAGGTTTTAGCTGCATGTTTTTAATGTATTTTAACTCAATTTGCCAGTGTTTCCCTAGCAGATGTTCCCCAGATGGGTGTGCTTGAGGGAAAACGGAATGCGCTGTTGTTTCTGTGGGGATTTAAGTCTTTCTGTTATTTGCTTTAATATAGCTGCAGAGACTATATATTTAAATAACATACCTAGGTATGTGTTGCTAAGGGTGGACTTCTGTGAACAGCTGGTGACTGTTTGATCAGGAAGTAAGAGCACTGTCTTTTTTAGGTCAAGCAAGAAGGGTGGTTTTAATTCTGAAAAGGCACTATTTTCTACTGTGATATTGCAGGGGAATTGTCCCCCACTCTTTCGTCTGCGAATGTGCAACAGATGGGAGGAAATGCCATTTTAAAATGTCACAGCACCACAGTGATACTGAAAAAATACACATAATCTTTTCTCCATCGAGTACACAGAGGATCACATTTTCATGTTCGCATTGCTTGCATGTGTTCATTTTTGCATAGGAAAATCTGCAGTCAATAATCAAGATTCAAAATGCAATTAATCTGCAGTTCCCAGGGAGGGGGGGAATTCATGGAACTGGCCAGAAATAAATAGTATGAGGACCACATAACTTCAGCTGGATATTTGCAAGTGCAACAAGCTCTTTCCAGCCTCATTCTTACTCCCCACGATTATTCAGAATTCCCGCCGATTTCAACTGACTGTAATCCCAAGCAAGCTTGCAGAAGATTGCAACCGAGCATTCGGCTTGCTCCAGCAGGAAATAAAAAACACAATAATGGGAGAGTTGGGGATAAGAATAAAGCAGCAGTGATGCTTCTCTCAAAGGCTACTAGAGGGTTGGTGGTGTTTAGGAGGGTCAGTGCAGCAAACAGCTATGACAAAGTTGTACTCAATCTTGCATACTGTAATCCTATTATGTAATAGCCACTTTTATTGCTGCTTAGGTTTTTGATCCCACAAGATTCGTTTGTGTATAACGTGCTGATTTCCTCTTGCTATTTATAAACTGAAGTGCATCCAGTGGTCTTCTGCTGATGTATTTGAAATAAAGCTTTCCAAACAGATCATAGCTTCTCAGACCTTGTTTGGTCACTACCCTCATGGTGTTTTCAAAGGTGACTTCCTTTGTTGTTGTGCTCTTTCACCTGTTTTGTAGCCATAGGTTTGTGCTAGCAGTGGAGATGGAGCAACCTGCAAGGGGGCATAGGATTCCAGCGACACTGACCATTGCTTCTCCTCCACAATACCCCAACCCCACCATTGCCCCCTCTGCTGGCCTTGGCCTGCTTCCTTTGGTCCAAGTTTCATTAGACCCAAGGCTTTTGCAATGTTGGTGCAACTTCATTATGTTGGTATATCTTTGGGTTACACACATGAAGATTTCGTTTCGATCCTAACCCATCCCAGCTGGCATAGCTGGAGGATAGGCTCACTCTGTAAAAAGAGGCACAGGCAATTTTTTATGATCTCATGTCGAGTCAGGACCATGCTCTCATCAAACTACTGGCATAAAAAGACAAGGCCTTTTTTAAAAAAAACATCTGGTTCTTAATGATTCTGTATATGTACATGCACATATGTGGATTGTATATATTAAATTCCACTGTTATATTTGTGTGGTTTCCTCATTAGGTAAAAGAATTTGACTTTGACAAGCCATCAGATTTCAATCAAACAACTCCTGAAGGCATGTTTTTAGTACCATTCAAAATCTTTGCCAAATTCTACATCTCAGCATCAGCTCTGGGGCTCTGCTGATATGCCCTCTCAGTCTTTGTGTCTGCGAATTTCATTTGAGACTGCTCTCGTATGCCAAATTCAAAGCAGCTTTTGTGTCTTGCGCACTTTTGAGTTAAAGATGTGCCTGACATTGTCAGCTTGCTTCATTAAAATAATGAAATGTTTAAATTACTCAATGGGCTCACAATTATGACCAGTCTGTTACTGCATTAGAAGCCACATCACAGATACTTCATATCCCGTTAGTTACTACAACCATAGTTGATCCAATATTGTTAGCTGGGATCAAAATCTATCTCCATTCCATAAAATACACTTTTAATTTAATGTCTGGAAGAATGGTTTTGGAAAACTGGGGGGAAAAAACCTAAAAACCCTAACAGTAAAAAATACTGCTACAACTACTGTATTTCCAACCATGCTTAAAATGTATCCCCATACTTTAGGATATGCAATGGCTTGTCACCCCCATGCCAGTTATTTCAGGCTGACACTCCAACTTTAGCTGCAACTAGCAATTTAATTTTACATTATTTTAAAACGAAATATAGGCTGCTTCTCTGCTGTGACTACAGGCTTATTATTATTAATTGCCCTTAAAAAAAAAATCAGGTTTTACCAAAGCTTTACCTTGGGGCTAGGTTTGTAAGTATTTCCTCATTAAAAGACTTGGCAGCCATGCTCAATCCTTCAGGCCAACATCAATAGTTACAACAGCACTTGTGTGTTTATACAGATTTCTGCCGTTCCACGGTTATGAAGTTTAAAAGTTTGACATAAGGGAACTGTGTTTATGTTTGAGAAGTGCATTTTTGTAGTGCTTACTTTGTGGAGTTGAATTATGTCAAACACCATCTGACAGTAAGGGGCGGAGGGAAAGAGAGAAAACAGGTATTGCATTGCAGACTGGGGGAAATCAGAGTTTGGGGCAAGTTTGTGTAACCATAGTGTATGTGTAAAAAACTGAAGAGGAGGCCAGAAATGGACTTTTGAGGTGCTGTGACTGCTCTTGGAAACACTATTGCTATTGACCTCATCACAGCCAAGATGTAGAGGGGTCTTCCTTCTCAGGGCCAAAATGCATGTTAAACACACAATGTGTATAACTGCAGCCTAACAGCTGTTACATTTGTTCAGAAAGCCACTTCAGCATGATGTGGATTGATAGCAAAAAAGGAGGACGAAAGACATAGGCGCAGCTGGGGAGGGGGGCTAACTGACCAATTGCATTGCTGATAACTCAGTTCTCACACACAGAGTTCTCACACACAGAGCCAGTGTGGTGTAGTGGTTAAGAGCGGTAGACTCATAATCTGGTGAACCGGGTTCGCGTCTCCGCTCCTCCACATGGAGCTGCTGGGTGACCTTGGGCTAGTCACACTTCTCTGAAGTCTCTCAGCCCCACTCACCTCACAGAGTGTTTGTTGTGAGGGAGGAAGGGAAAGGAGATTGTTAGCCACTTTGAGACTCCTTCAGGTAGTGATAAAGTGGGATATCAAATCCAAACTCTTCTTCTTCTTCTTCCTCACCCATCCCAAAAATTCTGGCTAGGCCCATGGGCTGCTACATGTCCGGACATTATTGGGATTTCTAAAGTGGGGAAATTTCCACAAAGCGGTGCTTTGTCCTGGATCTTAGGCAAGTCAGTTGAAAAATCACATATCAGCTGTGGGGGTTGTCTAAATAAAGCTCAACAACTTATGAGGTATCCTGGTTTTTACTTTTTGAAATATGGCAACCCTATCTTAACCCCCCCAATTCCTAACCCCCCCAATTCCTAACTCCAAGCAGCTCCCCTCCCCAACAGTTTGTTGGATTTCAAATAAACATTAGCCCTAATAATAATAATAATAATAATAATAATAATTTATTGTTTATACCCCAGCCACTCTGGGCAGCTTCCATCAAAACATTAAAATACAAGAATTCATCAGATATTAAAAGCTTCCCTAAACAGGGCTGCCTTCAGATGTCTCCTAAAAGTCAGATATTTGTTAATTTCTTTGACATCTGATAGGAGGGCGTTCCACAGGGCAGGTGCCACAGGGAGGGCCGAGAAGGCCCTCTGCCTGGTTCCCTGTAACTTTGCTTCTCGCAGTGAGGGAACCGCCAGAAGGCCCTCGGAGCTGGACCTCAGTGTCCGAGAAGAACGATGGGGGTGGAGACACTCCTTCAGGTATACAGGACCGAGGCTGTTTAGGGCTTTAAAGGTCAGCACCAACACTTTGGTGCTTTTAACATGTGGTCCGAATGCATAGATATTGGGAGTGCATGTACATATTTCTGCTCGCTCCACCCCAAACCAGGAAGGTCTGAAAGGGGCTTCTAAGAGTGGTTTAACTGGCTCCATTATAATATCAGAGTTGCTGATCAAGAGGAGGCTTCTAAGCACGTTCAACCAATTGTGCTTAGAAGCCAACTTTTAAGCCGATATTTTAAAATCTTGATTCCCCCACCCCACCCCACATTTAACTACCATATTTAAACTGCGCTTCAAAGAAGAGCCCTTTAATTTCATCATACTGACTGCATTCCCCCCTTCCTTAGTGATCAGTTTACCTTTGGGCTGCTTTAAAATACAGTGCCAGAGCACATTGTTTCTCATTTAGAAGAAGAATAGATTCACTGGCTTAATTTTAAGTCAGTTTTTCCCCCCTCTTCAAAACATCACAGCTTGCAATAAAAGATTTTGCAGTTTGCTCAAAATAACTTGGCTGCTCTCTTGATCAGATGACCACAAGTGAGCCAGCTGTTGCTCGGACCCTTGGCTACTCAAGTATATCAACCTGCTGTGAAACCTATTCAACTCTGTCCAAGTTAAACATCGCATGTGACAGTGGTGTCAAACTACTGGCAATGACAGGACCAAATATATTGTAGAATACAGTCGTAAGGTAAACGGAGACCCCAAATAAAAACACTACAGTATTTGTCTCAACCACCTTCTATAGATCTTTACTTCAGCCATTATTAGCCCAAATAATTAGCATTAAAATATCTACAAGCTTTCTCTTCCAAATGCAATGTTGAATGCATTTTGCCTATCGTGCCTTGTTTACAACATATCTGGACTACCATAATATAATAACTTGGTAGTTTGGTGGGTAGGCATTTTCTGAAAATCCAAAGCATGCTAGATTTTTCACTAAAGAAGACATATTGCCTATGTTGCAGATCAGTGTTGCGGGCAGTTGGAAAAAGGCTTCCCAGTATTCACCCATGTTAGGGCAAAACCAGAAGTAGGGGCTGTGCATCCTATTGTGCCGCCTGTCACATTAATGTATCTGTTTCACTCTTTGGCTCACACATCCTCCCTTTCCTTTCCTGGCGCACTTCATGCTAAACTGGAAGCGGATGCTTCCACTCTCCTCCTCATGGCTGGGAGCAGAGTGGGGAGGCTGTGAGCCCAAATCTCAGCTGGCTCATTTACGTAACACTAAACTATGGGTTCACATTACATCCTGGCATAAGAGGCAACCCAGATATTTCTGGTGATTAACAACATAGGATAACCCTTTGTTCCTCTTGAAAGAAAAGCAGGATACAAATGTAATGATGAAGAATAACAAGGTTATGTTTTTTGCATGGCAAGTCAATGTAAAAGGGGGAAGCTCCACTTTAAGAAAATATTTGGAACGGCCCTTGGGGGAACAGGGAGGAGTGAGATTTTACAGAGGAAGAATTAGATTTTCTCTGTCTATGACTTGGCATAGCCTTACGCTCCACATTACTATTAATTCCTTCTCTCCGGGTCTGCTGCTCTTTCATTCTGCTTGCCTCTCTCTACCTCGCTGGCAAATTTGGCCAAAACTGTTGATACCTGTCACCACTGAGACTGGGGTACATTTTATTACTTTTTATTTGGAGCAGAAATCTAATTTCCTCCAGCTGTAAGTTATCTTGGCTTTCATGTATCTGGCTTGGCAGAGTAAACCAGAATAGGAAAGCAAGAAATATCTCGCAGAATAAGGATCTGTTTGTAAAGACTGCACTGCTGGGTGGGGTGAGAAAACAAAGTGTGAAATTAAAAAGCACAAGGCAGACAAATAAATGAGAATCAGTGTAGCAGGCAGGTAGCAATGGTGAGAAAATGTAGTCCATCTTAAAAACAAAATAAAACAAGATAGTTTCCCAGCAGCACTGGGAAATGTCATAGGAAAGTGGGGGAAAATGTTCAAACGCTTCAGCATTGGATATCAAATGCACATGAATAGGAACATTCAAGTGACATATGTTTAATGGAAAGTCTAACATATGGAACCTTTTTATGCTGCAGGCAGGGTTGACATGTTTTGTTGCATGCAGAATTCATTTGTATCGTCCATGAACAGAAAATGGGGAGAGGTACATACATTGAATCCTGGTGACGGGGTGAGCTCCCATAACTTGGTTCCAGCTCCTGCCAACCTAGCAGTTCGAAAGCATGCAATGCAAGTAGATAAATTGGTACCGCTCCGGCGGGAAGGTAAACAGCGTTTCTGTGCACTGCTCTGGTTCACCAGAAGCGGCTTAGTCATGCTGACCACATGACCCGGAAGCTGTCTGCAGACAAATGCCGGCTCCATCAGTTAGGAAAGCGAGATGAGCGCCGCAACCCCAGAGTCGTCCACGACTGGACCTAACGGTCAGGGGTCCCTTTACCTTTTTACATACATCTCATACCTGCGGATCTCGAGATGTTTCCAAACCATACCTCCCACCATTCTTTGCCACTGGTGATGCTGACTGGGTACAGATGAGAGCTCTCATTCTGTAACATCTGGTAGGGCACCACACAGATCAGTTGTGCAGTCTTGTGGCTTTCTTCGTTGCAGCCAGTGCTATTTTTATTGGAAAAAATAGGTGCTGGAACTCACCATGAACACCTTCCTTGTTCTCTTATAATGACAATGGCACCCACCTCAGAGGTGCCGGAACTGAGTTCCGGCTGAAAGAAAGCCCGGCTGCAGGCCTGCAGAACTTGTGGCTCATCAAGGCAAATGCAGCAAACCAGCCAAATACAGCAGCCTACAAGGCACTTGCCGAACCTCCTCTTTGCTTCTTATGTGTGGTTGCAAAAATAAGTGGTTGTTAAGCCCTTGGCAAGCCACCATATGTGGGCTGTGCTCAGCTTGGTGGGTCACAAGTCACACAGTCTTTGCTTACCGCGGTTCCTGACACATTTGAGTTGGTGGATTTATCTTCTCTAAATTAATTGTTCAAGGAGTTAATCTGAACTATTCATTTAGGCATCTAATCAGATGGAAAAGCAAGGGATTTCGTATAAACCGCCCACCCATTAGTAATCTGCGCTAGTCTGCTACCAGTTCCTCCACATCTACTGAAGTGATGTTCTAGTGGCTACTAGACTAGTTGTCATAGCAATATACTCCTTCCAGTATCAGTATGCCTCTTAATGCTGTTTTCTGGGGATCACAGTAGGGGTTTTCTGTGTTCGTGCCCAACTTGCAGACTTTCCGTAAGCAACTGTGGAAAACAGAATGCTTGTACCCCTGCATGCAAGCAGACAATTAGGGATGCAAATAACAACATTAATACTGAGGAGTCGAAAGAGGCTTCTGCCTCAATACATGTGTTCAAGGTGTCATAGGAAGAGCTTGCAATGTAATTTATTCCGTCTGTATTGCATTTTCCTGCCCTTGGGGGAATATGAGGCTATCTCACAAGATTGAGCTCACACAGTGAAAGCCACATAATAAACTAGAAGCAACTAAAGGGCAATTGTGCATAAAAGGCAAAGCAACAGGCCCCTACCAGCAGCTGAAGACATCCCTCCCACTAGACTGGGATCTGGAAAAGATTCAATATTCCACTCTGAACAGGGAGGGGAGAAGTATGAGGAGACTATGTGCACCCCCCTTTCTTCTTCTTCTTCTTCTTCTTCTTCTTCTTCTTCTTCTTCTTCTTCTTCTTCTTCAGCTGCATTCATTTACTGGATTCACAAGAGGCTCAAATCATTTTGATTAGAAACTTTCTAATATATTATTATTTCAATTACTATTATATTGTTACAAACGTCGGGTGCCTGCCCCTTTCTCTGCCAAGCAGTGGCAAGAGCCCATGGGGTCCCAGGCACCCACAAAGGGTGTGGTGTTGTGGCTATAAGAAATATGGTTTATTCACCTATTTACACCTTCGGTCTGCGTGAGGGAGTCCAGATGTTACAGCATACTCCTTTCACAAGGTGCTGGTACCACAGCAGCACAGGCAACCTTCAGTCTCCCTGTTCAAGATGGATCTCAGTCTTTCTTCCCTTTCTTCTTCCCAACAACCCTTTGTTTAAAAACACACCCTATTACATTGGCAGCCCTTCAAACCCCTGTCTCTGTTCTCACTTCAGGGCAAGGTGGAAGGAGCTCTCTGGTATTGTTAATGACCCTTTACTGTTCTCTTGATAGCCATAGTTCGGGCCAGGTTGGTTTGTATAAACCAGCACAGGAATTCCCTGTCTGGCACAGCTCTGTAGTTTGTGTTTTAATCCATATCCCAATGAATCAAAATCCTAGCATTTATCCATTCCTAGTGTTTAGGGGGCTCCCCCCCCAGATCTGCAACAATATTATATTATACCCCTTTTTATCCTGACAGGGACTTTTTATCCTGACAGGGACTCAATGTCTGTATTGTTAACAAAAGTGCATACTTCTGCTTGTGTATTCAATTTTGTTTAATAAATAAATATATAATTTTTTGTGTGTATTTGATTATATATATTCACTTAAATATATTGTGTAGATGTATATTAAATAATATTAACTACTGCATTTTCCCGTCTATAAGACGCCCCCATGTATAAGAATGCCCCCTATTTTGGGGGACTCCGATTTAAGAAAACGGGGGGAGATGTATCCGTGTATAGGACGCCCCCCAATTCTTGACATTATTTTTTAGGGGGGGAAACCTAGTCTCATACATGGAAAAATACGGTATATTGTGAACACTTTATGATGTGGAAGTTTAATTCATTGTGTGGTCTGTGGGTACTCTTGCAGCCTACTTGGTCTGAGACGCTGGACTGCCCTGTGCTAGATATTCAGGCAAATTAGCACAGGACAACGTTAAGAATATAAGAAGAGCCTATGGGATCAGGCCAGTAGATTATCTAGTCCAGCATCCTGTTCTCACAGTGACCAAACAGTTGCCTGTGGGATGACCATAAGCAGGATCTCAACGCAGCAGCAGCAGCTCTCTCCCCTCTTGTGATCCCCGGCAACTGGTATTCAGAAGCATACTGTGCTTCCAAAGTGGAGGTAGAACGTAGCTATCAGGGTTAGTAACCAAATTTCTAGCCATTGCAGTAGCTCAATCCCTCATTCCATCTGGGCGCAATTGTTTTCAAGTCATTTTTCTTCTCTTTCCGTATTAGGTTTTGTGCTCTTTTTCCTAGCTGTTTAATTTTATGACATTCTTAAATCTGCTGTTTCGCATGGTAGACTCTAATTGCAAATACATTTAAAATATACTAATTATTGCACATCGCTTTTGTCCTGTCAAGATTCTTGGATGTGGTTCCTAATCTTGCAGATTTGATCAGCCAATCTTTGTAATGCAGGTGAATCTGACATCATAATAAAATAGCTGAACTGTGCCGATTCCTGGCTCCCCCCTTCCTCTGCTTAATTCTTTTTTTGAAAGAAAAGAATGCAATAGTTAAAAATAATTACATAACTGTCATTAACAGTACACTGCCATTATCACTTAACAGTAATTGTCATTATCAGTTAATTCACTGAAGAAAATAGAGCATTTCTCCCTATGGTAACAGGAGTGAAATCTATTGTTTAACTTAGCATCTTCTTGCTAATGCTGAGGTTAAAGCAATTTCCTGGTGTAAAGCTGCTGATTTAATGTGTAAGCAAATAACAATGTAAAAGGACCTTTTATGCGTATGCCAGATTTTATGACAAAACTGTTATAAATAGATTAGCAACTGCATTTTGTCTCTGGTTTGTTCAGTACACAACTGCCTGAAATTCTAGTTTGTTTATAAATCTCGAGTGTTTATAAGTCTTGAATGTCTCCAAAATTTCTCCATCCAGCAGCAAATAAAGCATTGAAAAAAGTCACATCTGGACAAACCATGGCAATTTCTCAGCATGACTCTGGTCAAAGAATGAAGGCCTTTGGAGAAGAGCAGCTCCCCTATGAGGAGAGGTCGCAGCACCTGGGACTTCAGTTTAGAGAAAAGTAAAAGATGTCATGCAGAACGGAGAAAAATAGAGAAAAGCTTTCCCCCCCTCTCTTATTGTTATGTATGCATGCACTTCAGACCTCCTGGAGCTCAGGAGCTTCATTGCATAACAAAAGATAGAGGATTCTAAAACCCTCCAATGACATTGTTAGTAGCTGGCAAGCCACCAATCCCTGCTGTGATAGGGCCAGTGTTGTGATTCGTTAATTGCAGCACTAAGGCGACCTATCACAGGCAACCTGTATGTTTTGCCTGGGCTGGTTTAAGGTAAATATACTGGGCCAATTGCCCCTGTTTGTCAGTCTTGTTCTTCTTGTTCCTGCTGTTCCAGCAAATACTTTTTGAGCTCAGACTTGGGTTCATGCCTGAACCCACCTACACATTACTTCTAACACTAGAACAACCAATGAAGCTGCATGTTGGACAATTCGGATAAAAGAAAGTACTGCTTCACGCAGCACACAGTTAAACTGTGGAACTTGCTCTCACAGAAGGTAGTGATGGCCGCTAGCCTAGAGGGCTTGAAATATCCATGCCTACTAGCCATGATAGGGACGCGGGTGGCGTTGTGGTCTAAACCACAGAGCCTAGGGCTTGCTGATCAGAAGGTTGGTGGTTCGAATCCCCGCGATGGGGTGAGCTCCCGTTGCTCAGTCCCAGCTCCTGCCAACCTAGCAGTTTGAAAGCACGTCAAAGTGCAAGTAGATAAATAGGTAGCACTCCAGCGGGAAGGTAAACAGTATTTCTGTGCGCTGCTCTGGTTCGCCAGAAGCGGCTTAGTCATGCTGGCCACATGACCCGGAAGCTGTACACCGGCTCCCTTGGCCAATAAAGCGATATGAGCGCCGCAACCCCAGAGACGTCCACGACTGGACCTAACGGTCAGGGGTGTGCTGACCCCAGTGGGAGGTTACCGTGGGGCGAGGTCCAGGACCTGAGTCGAGGGTCGGCAGACAGTCCTCCACGGGCGAAGCGGGGTCCAGGGCGAGGAGCAGGACAAGGACAGGAACTCTCGAGGAACAGGACAGGGTGCTGGCCGAAACAGCTCTTCAATGACGTTGCTCCCGCAACCTGGGACCGGGCTGACTCGCCTTTATCTTCTCTGAGGTCAGGGGCGGTCCCGGCCCCCAGGAGACCCGTCTCTCCTGGCCTTAAGGCGAGCACTCCTCCTGGGAGAAACCAGTTCCCTCCGCCTCTCTGCCCTGAGTCTCTGCAGCTCAGGAGAGACTGGAGGGTTAATGGACCCAGGGGGAGACTCACCTTCCCCTGACAGGGCTGTGTCTTCAATCACCTCTGGAGCCAGAGTGGATTCACCTGGTGCCTGCTCCTGAGGATCCGGCACAGGTGCAGGTGCTTCAGATCCAAGGCCCTGCCCCAGTTCAGCCGGCCCTGGAGGCGGGGACTCCTGTGCAGGCTGGGGTTCCTCCGGTTCAGCCTCTGAATCGGATTCCCAGGCCATCACAAGGGGTCTCTTTACCTTTTACTAGCCATGATGGCTGTGCTCTGCCTCCACAGTTGGGAGCAGGAATGCTTCTGAATACCAGTTGCTAGAAACCACAGGATGAGAGAGAGCTGTTGCGCTCAAGTCCTGTTTGTGGGTTTCCCACAGGCATCTGGTTGGCCACAAGGATGCTGGACTTGATGGGCAACTGGGCCGATCCAGCAGGCTGTTATGTATGTTTTTGCAGAAATTTGGGAAGTTGTATATTGGCATTAAGCCAATAGGCTTCCTTTGAAAGTAGGAATTGTTTTGGCTTGGTCACACGCTGCCTGCCCCTCAATTCACCTCGCTCGCTCCCCTGGCTACAAACATGCACATTCTTAAGAACCTGTATATAAACTGATTGTACATGGTTCATATGACAGAATCACAACCAACCTTACAATTCAGTGATTTCTTTTCCTTCTGACTCACCTCCCCTGTTCACCACCTCTCAGCCTCCTGGCTCTCCTGCAGGACTCCACCCATTCACCTTGGTTCTCACCTGGGGCCCCAAGTCACAGATCAGCCCCGCCCCACCCCAAATCTCACAACAAATAGAGTTCTTAGAACTTGGTGACATAACTATCATCTATCTAGGATTTCTTTTGTGGGTAGGTAAACTAGAATGAGAGATCAAGGTAATGTCTGCAGGTTCCAGGAATCCACTTTATTGTTTTGGGGGCCCATATCATAGAATCATAGAATCATAGAGTTGAAATAGTCCACAAGGGCCATTGAGTCCAACCCCCTGCCAAGCAGGAAACACCATCAGAGCACTCCTGACATATGGTTGTCAAACCTCTGCTTAAAGACCTCCAGAGAAGGAGACTCCACCACACTCCCTGGCAGCAAATTCCACTGTCGAACAGCTCTTACTGTCAGGAAGTTCTTCCTAATGTTTAGGTGGAATCTTCTTTCTTGTAGTTTGGATCCATTGCTCCATGTCCGCTTCTCTGGAGCAGCAGAAAACAACCTTTCTCCCTCCTCTATATGACATCCTTTTATATATTTGAGCATGGCTATCATATTACCCCTTAACCTCCTCTTCTCCAGGCTAAACATGCCCAGCTCCCTTAGCCCTTCCTCGTAAGGCATCGTTTCCAGGCCTTTGACCATTTTGGTTGCCCTCCTCTGGACACGTTCCAGTTTGTCAGTGTCCTTCTTGAACTGTGGTGCCCAGAACTGGACGCAGTACTCCAGGTGAGGTCTGACCAGAGCAGAATACAGTGGCAATATCTTTAGCACTATAGGAAGAGAAAGGGAGCATAGGTTATAACAGTGCCCAAAGCATTTCCACCCCACCCCTATTCTAGCATCTAATCACAGTGTCTGACTGAAGATAGTTGGCCTTTGTTTTTCTTTGGACTTATGGACATAATTTTAAGGTGCATGAGCAACATGAAATGCATTCCACATAACACATGTGAAAGTTGACAATCCCAAGACAAATTCTGTATTCACTCTGTGAATTCATATTGAATGGTGTGTGTGCGGGCTTGTAGGGGAAAGTTTTGTGCTTGTGTGGGATCCGGGAGTATATTCAGGAATACAAAAACATTGAAAGAAAGATTATTTGTCTGCTGGTATCCCTTATGACCTAAATCTGTGTTTAAAATATGCCTGGTTGTATCCGGAATAATATGCACATCTTTCATCAGGAAGAACTTAGCATCTACTCAACAGAATACTCATCACTGAGTTAGTACTCTAAGGAAACCTTTCTATTTTCTCTTTAAATATAATATGGAATTAGATCCTACTTCATGCCGAAGCCTTTGATTTTTCTAATAGAAGAGATTCTTTTTCACTTAGTACAAATAAATGTGTAAATGGCAGAACCAACGTTTTCCATATTTGGCAGAACTAGCAGTATTGGCAGGAAGGATAAAAATGTCAGTCTCTGTATGAACTAGGAGTCTATCTGCATGAATCTGCTCTTGATGCTGGAAATGAGGGATGGGGTTGAAGGTCTGCTAAGCATAAGATGACCCACCCAGAAAGAAACAGGCAACTGGCTCAGTCTGGGCAACCTTGCAGTAGAAAGAAATGCCTACCTCACAGAGTCGTTGTGAGGTTAAAATGGAGAACCATGAATGCCACTTTGAGATCCTTGAAGAAAACCCCAGTAGGTTGCAGGAGGAACCTATTGAAGATTCCATGCAAAGAAATAGCCCACTTCATGTACTGCAACTTCATATGACTGTGGAAAGTGAGTCTGAAGCCATGTGTATGTATTTTATTTGACACACAAAATTCCCTGTAACCATTTCCTCCTTGCAAATGGGATTTGTAGACATGGATTTTTAGAAAACATTTTTGTGTGTGTAAGTCTGACAGACTTGATGTTGGAGGTTTGCTAATTTATATTAGCCCCTTAGCCTGCTCAGTCTTTCTTTCAGTATTGTTTTGGACTACTCTTCACTATAAAAATATTGATATGGAGGAATCTTTTTTTTAAAAAAGCACACAAAAAAGCACAGCATTTTATTATAGCAAAGTACTTCCCAAACTTTAGATAGCTAAGATTAAAAATAGTGGCATTCTATCTATCAGTTTATTAGCAAGGTTGTTAATAGAGAGATTTGTTCACTGATTTAAAAATATGCATATTGAAATTCCACTTCTCCAGCAATCAGTTTTTAAAATGTGCGACTGAAAATTGTATTGATTGCCTAAGCTGTAACCTTGCCTGTCATGTGAGCAGCTGAGCTGTGAAGCCTCTCAATTTGACAGTATTTCATGAAAATGCTGACAGTTGGTCTTTTGCTCTGAATCTGGAATTACAGCAAATTATCCTAGTGTCATAAAAGCTCTGTAAACTTCTAGTTGGGTTTGGCTCCTAAATGCTTTCTAAATTGTTTGCCTCTTCTAAGGAGCGAACTTCTCTGAGTTATAAATGGAAAACATGTCAAACTTTTGCTGGAATTGCATTCTGATTTTAGATTATCATTCCAAAGCAACTCAAGGAACAGGTTTGGGTGCATTTTGTGGAATTTAAGCACATGAAGTTTCTCACTGTGAGAATTCTGAGAGCATTTTTTAATTCATAGAAACAAGAAGTCTGTAAGCAAAAGGGAGATAAGGGAAGTGGTATGCAAAAGAAAGGCAATTTTGAAAGGTCAAAGAACATTGCCTCAGACAGACTCATGATCCTGAAATTAGGAATTTGAAAGAGGCCACCAGTTCAATCCTGATGTTGTGAAATATGGACTAGCATTTAATGTTGTTGTCAGATTTTCCAAGAAAGAAATTAATGTTGCAGAAAACACATGAAATGCTAATCCAAATTTTTCTGAGCTAAAGAGACATTACTGTCCCCGGTCTGGATCTAGAGCTGATATTAAGCAGATCAGATCTTCTAACGTTTGTAAGCACACAGGACATATTCTGCTGCTGTTTTATGTGGCTTTGGCCTAACAATAAAGGATTCAGCCATATGGCTATATGGAGACTGTAGACACACCATTTCTTTGCATCTAGTTCCTACATAACATTTACACAGGGCTCTCTGCCAGATTGTGTAAGACTCTGAAACCTAGGGACTCAGCTAGATGGGTAAAGAAAAAGTGTTTAATATGTGTTGTATATGCAATATAAGACTGTGAAACCAGATGGCACTGTGGAGTCCCATCTTTCCCTCCCGGATTTCCCTGTACAGTATGAGTTTGCAACGTGTTTAACTGAATCGCTTCTTTGACATGTCTAGATGCAGCCCTAGTCAGTTTTCACATTAAAGGCACCAGGGGTCTTGAATCAGGAACTCTGGCAGTGAGTAATAATAATAATAACAGAAATAAAAAAACAAAAAACCCACAAGCCTTTTGCAGTTAGGAAAATGCACTGGAAATTGACCAGTGAGATTGCCCTTGTGGGCCCTTCCACCTCTATATTCTATAATTCCCTGCAAACTTTGCAGAAACAAATCAGGAAGAACGTTCCACAAACAAGCCACTTGGACATGACTTAAGACAGCTCCGTTGTGACTGGAAAACAGGCTGATTCCATAACAGCAGAAGATGTCTTATGAGAGTGCTCCTGATAGTTCTCAGAGCTCATGTTCCTGAGGGTGAAGACAGGTATAATAGGAAAACAAAATTTACCAGGAAATTTTCAAGCTCTACTATTGGTCTGCTTTCAACTTGACAACTGAAATGGCAAGACATCTGTGAAGGGATGATGAGCTGCTTGTGCGTAAAATCGTAGTCCCTCAGAGTTTGTTCAAGTCCACAAACCTCTGTCTGTGACGGAGCCCCTCAGACATGGCTCCTCTAGTCACTGGCAGATTCCGACAGTGGTTGCTTTCGGAATCGCTTCCAACATAAAAGCTCCTTAACGGAAACACGTCTTCTGGACTCGCGGCGTGACAGTTTCCGGCGAGGAGTGGGTCTCCCTATGGGAGGTCCAGAAACCTCCCCACTGTTCTCGCTGGACGTGTCCCTGAGCCCTCCCTCTTGCTCGCTTTCCCTCAGAGACCCACCTCTCCCCCTGCTGGTTCCTGCTTCAGCGGCTGGGTCTCTCCCAGCCTCCGTGAGCCCTTCCACCACCTGTCCCTCCGATGGCAGTTCCCTGACAACATCCATATCAGAAAGTACTGGACCAGTGTTGCCTACCCTGCTTCAGATATACTATCCACGATGCGGGTTTGTGTATTTAAAAGAGCATTTGGGACTTGATCCCTACATTTGTTGCTTGATTCAGTGTGTGGTTTGTTTGCATTTTAAATTAAAAGTGCAAAACTGTTCCCAGGACTGGGGAAGTTTCTGTTTAACATCCAAGGGCACCAGCAGGTCAGTGGACAACTCCGCAGCTTCTGTCTGCTTAAAGTTTGTGGAACCACTGTTTCTTTCAGAGCTCGATTCTGAAGAGAAACAGGTACTTTTGAACTCCTCCAGAGTGACTCTAAAAATGTTACTTCGTCCTCAGACACCCACTGATGGCATGCATACATAAAGAACACCAAGTGATCAAATGAATGAGCAGTAGTGAGCAGAACCTTTAGTATGCAGACAGACTAAAGGAAATAAAATCACTTAATGATTCTGCCTGCATGCGTGTCTTAACTACAAAGCCTGGAAGTGTAGAAATATATTTTAGGATTGGGAATTGCCAACACTACATTCAGCTCAGTCTGCAAAGGTAAATACAAGAGAGGCCTGTAACTCCTGCTGTTACATCTGGAGAAATGCTTACCAAGCTTTCTAAGAGTCCTGTGCGCCTCTTGCCATAGTCGGGTGTTGGAAATGGCATAAGGCCCCGTGTTTCCATCACACACAAACACCCCCCCCATGCTTCATTTTTTCTCCTTAGACATATGGCAGTGCGGATCATAAAGTTACATCATTCCAAGTACTTTCTTGCCTCTAAGGAAATTCTCCTTCAGTAAGTAAATAAAGCTAGCAATAAATTTGAATTAAAACTCTTTTGTGGATAACGTTAAAAAAAATCTGCACAGCCAAACACCTGGAAGGGCGGGGGCAGGTGGTGGAGGGGAGGGAGAGAAAGCCGTACTGCTTTCCTGCACAACTTTAAATGTTGACAGAAATGAATTGCGCTGTCAATGGTGCTAGTTCAGTATCAGATCAGTAGGACTTCATAATTCTGTTAAGGGAATGAAAATCAGGCAGTGATGGGCGGCTTAGTTTACTGAAGCATTTTGTGTACTGAACTTCATTCTCATAGATAGATAGATAGATAGATAGATAGATAGATAGATAGATAGATATGGATACATATATCTCCTCATAGTTGTTATTTCAGGAATGAGACATGTTCCTCTTCCTTTCAGGTCACAAAATACTGAGGGTGTGGCTCAGTCCATGCTCGTAACTCTCAACTTCACAGACTGATCAGCACAGGCTTCACACTCTAGAATTGTTTCTGTAAGTGCCATAGAGATTCCCTGGGCAAAAGAGTAGCTACGTTTTTCCAGGAACACTCCACATTTCCAGTTTTGCTCAACTGTGCCAAAAAAACAGGTGGGGGAGAGAACAGCAGTTTATGGTTATCCTGCCTCTAGTTATATGTCTAAATGTCAGCTTTCCTCACTTGAAACTATTGTGCAGTTGATCCTCCATCATATTTGTATTTTTTCCTGCTGGATTTTATATTTTCCCAAACAGGGAACCAGCTACTAAACATTTCTTCATCACACGTTTCCCTAGGTGTAACCTGAAACCTGAACAGCACTTTGGAGAGCCTAATCTATTGTGTCTGATATGCCTTCACATACTCCATCTTAAGTCTTGTGACTAAATGCAGACTTTGTGGCTTTAATACCAAGCCAGCTTTTAACATTTTTCTCTCCCCACATCCGATTTGCATAACATGCAGCCTGAACTCAAAAGGTTTCTCACACTTTTGTGACATTTTGCTTGGGTTATAAAGGTATTATCCCACTGTGGATTCCCCACCCCCACCCCCTTTATGGGCCAACATGGATATCTTTTTCTACCATGTTTTAGAGCTTGGTTATAGTTTACTGCAGTACTAACCGCTGACAGTTCTTTATGAGGTGAAAAAGACTGATGTCCATTTTGAAAACGTCTTCCGCTATTGCTTGTTGTGAAGAAAAGCATGCTGGGAGATAAGGAACAGACTTCTTGATAATGTGTTCCATCTGGTTAAGAGACAATTGAATCAGTATATCCAGTTATTAATAAAACAGAACACACACAACACATGCCTTCACCACACTCTATTGAAAATGCACTGGGTCCATAAGATTTCAGAGAAGAACTTCAAAGTATCCTGTGTGCTAGTCTTTCTACCACTCTCAGAAATGCTAGAGGATTAATAATACACTAGGTCCTCCTACTCATCCTCTGATCTACCATTCTCTATGGAAAGGAAACTGCTCTGACACAAGAATTGAATTTGTGCTCCTGGCCTTGTCAGCAAGAAAAGAGAGCTCTCATTATGTAAGTTATTAATACCTCTCACATTAAGTACCCCATCTTCTAATTTAAACGTTTCTAACACTGTCAAAATAATATTTTATGCAGCACATTTTTGCATCTTTCCATATACCACAATCGCAGCATACATTTAAAGCACCATGATACCATTTCACACATTCATAGCTTCCCCCAAGGAACAATTAGTTTGTTGAGGGGAGGGGCTAAGAGTTGTTAGGAGACCCCTACTGTACTTCCTTTTGCAGAGGTACAATTCCGAGTTCCTAGGAAGAGGAATTTATTGGTTTTTTTCCCCCTTTGTTGTTAATGTTTTAATGGGGTTAAAACAACGGTTAAAAAGTTAGAACACATCCTGGATGGAAATACTCGACAGTTGTTTTTTTTAAGGGGATTGAAGAGGAATTGATTGTTAAGCCTCTCTGGAAATGGCAGAAACAGCTCGTTTCCCTTTAAGGCTCCCATTCTAAATATTTTTCTTCTGAAAGAAGGGCCTCACTACATGTTGCATTATTTGCATGGCTTGCAGCCACATCATAGATTATTATTATTTAATAAAAACCTAGGCATGGGGTGGGCGAAGCATTTCCATAGGAACTGCAGTACGTGGGGGGCAGGGAGTTAGAGGGCTCATTCTCACTTTCTA